>NW_026067945.1:1577953-1616930 GCF_014885135.2 Alexandromys fortis
GGGAGTGGTGAGAGGTGGGGCTTCTCGCTCTAATCGTGCTACTAATTCCCTGTGAGTAAGTCCACAGTGTTCTGAGCCTCAGTGTCTTCAGAACTCAAGGGAGGACATTAGAACAGGCTTTCTGACTCGAGGTAACTAATTTTTAAAATACTTTTAGTTCAGTTGTCTTTAAAAATACTTTTTATTACTTATTTGGTTGGTTTGCTGGTTTTGGTTTTTCAAGACAGGGTTTCTCTGTGTAACCCTGGCTGCTGTCCTGAAACTTGCTTTGTAGATCAGCCTGCTTCCGCCTTCTGAGTACTGGGATTAAAGGCTTGCACCACCATGCCTTGCTTAGCTGTTTTATTATATAAAATTTCTCCATTTTATTTCCCCTTCCAAACCCTCTCATACATCCCTCCTTTCTCTCTTTCAAATTTATGACTTTTTTCTATTAATTTTTATTGCATGCACATAATTGCCTACCTATAAATTCCTAAGCATAACTTTCTCAGTTACCTATATGTACGGAACATTTTTCCTTTAAATCTCTGATCTGATGGAACTCAAACTGTTTAACATTCTCCATGAGTCAGTTAACTTGAGATGGTCACTCATTTGTTCCTCCACAGAGATGAAGTTTGGATGTCTTGGCATCTCAACCTATAGGTTATAACCACAGCTGCCTATGGCGGAGACCTTTATTGTTTGAGTAAAAAAAAAATGGTTTCTTGTTTTTTCATTTCAGAGTTTTTTTTTCCAATAGACAATTTGGGCCATCTCTTTGGCTATCATAATACATTGATTATATATGGTGTGAATGATAGTCACTCAAGTCAAACTATCAATAAGAGGACCTTATTATTGGCTTCTAAGAAATCTAATCTGTTATGAGAAGTGAATCGATTAGATATTGGCAGTTTGCTCATTTCTAAGCAGCTATGAACTCAACCTTAGATCATGCAGTCAGGAAAACACCTGACTGGACCCAGGATCATTCAAACTTCCAGTTCACAGTATCAATCATAGGGCACGCGAAAGACTCTCTCTCTCTCTCTCTCTCTCTCTCTCTCTCTCTCTCTCTCTCTCTCTCTCCCCCCCCCCCCCCCCCCCCCCCCCCCCCCCCTCTCCCCCCCCTACCCTCACCCCCCCCACACCCACATGTCATCATCTCTTGCACATGCTGATCTCCAATGCCTGCATCTTGTGCCCAGTAGGTCTGGGTGACACCTTTGTGTCTAAGAAGCCTGGGAAACGTACACTTGTGCCTTCTGTCCTCTCGCTCCTGGGCAGACGTTACACAGGTGAACTGTGGCCGTGTCAGGTCGCAGGGCAGGAGAAACACTGTGCTAGACCTTCCGCATTTTATCGCAGCATAAATCTGGCCTCGGGTTCAGCTGTGCACGGAACACTTTAGGGAACAGAGATATTCTATTTCACTGTGTCCTCTGTCTCTCTCTGGGCGGCTCCCACAGTGGAACACATTGGTCCAGTCTCCCCTAGCATATAGGTGTGGGACTTTAAATGCGAGTGGAGACTCAGATGTTTAAATACTTGGTCCCCAGTTGCTGGTACCTTTTGGAAAAGTTCACAAGGAAGTGTGTCACGGGGGCAGACTTTGAAGTTTCAAAGTCATGTGCCTCCCCAGCTCTCTCTGTGTTTCTAGCTAGCAGCTCAAGCTGTGAGCCCTCAGATTCTGCCCCAGCCACCTTGGCTGTCATCTGCATGCCTCAGCCATACTGGCCTCTTGTCCCCCTGGAGCTGCAAGCGAGTAACCCTTCCTTCCCTAAATTGCCTTGGCTGTGTTATTTTAACAGAACAATACAAGAGGAGCTAATAAGGAAGTCGGTGGATGCCAGGGGCTGGATTATTGCGGTGACAGATCTGATCATGCTAGGCTTTGTAGGAATGTGGAAGATTTTGGGACTCTGGGTGAGGAACGTGACTGAACATGGCAAATCAAAATTAGTGGGACATCCTAATAGGAGCTGGGAAGACAGCAGAGCTGAGAGCCTTGTGGTCTGTGGAGGACCTGTCTCAGAAGGCAACTGTTCTAGAGACCGGTTTAAAACGTGGCTTCTTTCTGACTGTGTCCTAAGAACTTGCCTGAGGCTAAGTTTAAAAGTAATGGACTGGGGCTGGAGAAATGGCTCAGTGGTTAAGAGCATTGCCTGTTCTTTCAAAGGTCCTGAGTTCAAATCCCAGCAACCACATGGTGGCTCACAACCTTCTGTAGTGAGGTCTGGTGCCCTCTTCTGGCCTGCAGACAGGATATTGTATACATAATAAATAAATAAATAAATAAATAAATAAATAAATAAATATTAAAATCCTGAAGGATGGGAGAGTGAAACCCTCTGTGGTTTCAGGGAGCTTCCGAGGCCAGGCAATGTGTGGCAGGGAGCCGCTTTCTGAAGGAGACAAGAGGGCCTAAGAGGCCATTCAGTGAGGCTGTGAGAGGGAGCCCAGGCAGTGTGTGCTGCCGGCCTCTATCAGCCACCAGGTGGCTGGTGTGGGCTCACATGTGGGCCTCACTTCCATCCCACTGGTCAGTGTGTTCGTTTTTATGCCAGTACCTTTTGCTGCAACTCTGTGTCAGCGCTGGAAGCCAGGGACGGTGACACCAATAACAGTTTTTTTATTGTTCAACGTCTCTGGCTTTTGTGGTTCCATGTGAATTTTAAGATTGTTCTCTATTTCTCTGAAGAATTGTATTGGAATTTTGATGAAGGTTGCATTGGCTCTGTACATCAGTGAAAAAGATGTTCGATATTAGGGAAATGCAAATGAATACTTTGCAAGATGTCATCACGTGGGTATTTGAATGGTTAAAACCAGGACAGTGTCAGCAGAGAGAATGTAAAGGAACTGGAATCCCACACTGCCTGCTTGGATGCAAAGGGCTCAGGCACTACGGGAAAAGCTCACAACATCAAAGACAGAGCTACTCTGTGACCTGGTTCACAATTCAAGTCCATCATGGTGGGAGAGTCACGGAGGAAAAACTTGAGACACCTAGCTGCTGACCCTGCTTCCACAGCCAGGAAGTTGCCCTGAGCTCACTTTTCATTCAGTCTAAGTCCTCGGGCCCGAGAATGACGTCACTGTTATTCTTAAAAAACGATGAGAGAGCTGCTGCAAACGGTCCCCGGGCGGGCTGGCGGAGGGAGCCCGCCATGAGGGCGGCTACAGGAGGGCACGCTTCCTTGGCCCACGGTGGCGGCAGGTNATGAGAAGTGAATCGATTAGATATTGGCAGTTTGCTCATTTCTAAGCAGCTATGAACTCAACCTTAGATCATGCAGTCAGGAAAACACCTGACTGAGTACAGGAGCATTCATGCTGGCAGTTCACAGTATCAATAATTGGGCACGCCCAACTCTCTCTCTCTCTCTCTCTCTCTCTCTCTCTCTCTCTCTCTCTCTCTCTCTCTCTCTCTCTCTCTCTCTCTCTCTCTCTCTTCCCTCTCCCACCCCTACCCTCACCCCCCCCACACACACATGTGATCATCTCTTGCACATGCTGATCTCCAATGCCTGCATCTTGTGCCCAGTAGGTCTGGGTGACACCTTTGTGTCTAAGAAGCCTGGGAAACGTACACTTGTGCCTTCTGTCCTCTCGCTCCTGGGCAGACGTTACACAGGTGAACTGTGGCCGTGTCAGGTCGCAGGGCAGGAGAAACACTGTGCTAGACCTTCCGCATTTTATCGCAGCATAAATCTGGCCTCGGGTTCAGCTGTGCACGGAACACTTTAGGGAACAGAGATATTCTATTTCACTGTGTCCTCTGTCTCTCTCTGGGCGGCTCCCACAGTGGAACACATTGGTCCAGTCTCCCCTAGCATATAGGTGTGGGACTTTAAATGCGAGTGGAGACTCAGATGTTTAAATACTTGGTCCCCAGTTGCTGGTACCTTTTGGAAAAGTTCACAAGGAAGTGTGTCACGGGGGCAGACTTTGAAGTTTCAAAGTCATGTGCCTCCCCAGCTCTCTCTGTGTTTCTAGCTAGCAGCTCAAGCTGTGAGCCCTCAGATTCTGCCCCAGCCACCTTGGCTGTCATCTGCATGCCTCAGCCATACTGGCCTCTTGTCCCCCTGGAGCTGCAAGCGAGTAACCCTTCCTTCCCTAAATTGCCTTGGCTGTGTTATTTTAACAGAACAATACAAGAGGAGCTAATAAGGAAGTCGGTGGATGCCAGGGGCTGGATTATTGCGGTGACAGATCTGATCATGCTAGGCTTTGTAGGAATGTGGAAGATTTTGGGACTCTGGGTGAGGAACGTGACTGAACATGGCAAATCAAAATTAGTGGGACATCCTAATAGGAGCTGGGAAGACAGCAGAGCTGAGAGCCTTGTGGTCTGTGGAGGACCTGTCTCAGAAGGCAACTGTTCTAGAGACCGGTTTAAAACGTGGCTTCTTTCTGACTGTGTCCTAAGAACTTGCCTGAGGCTAAGTTTAAAAGTAATGGACTGGGGCTGGAGAAATGGCTCAGTGGTTAAGAGCATTGCCTGTTCTTTCAAAGGTCCTGAGTTCAAATCCCAGCAACCACATGGTGGCTCACAACCTTCTGTAGTGAGGTCTGGTGCCCTCTTCTGGCCTGCAGACAGGATATTGTATACATAATAAATAAATAAATAAATAAATAAATAAATAAATAAATATTAAAATCCTGAAGGATGGGAGAGTGAAACCCTCTGTGGTTTCAGGGAGCTTCCGAGGCCAGGCAATGTGTGGCAGGGAGCCGCTTTCTGAAGGAGACAAGAGGGCCTAAGAGGCCATTCAGTGAGGCTGTGAGAGGGAGCCCAGGCAGTGTGTGCTGCCGGCCTCTATCAGCCACCAGGTGGCTGGTGTGGGCTCACATGTGGGCCTCACTTCCATCCCACTGGTCAGTGTGTTCGTTTTTATGCCAGTACCTTTTGCTGCAACTCTGTGTCAGCGCTGGAAGCCAGGGACGGTGACACCAATAACAGTTTTTTTATTGTTCAACGTCTCTGGCTTTTGTGGTTCCATGTGAATTTTAAGATTGTTCTCTATTTCTCTGAAGAATTGTATTGGAATTTTGATGAAGGTTGCATTGGCTCTGTACATCAGTGAAAAAGATGTTCGATATTAGGGAAATGCAAATGAATACTTTGCAAGATGTCATCACGTGGGTATTTGAATGGTTAAAACCAGGACAGTGTCAGCAGAGAGAATGTAAAGGAACTGGAATCCCACACTGCCTGCTTGGATGCAAAGGGCTCAGGCACTACGGGAAAAGCTCACAACATCAAAGACAGAGCTACTCTGTGACCTGGTTCACAATTCAAGTCCATCATGGTGGGAGAGTCACGGAGGAAAAACTTGAGACACCTAGCTGCTGACCCTGCTTCCACAGCCAGGAAGTTGCCCTGAGCTCACTTTTCATTCAGTCTAAGTCCTCGGGCCCGAGAATGACGTCACTGTTATTCTTAAAAAACGATGAGAGAGCTGCTGCAAACGGTCCCCGGGCGGGCTGGCGGAGGGAGCCCGCCATGAGGGCGGCTACAGGAGGGCACGCTTCCTTGGCCCACGGTGGCGGCAGGTAACAGACACGTAAACACAGGAAATAGCCATAAGTATTTATTAAGGAAGGGGGAGAAAGAAAGACAGAGAAAAGAGATAAAAGGAGAGAGGAGAGATAAAAGAAGAGAGAGACAGAGAAAACGCGTGCGCACGCTAAGGAAGCAAAAAGAGAGAGAGAGGTCCCAAGCTGGCGATGGGCGGGTCAGAGGTTATGGGAGTGGGCGTGGCTAGGGCAGGGACCCAAGAATATCAGTCACCTGCAACTGAGGTGGGTCTCCACAACTCAGTTAACCTAGTCTAGAGACTCCCTCACAGGCGTGTCCACAGTCCCATCTCTAAGTGATTCTAGACCGTGTCAAGTTGACGACATTACCCATCACATAGTGGGCCTTCACGCTGTTTCCAGCTCACCCCATCATACGGGATGACCAGAATGTGGTCGATCTGGTCTCTGTCCTCCTCCTGGCCCTGTGACTGTTCTGCAGGCCCGGTACTCGGATGTGTCTAGGGGGAAGCAGGCGCCACACTCTAATCCTCTCCACTTGCAAACAACACCTGAGAATGTTCAGCAGGAGCTCACGCTCATTGCACAACGGGCAGGAGTGTCAGGGAATCCCATGCTCCCCTCTGTCTTCCTGAAGAGGACGGAGGTCTAATGATGTCCTCTTGGCACGGCTTCACTTGGTTTCAGGCAGGTGCTCTCGGGTCCCCATTGAACTCAGTCCTCTCAGCATCCTCTACTGTTGGTTGGCTGGTGCCCACTGGCTCAGGGGTTGCCAAACCAATTTAGATTTGCCAGCAAACCTGACAGTGACTTTCCTGTAGCTAGCTGCTTGTGTTCTTTTGGAAATGAGGGAGGTGTTGTTGTTGCTGTTGTCATTAGGGTTAGGGCCTCAGCTAACGGAGGCTACTGGAAACATCGCAACAACAGTTGGCAGTGGTCTGACCTTGGTTAGCCTGTTGGAAAATGTTCCCTAGGAAGATCTGTCTTGTGTAGTGAGACTTTCTCTGTCTCCCCAGCCAGCTCCCAAATAATGACACAGAGGTTTCATACTAATCATGAAAGCTCAGCCTTAGTTTAGTCTTGTTTCTAACTGGCTCTTATAACTTAAATTAACCCATTTCTATTAAACTTTGTGCTGCCACCTTGGCTCATGGCTTTTACCTCTCCTCCTGTATGTCTGGCTGGAAACCCCCATTCTTCTTCCCAGAGCTCTATCTGTAAGTCACGCCTAAACCCCCTGCCTAGCTATTGGCCATTTAGCTTTTTATTAAATCAGTCACAGTGACATAGCTTTACAATGCAATCAAATATCTCGAAACATTTCTCCTTTTGTCTAAAAAAGTAAGGGTTTTAAGTCTAACATAGTAAAACTATATACAATAAGGACAATTATCAGGTAAGAGTTACATTTGCAATATCCAGTCCATTTGTATTTAGCAATTTCAGAGGAAATATTCTATTATCTATCCTACCCTGATGAGTTCAAAGTTTTACACCTAAACCATTTTTTTATCATGACTTATATTGCCAACCCAAAATTATATATTTAGACCTCAAAACATGTTTAGATAAACAATCTAAGCTTTTATTTATCATCCTTATATACTTTATACCTCTTTTGTGAGGTCTTTTTTTTTCTGAATTTGGTAAAAAGGAACTATAACTGTCTTGTCTTCAACTCCATCAGAGACCTGAGAATGATATAATATTACTTGAGTAAACAGGAATTGTGGTGCAAACACTTCCAAAACTATACAAATGATAGAAACATCTGGCTACATTGACAGTCACCCAAATTCCTCTGCGACATTGGGGTATCCATCTTCACCCCACAGGCCTAGAATATCTGACAGACTTTTCTGTGGAGTGGGAATTTTAAAGGACTATCCTACCCTGTTTTGGAAAAGCTTAGCAGTCACTTTTGTATACTGCTTGTCCAATTTGGGCAGCATTCTGTCAGCAACCAAGGTGAGAGCAATTTTTTTGCCCAAATGGCTTGCTTTGCCACAAAGAAAGCAAATCTCCAACTGTCATATCAGCCATTGTAGCAGGGGCAGCTGGCTTTGTGGCTGGCTCCAGCCTGCAGGCAGCAGCCTGTAGCCACACCCCTGTATGTTGCTGAGCAACAGCCCACCTGAGAGACTACAGTTCCTTGTCCAGAACTTTTCCTAGTTTTCTCACGACCTGTGCTTGGATATTCAAGCTCGTGCCTTGCACACTATATGTAGTGAGTTTTTCTCTGTCCCGCTAGACAACTCCCAAATAACAACACAGAGACTTCTTATTAATTATGAAAGCTTGGCCTTAGCTGAGGCTTGCTCCTACCTAGCTCTTTTCTATTAATCTACGTGCTGCCACTTGGCTTGTGACTTTTACCTCTCCTCCTGTGTGTCCTCTTTCCTCTGCATCCATCTGGCAACCTCCTTCTTCTTCCCAGAGCTTTCTCTGTCTGTAAGTCCCATCTGTATCTCCTGCCTGGCTATTGGCTATTTAGCTTTTCATTAAACCAGTCTCAGTGTAATCAAATATTTTGCAACAGTCTTAAATGTCACCAGAGTATGATGCTGGAGAAGCAGGCTTTCCCGTCCAGGTCAGAGCAATCACTTTTATGCCGAAGACATCTAAGCACTGTTTCTCCATGGAAGCTGCAGCGTAGAGAGAACCTGCCAAAACCAAGACTCTTCGACTTAAAATATGAAAGGACATAGACACACACACACACACACACACATAGACACACACACACACATAGACACACAAATTCACATACACACATGCACACATCTGTGCATACACACACACACACACACACAAATACATATACATGCACAACAGCTCTGGCCAAGACTAATTCCTTCTCTGATATAATTTCATGAAACTTCTTATCAAAAGCCCCCAAAGTCAGGCAAGGCTAAGGACAAATGTCCCTCAAAGGTCATCTGCTCAAGACTCTTGCTAGAGTTAGGGGGCCTGCCCTGAAAGTAGTAGCATCTCAAGGGTGTTAGGAAGGCTTTTCCCAAAGGACACCCCAACCGCAGCACTTGCTTGTCTAGAGAGAACGAGAGGCCTCCAAGTGAGTGGGAGACCCACGTATTAGCAGATGCCCACCCAAACCTGTCTCTCCACAGGAAGCTGCCAAGCTGCTTCTGTATTCTGAACCCAAGAAGCGACTGCCCTGTTCTTCTCTGCCATGATCACTGGGGAGGTGTATGCAGATGCACCAACACCAACACCTTTCATGGGAATCAGTAAAGCAATCTTTTTAAACCACATCCTCAAGGCTGAAGAGATGGCTCAGTGTATGGCTTTCCCAGGGGATCTGAGTTCTATTCCTAGTTCCCACACCAGGCAGCTCATACCTGTAATTCCAGCTCTGGGAACCCAAGGGTCCTCGCCTCCATGGCATCTGCGCTCACTTGCCTGTCACCACACAGGCACAGAAATGTCCACATAATTAAAAATAAATATAAACATTATCTTAAAATGCTCACATTCTGAGTATCAGTGGGGCACTCCTAATAGTGTAAAACCAATACCCACACTAACCATGCCCAGCTCTGTTCTTTTTGACATTTGGTCCTCCTTGTCACCACATGAAATACTTCCTTGTCAGTTGTCCCTAAATCCCAACTGGCTTCTCTTGATTAAGACCTGACTGGGGTCTAGGATTATAGCATGGAGCAGTCGGTGGTTTTCAGCTTTCCTAGTACTGAGACCCTTTAATACAGTTCCTCATGTTGTGGTGACTCCAATCATAGAATCATTTTTGTTGCTACTTCATAACTATAATTTTGCTACTGTTATGAACTCGTAAAGTAAATATCTCTGTTTTCCAATGGTCTTAGGCAACAATGTGAGGGGGTTATTTGAACCCCCAAGGGGTCGCTACACCACAGTTTGAGAACTGGGAACCATTGGCTTAGCGGAAGAGTATCTATACAAGGGCCTGGGTTCAATCCCCGGCACAGGAGAAAGAGGAAGAAAGACATCGGAACCTGTCTGAAGATGACTTTGTCATTTTCCTGGATGACAAATGTTTGGGATATAAGACTGAATTTCTCTTCCAAGAGTAAATACTTCCCGTCTTGGAGAAAAATGTCAAATGGTGTATAAAATCAAATGATAAAACTCTAAGGATTTTAGTCCTACTCGGTTTTAATTCCAAAGAGTGTGAAAACCTGCAGAAACTAGGACCAGAAACAGAAGGAGGGCCCTCTCCCTGACAGCTGATGTGGCCTCCCCTCAGCTGCTGGTGCTTGCTGACCTCCGATGCTCACCGTTGGGTTGGTGCTCATAGGCCGACTGGTACTCATATGCCCACAGATGCTCACAGGTCGGCTCATTCTCACGGGCCGGCTGGTGCTCATAGGCTGGCTGATGCTCATGGGCCCGCTGGTACTCACGGGCCAGCTGATGCTCATAGACTCACTGATGCTCATGGGCCCGCGGGTGCTCACGGGGCCGCTGGTGCTCACGGGCCGGCTGGTGCTCATAGGCATTGCTTTTACCTGACTTTGAAGATCTGATCACACTCCCACCTCTCTTTCCCGTAATTTCAAGAGTAAGCCTTGCCAATCAATCCATGTCCTTCATTCACATGCGGGTACACAGTTGCTCCGTCTGTCCACACCCTGCACTCTTGCTCACCCTCTCTCTACCAAGCAGCCCTCCTGGTCCAGATGCCCTGACACCCCCCTCTGACGCCTGAGACCCCAGAACACCCGACGCTCCCTTCTCCAGACCCCACTGGCTTCCCTGGATTCTGGGATCCCATGGTTTTTCTTGAACCCCTCTGTTTTTCTCCGAGGACACATATCCCTCCCCTTACCCTGGATCTCATAGGCCCCCTCTCTCCATCCCCCCTCCCTTTCCCTTTCTTTCTCTCCAGACCTCATTGCTGTCATCCGGTATAGTCCCCTGTCACCAGGTGTAGGTCCATCCCCCAAATCCCCATCTTCCCTACCCCAATCCCTCAACCCCCAGCTCCATCAGCTTCCTTTCCCTGACCCCTCAGCTGTTCTGGACCCGAATATGGAGTCCACTGCTTCAGACTTGGTCATAGTTTTACATTTTACTCCTTTATAGCTAAAGCATCTAGTACGTTCTTCTTTGAAACCTGAGGGTCAACTCAATGCTCCGGCTCCTAGTTTCAAAGAAATGGTTCCCCCAGCCTCACTTTCTGTCTGACATTTGATACCAAAGCATGACTGGAAACACTGGATCTTACCAGTGCTGCAGTTTCCTGGCCCTAATTCCCTGACTGTTCTCATCACCCGGGGAGCCTGTCCTCTCTTCTCCCCTTTGTGGCCCCTGAAATGAGAGCCAGATTACTTCATGGAATTCACCCCCCCCCCCTCACAGGAGGAGATTCATGCTATTAGCTACAGTCCCCTGACACTGTAGATCCAAGGACATTTTATACTCTGGAAACTGGGTTAGAAACTAGAGACCACTGCTGATGGCTACTCCCTGGGATCTTAGTCTGAGAGAAGGCTCTCACACCCTCAAGTCCCTTTCCTTGTTAGAGCAGAGAGAATTCACCAGGCTTCGTCCTGGGCAGTCCCTTTTATGTATCCAAATACTAATAGATGCTCGGCTAAAGTAATGGTGCCCCCTAGGGGTAGCTTGTGGTACAACAAGAGCTCCAAATAGTGACTTCCCTATCTCACTCCAACTTCCTTCCTTTATGGAGAATAATAAATAGAAAATAATGCTTTCTTCTTTAAAACTGGAAACGAACCGGCTCATTTTCTTTTAATTTAAATTTATTTTAGATGACACATAAACATTTAAAAATCATGTATTAATAGGCTACCACAATGTTTTGATACATGTATACTTGTCTAATGTTTAAAGGGTCAGCCCTCCACATCTCTAAACATTTCCACATCCTTTGAAGGATTCTAGGTTCTCCTCCACATCTTCCGTCAGTGTGTAAGTTCATGACAGTGCTCAGTCTTGGGGACACTGGATGGAGGCTGTCCTCCGTCCTGAGCTATATGGATGGGAAGAAATCAGGAAGGGCATCCTGGAGAAGGTAACAAGATGTGCACGTGGCCTTGGATTTAGATTGGCTGCAAAGAAGTAAAGGAGCCCCAGGAGAGGGACCCTGAGGACACCAATCTGTTTCCTTTTGAGTCACAGAGGTTAAACCACAAGGCTGGAACTCTCAGCATTAGGTGCCTGAGCTAGAAATAGGCCTCTTCCCTCCTGCCGAGAGCTGCCAGAGAAAATACAGGCTGCCCACTTCAATTTGAATGTGAGGCAAACAAAAAACAATGTTATATGTGGATATGAGACCAGTACGCTTGTCTTCAGAACGTGAGACCCATTCCAGAAGACAAGGCTGTGCCACCATGCATCAGGTGACAAAGGAAATATAAAGTACCAGCGTCCCCTTGCTACCTCTGAGGCAGGTAGACTGTCTCTTCCTCAGAAACAATGTGGCATTGCACGGACACCGTGCTACAGGTCGAATGTCCACATCTGTTGAGGCGAGCTGCTCAGAAAACTCTGGGGCTAAACACAACGCTATGTTTCTCTCCAACGAGATGAAACAAGCCACTTACATCTGCTTTAAAATCCATCTTATGGACATTTTTAAAGAGGACCCAGGCACTATTTGTAACTTGCAAGTTATATAAAGCAACATCCAGTGCCATGAAAAGAAAATGTGGCAATCTTGGCAAAATGGCAGCTCAGGCCATCTCAGCAGCCAAGGACATCTATGGCTGGCTCGCTTGAGTGGCTTCTCACCTCAGGGTTTCAGGGCACATAACACCCACTGATGATTCAGAACAGAGTTGGCCCACTCGGTGTTTATAAATAGCAAGAGTCCTGGATCTACACTGTTTACAGTGTTGTTTTCAGGGAAAATAAGGTAAGAGGGCTTGGTAGCTGCTGACTCACGTTCTTCCGGGAGGTTAGCCTTGACTTCTAAATGATGGCTCTCATCCTAGGTTTCTCATTTGCCCGGTGAGGATGAGGGGAGGATCTGCCTTGGGGGTTTAATATGGATTTAAATGGGATAATCCCTATCAAGCGCTTGGTTCACTGTTGGCACCAACATCTACTCAACAGATGACAGTCATTAGCATCGTAGTGAGTGGAGAGATGGCACCACCAAAGATGCCCCTCCTCATGCCCAGAACCTGTGAGTTTGTCATGCCTCAGGACCAAAGGGGCTTCATGAGGAGATCACAAGTTTAAGAATTTAAAATGGGGGAGATGCTCCTGGATTTTATAGGAGAGCCCCATCTAGCCGCATAAATCCTTTACATCAGAGACCTTTCCATTGTTATGGCTAGAAAGGCTCTGAAGATGGGGGCAGATACCCCAAGCCCAAGACTGTGATCATCCTGGTGAAACTGGAAGATGGGAGAGTGGTTTCCTACCTAGGACTCCTAGAGAGGAGCATGACCCGTTAAGGTCTTGGTTTGAAACCAAGGAGACCTGTGCGAGGTCCAACCTTGTTTTTGTTGTTGTTGTTGCTTGTGGTTAGTAGTTTGAGCTTCGATAAAAACCTAAAATATTCAAAATCTTTGTTAATAAGATTGTGTCCTTTCAAATCAATACCATGTGTTTTACGTCTTTCGAAGAACACATGTACACAATGTCTGAAAGAGAACAGGCTTTACCACAATGGTTGGCAGTTACTGGTGGTGTCAGAAATATAGGGGGAAATGAGAATGCTTGTGACTATGGAAATTTTATGTGTGTGAATGCAGGTGCCTGCCGGGGCCAGAAGAGAGCATCAGACCCCCTGGAACTGAAGTCAATGGCTGTTGTGAGTTCCTTGAGGTGAGTGCTGGGAACCAAACTGGTCCTCTGCCAAGAGCATCAAATGGTCTTAACTGCGGAGCTATCTCTCCAGCCCCAAATTTTAGAAATATCCTAGGGAAAAGCAGTATCATCAAATTCCCACAATGAAAGGATTTTCAGAGTCATTTTTAATATAAATGCCCAAGAATATAATTCCTGCTCAGTTATAACTTCCAGAATATAGAAAATTGTGTAGTTTAAAATATTGAAAAGACAAAATCACATTCAATTTTCATGATTCTAAGTGAAAGAAATAAAACACCCAATTCTATGTGGACGACAAGTTCCTTCTTCTAGGAAGACAAAAGCAGAGCGTGGCATCCATGCAAAGTCTGAAGGGATGGACCACGAGCTCTTTGAGGTCCGACCCTGCAATTTGTTGGTTCCTATATCAGTTGTTTTTGTACTGAGACCAAAACACCTTCCAGAAACAATTCTGCCCTTCTTCCCATAATTCTTAGTTTGGATTTCCTGCCTAACCATATTCTGCCTGGCTATTGGTCAGTCAGCTTCTTTATTAAATCAATCAGAGCATAATTTACACAGTACATTATATTGTACTGTGTACAGGAATATTCCACAGCTTATATAGATGTGTGTGTGTGTGTGTGTGTATAGATGATGTATATGTATACATTACATAGAGACAGGGTTTATCTCTGTATCCCTGACTGGCCTGGAGGTCATTATAGAACAACCTGACCTCAAACTCACAGAAACCTTCCTCCTTCTGCCTTCCAAGTGCTGGTTTTAAGATTTGCAACAGTACCTCCAGGTTGCATATATTCTTATCATTCATTTCAAAACATTTTCTCATTTTCCTCCTGGGTTCTTCTCTGACTTATGGATTATTTGTAAGCATATGATTTATATTTTTTTATGATTTATATTTTAAAAACATTTCTAATTATTGATTTCTCACTTAATTATACTATGGTGATAAAATACCCTGTGTGGAATTTCAGTCATTAGGAATGTATTAAAGATTTCTGTCATCGCTCAGATTCTGGCCAAATGGAACCGAGGCTCTATGCAGAATTTTTTTTTAAAAGAATGATAATCCCACAATTAGGCACACAGACTTATTTAACAGTCACGTTAGCTTTGTTCATGGACTACCATAGCTCTCCATGTCCTTGCTAACTAAGAAAGGTGTGTTAAAATCTCCTACCACGGGGCTGGAGAGACAGCTCAAAAATTGAACATTTGCTGCTCTTGCAGAGGATCCAGGTTCAGTTTCCAGCATCCACAACTGTCTGTAACTTCAGTTCCAGGTAGTAAATACAAAGTCCTCTTCTGGCCCTTTTGGGTACCAAGTATGTATGGAACACATACATGCATGCAGGCAAAAAACACTCATTGCATACAAATGAAATAAAAATATTTTTAAATCTTATAAGGTGGTGAATTCATCCCTTTTGATATCTGTCCATTTTGGCTTTACAGCTATGAGGCTAATTTAGCATTTTTTTTTCCTGGCAGAGCAACTTCTTAGCATTTTTAGGTATCACATGGAGCTTTGGAAATACCATGATTGCTTCACAGCTTCATTTAGATTTATTTATTCATACATACATATATTCCTTTATTCATGAGTGCTCTTATTGGACATATGGCCCTAGGTCAGCATCATTCACTTTCAGGGCTTTGAACCTGTGGCTTTATCATTCACTGGCCAATGTGGTCTCCTCTGGAGGAAATACTGCTTGGTCAATGGCCACTTTTTCACTTTTCTATTTGTTTTTCAGCTTTACACTTAGGTGTCTATGTGTGGTTTTCATTTACTGCTCTTATTTTATTGCTCATGCGCTCACAGCAAGCTCCCTTTCTGGGTGAGCTGTGCTGCCTGCCCTGCCCCGCTCTTCCTGAGTGGGTGGCCATTTTCCTCACTTTTGGACCAACTCAGTCACCATCTCTTCAGACACTGTACCCTTCTCCCTCCCATTCCCTCCTTCTGGAGCTCTAATTGTGCATTTTCTTTCAAAGTATAAAAATCCATATTTCTTTTTATGCTTTGGTCTGCATATATTTTTCTAACTTGCCACCATAATTACTTATTTTCTCTAGTTTGGGCTAAACTTAACAGTATTTAGCAGCATTTTTAAGTTCTAAGTTTTCTATTTACTACTTCTGTGATGTTGCTAAAAACAGTCATGTGGTCATTTCACTGGCATGAATTAGCCTCATTGTTGTAGAGGTTTTCCACTTTGCTTTTTGGGACAGAACCCAATGCATAGCTTCAGCTGTCCTCCAACTCGTGATCCTTCTGCTGTAGCTTCACAAGGGCTGGGTTTATAGGTGTGCCACACCAGGCTATTTTGAAGTGATTGTAAGTATCGTAATACCAGCATCAGAATCTCCACTTGATCTGTTTCTCATGTTTATTTCTCCCTTTTTGATCCAACCCTGTCACTTTTCAAAACTGGTTATTTTTCATTGAATATGAGACATTTCGTATAAAATTGTAGAAGATACTAGGCGCCCTTGGCAGCATGTTTCTCAGGATTGTAGAAAATACTAGGGTGTTGATGGAAGTTTCTGCCCTGCCTGGTTCCACAGCCGTTCAGTACCAAAGAAACACAGAGGCTTATATTAATTATAAACTGTTTGGCCTATAGCTCAGGCTTATTACTAACTAGCTCTTACAGTTTAAATTAACCCATAATTCTTATCTATGTTTAGCCACATGACTTGGTACCTTTCTTAGTAAGGCATTCTCATCTTGCTTCCTCTCCATCATTGCTGGTGACTGACTCTCTGCCTTTTCTCTTCCCAGAATTCTCCTAGTCTGGTTGCCCCACCTATACTTCCTGCCTGGGTACTGGCCAATCGGTGTTTCATTAAACCAATATGAGTGACAAATCTTTATAGTGTACAAAAGCATTATCCCACAGCACTAGGGATCTTGGGTGGCAGCCTTCTCTGGATTGTAGAAGATACTAGTGACTCTGAGTAGATCCTTCTCTGGATTATAGATGATACTAGGGACCCTGGGTGGCATCCTTCTCTGGGTTGTAGAAGACACCAGGACCCAGGAAATCATCCTTCTCTGGGTTGTAGAAGACACTAGGGACCCTGGGTGGATCCTTCTCTGGATTGGAGAAGACACTAGGGACCCAGAGCAGCATCCTTCTCTGGATTGTAGAAGATAGTAGTGACCCTGGGCAGCAATAATCCCTCTCTGGATTGTAGAAGACACTTAGGGTCCTAGGCAACATTCTTCTCTGAAGAAGATTTGGTTTTGCCTGTGCCCAGCACTCAGAATGAGTGAGAGGACTTAACTTCCCCAATGACTGAGGACATTCAAACCAGGGTACTTGATTTAGTCTCAGGGTGCCCCCAGGCTGGGCAACCTCCTTGGCTTGCCTTGGACTAAAGTGTTTCTCAGAACAGGAAGTTCCAAAACTAAAGGCAGACAGTCACCACAGGTGGCTCCTTAGGACTCCAAAGAGCTGTAGGCTCTTCTTTGATTCCTCCTTGGCAGGCCATCTGTGCTAACTTTTGTCCCCTGTCCCATGATGCTCCTTGTGGTTCTGCCCAGCTTACTGACATCTCGCTGCCCACTGCCGCTGGGTTCTCAGCAGGGCACAGCAGTCCGTGAACTAGCCAATGCTTTGAAACAGGAAGAAGAACCCAGTTTCAGGCTTATCCCCACCCTGACCTGAGCCTCTCCTCTCTCCAGGAACTTGTTTTTTCAAGTCTTCCCTGTCCTGGGTTTTCTCCAGTGCCTTCAGGCAGGTGGTGGTTAGGCAGCTTTTTCTAGTTGTTCTTGATGGGAGGCGTGGTCTGAAACAAGCTAGTTCGACATCACTGGAAGCAGAAATTAGACTGCGTGATTTCAAGGCTTTCGAGTGGTGCCAAATGCCCTCCAGAAAGATGGCAGGACATTGGCTTTTAGTTGCGGTCAGGAAAGGTGGTTTCTCTGAGGCTTCCCAACACTGGGTGTCACCATCGATACCAAAGACACTTTGTCTTTTTGGCTTTGCCATTTCCTAGACATAAGAGGGGGTGGAGCTTCCATTTTTATTTCTCTGTAACTCCTAAGAGGTGGAGCCTTTTCTGTTTCTCAGTCATTGCATTGGGTGAGAAACACGGGGCATTTGAAAACTGCTCAGCAGATATGATGGATGGAAACCAGAAACCAATCTGTGTGTGGACAGGCTCTGCTACAAGTTCACCCAAGGAGTTCGTTTGTCATTGGCCGCTCTTTTACCAACATCAGATCCCCCTGATTCCCGCTATTTTGTGCTGTGTGGCTCAGAAGTTGCAGTCCTGACCACAAAGGCTGGGTGCTGACGCTGGGACATGCCAGGTTCAGGGTGTGTGTGACACTGTCACCAACAGAGTGATGAAGGAAGTATGCAAAGTCAACACTCAAAGTCCTGAGGGTCAGGGTGGGCATGACCCCCATCATGCTGCTTCCCATTCCAGAGGCTGTTATCACATTAACAAAGAGAGTGTTGCTTGAGCCGGAAGATCATCTTCACAGAGCTCAAATCCCATGGCAAGCAACCAGGCTGGGACATGCTGTCCCAGAAAGTCTGTCCTTCCAACCATAGGCCCCACACAACAGGTGCACGCCTTTCCCAGCAGAATGCATTTGTGTCTGGGCCCATTCAGGTGTTTGCTTTCCAAATCGTTCCCTTGGCATGTGCCAACGCAGCTGGACTCGGGCATTTAATTAGTCATTTTAAAAACAAAAGGGAAGGTCAGAGAGTTCTTAATTGAGGCGGGGGAGAGAGCAGTCCTCCTATTTGCCTCGATCCCCAAGCAATTCTCTCTGGGCTCCTTTGTGGTCACAAAGGCCATAATTCTGGAGCCAAATTTGGGCATCCCACAATGGCGGGTTCAAAGAGGGGTTTTCATTTCTAATTACCCCTCAGGTTGCCCCCGTACCTTTATCCAGTAAATGTGTAATTGGGAGTTCCTGCTTGGAGACTGAAGTCTCGGGCGACAGCAACTCAAAGAGAAGTTTCCCACTGGTCTAAATGGCCTTTTATAGCGTAGGTTTCCAGATACAGGACTGGTTTTTTTTTTTTTTTTTTCCAAAGGCTTTATGTAGCAGTTAATGGCTGCAAGCAAATACCCAAACCTCAGATCCTGACTGTGTGCCAAATCCTTCACTGGGAGGGGAGACTCTGACCGCAGTGTTTGTTGGAAATTGCTCGGAACAGGGAATATTTTACACCCATAAATAACTCCTTTGAGGGGAGGGGGGACAGGTGAGCCATTGCAAGACTTTCTTTCCAAGAAGAGGGACAGTAAACGTATTATGCCTCCAGAAATTTCCAAGGATGTCCCATTTATTCCTTGCAGGAAATACCCTGTAATTTTCCTTCCTTCCGTGCCAATTTTCCTCACTTTTTATCTTAATGAATGAGGTTTGCTGCAACCCGTGTTAGCGCTGGTCTCTTTAGCATTTTTTCCATATTGTTATTTGGAGACTGGGTTCTCCTCAGACTCCTCTCTGCCTGCACATATGTTTAGGTCGGAACTGGCTGTCCAGATGGCATCAGTGGACGGGGGAAGGGGTTCTGTGACACAATACGCCGGCTGTGATGTGTGGAGCAACCAGGGTCCTGGGGACCACCAGCTGATGGAGACAAGATGAGGCTAGGCTGGCGGGCACTGGACTCTCAGAGAGCGTTATGGAACAAGGGTCTCCCGCAACCTCGTTGAAGAGTGCAGGGTTTTGGGTAACACTTTCTTATCAGCAATGTATGGAAAGCTGGGGAAATGGCTTAGGTAGAAATGGTTTAAAAGTGCATGCTTGGAAAGGCATGGTGGGGCCCTAGGTGGGGCCTGTTACCTGAACACATCCCCAGAAATCAGCAGACCAGTCCTGCTATGGGAGTCAGCTTGTATGTAAAGCGGGGCCAGCCCTGTGTCTTGGGTCTGGGATACATACATGAGTCACGTCTTTGGTTCCAACTTCGCTCCGATCTTGCTTTGTTATGGAATTCAGCTAATTTGCTGCTGGCTGTTTTTTTTCCTCTGCCACTCCCCATTTTCACTACAATGCAACCCCTCTGCCCACTGACACCCCACGGACAACACTGTCCTCGCTGTGAGGAGAGAATCAAAGTTAGGGAAGGGCCTGGCATGGACGCATGCTCTGTAACATAGGGTTAGCAATTTGCAGGTCCGGTACTTCCCATGACAAGAATAAGGAACCTAAGACTTGGCTCAATAAGGACTTTACCGACTGGCTAACAAGAGGGATTGAAGGAGCAAAGAAGGGGTGCAGCGAGGACCAGCACAGAGACGAGAGGAATGAGAGGAGTCAGGCCTCCCTGACCCACCAGTTCCCAGGGACTTCTTCTCAAGCCCACCCCTCCTGGACACCCTGGTCATTCCTGCAGTTCTTCCATCTCAGCGGGGGAAGGACTCCCCTCCTTGCCTTCATGCCCTTCACGCTATGGACACAATCCTTCTAGAATCCACTCTGGCTACACAGACAAAGATTTTTATGCCTTTGCTTTGTTTTCCAGCTCAAGTGAGGCCTCCTCCTGTGTCCAGTGAACACCCACAAAGACGAATGGAGGATGTTGTGAATGGGGCCTGGGATGCAGGAAGGAAAGATGTATGAGAAGCCCACCGTTGCCTCCGTGCTGGGATATTCTCTGGACTGGCTAGGGAGAAGGCTGCATGCAGAGATATGCCGCCTGTCTCCTCCACAGGACAATAGGGCCACAGCTACCCCCAAGCTCCTGCACACCATACCCTCTGGTGGGTTCCAACAGCAATTAAAAACCAAGGGTTTGCCCAGATTGTCACTCAGCAGGATACTGTTGAGGTGCAAGGTAGGCAGAAGAGGATGGAGTAACTGGCTGTGGGTGGGTGGGTGGGGTTGAAGGAAGCCTTCCACCCTCAGACAAATGAAAGGGCAGCGTGAGCTGGACTGTGTGGAGACAGCAGCCACAGGTACAACCCAAAGCCCGGGCCAGTGAGATGGCTCAGTGGGGCAAGTGCTGGCCTCCAAGTCTGTAAGGCTGACAATTTTAGGACCCACACAATAGAAGGAGAGAACAAACTTCCACTCATTGTCTTCTGACTCTCAGATGCGTGGCCATGGCTTACATGCACACACACACACACACACACACACACACTACACTACACTAATTAGTTAATTGATTAATTAAGCAAACAAAAACTCATAACCCAGGACCTAACCACAGGCAATTAGTACTATTGCCATTTCCTTCTCCCCTTGAAGTAAGTAGCCCTTCCTCTGCCCTGTCAACTGAGATCCTACCTAATGTCTGTTAGATTCCTCCTTCTGGCCCTCAGTCTGAGGACCCCTCATGACTCCACAGTCCTGTCTGTATCTGTAACAGTTATCTGCACACATTAGGCCATATAACTGTATTTGACTCACCCTTGTCCCTCCAGCACCTGTCCGAGAGTCTAGGTCACTCCCTGGCCAAGCCACCATCCAAACATGGGCAGTATGAGCAGCTGACCCTGAGCTGGCGTGGGTATCTGCAGCCTTGTCAGCAAGTCTCATGCTTCTTGTCAAGCTAACACCCCAGAGAGGAGGTGGGAATGGAGAGGCACACAGGCAGACAAGACAGCTTCAGAATGTGGGCTATAAACAAAAGACGCAGAAGCAGGGGGTGCTGGGGAGGTGGCTCAGGTCTGGGTGGCTGAGCAGGGTGTCTTTGAGAAGGCAGCATCTGACATAAGACTGACACAGTATGACAACAGAGACATCCCGTAGTTGGACTTTCCTTTGGGCCGCCAGCTCCCAAACAACAAACAAAGACTGACTATTAATTATGAAAGCTTGGCCTATAGCTTAGGCTTGTTCCTAACTAGCTCTTATAACTTAAACTAACCGATTTATTTTCATCTCTGTTCTGTTGCTTGGCTTGTTACCTCATCTCTCTGTACTACCCACGCTGCTTCTTCCCCCTCTGACTGGCAAGTCTGCCTTACTTCCTCCCAGAGTCCTCTCTGTCCCTGTAAGTCCAGTTAAACCTCTTTCTAGCTATTGGCTGATCAGTTTTATTATTACACCAATCACAGCGATACACTGTCACACAGTGAACAAATATCCCATAACAAGGATTCGAGCATCCTCCTCAGGCCCAGGACTCAGCACCTAAGGCTCAGAGAGACAGGCAATGAGAACTTCTCTAGTCCTCGTCTCTCCCCAATTTCATCAATGACAGGCCAGGGGAAAGAGAGCAGGGAGGTCCGTGCCTTCCCCTACTCCCAGTTTGTGAAGGACAAGGGAGAAGAACTCCAAGAATGAGCTCCTTGCTTCAACAGAACACTGCAGCCCTGGGTTCCTATGTCTGCTGCTAGCAGAAACACCAAGTGCCCAAGGTGGCTATCATGTTAATATGTCCTAGAACCTTCCCCTGTGGAGAGTCCAGAACCATCTGGGCAGTTCTGTCTTGGAGCCTCTCAGCATTGTTTCCAACTTCAAGGCCTCCCAGGGTCCTGGTGGTTTCTTTGTGCCAGAGGAGATGCTCTGTCCACCGGGATCTGTTCCCATGGTGACTAGCATTGTTTCCAGCCTGAAGGGCTCCCAGGGTCCTGGTGGTCTCTCTGTGCCAGGTGAGATGCTCTGTCCACCAGGATCTGTTCCCATAGTGACTTGTTTTCCTGGGCTGTTATCCTCCAGTCTCCCCAGAGACTGGTTACCCTGTGAACTCCATTGTAACCTAGACACTGGACTTCGGAGTGGGAGTATGTTTCTGATGGTTCTTCCTGCTGTCCCTGGGTCCCTTCCTCTGCCCTACTCCCAAGCAGTCCAGCCCTGATGTCCTTTCTGCCTTCCTAGGCCCCATCCTGGAGCAGCACCACTGCCTAGACCTGGACCCTGGAATCTGGCTCTTTTGCCCCTGTGTCCCTTGGGCCTCAGTGAGCACCAGCTATTCAACACCCCCATGGGACCCTTGATCCCTGTCTTGTCTCTGAAGGTCTGTATTTCTGTCCTGAAAATGGATTCATTGCATCTCTCAATGCCATCAAGTTCCCTGCAGTGATTTGTGGTCCCTGTGCTGGAAAGTTGAGACCTTTGACCTCTTTTCCCTTCTCCTCTCCATCCAGCAACATGCCCCCTGCCATTTGGAGATGCCCATGCCTGCAAGCAGACATGGGAACTGCCCTTCCCAGATGCTCTAGCACCCTTCTGAAATCTGCATTGTGAGCCCCATCTAGAAACAAGCACTGAAACCAAAGTAGGATGATTTTCTTGGATTTTCTGTGTTACAAGTGTTTAGACGAAGAGCAAATGCTGGGGCTGGAGAGGTGGCTCCGCTGGTAAAAGTGCTTGCATGAAGACTTGAGTTCAAATCCCGGTACCCACAAATGTAGCTGGGTGTGTTTGTGGAAAATGGAGTCAGGAAGATTGCTGGAACTTGCAGCCTCACTTTAGATTCAGCAAGAGACCCTGAATCAAAGGAACATAGTAGAGGGACAGAAAGGACAGTCAGCCTCCTCCTCTGGCCTCTCTGTGCACACAGGCATGTGCAGCTGTTTACACTATTGTGCACACCACACACTCTAGCGCTCTCTCTCTCTCTCTCTCTCTCTCTCTCTCTCTCTCTCTCTCTCTCTCTCTCACACACACACACACACACACACAAAGAGAGAGAGAGAGAGGCCAACTTGGTTCAGACTCTTTGGAAATTCAAACCACGGCAAATAATAAGAAGGCTGCAAAGAAAAGGAAGCCTTGTTCCCCTCTGCTTCTACTGAAGTCTGAATTCTGAACAAAGAGGTCTCGCTCAGTTCTGAAGCTTTTCTGACCCCTGACGATGGCGGGATTTCATAGAGGAATTCGTTAGTGGGAAGTCAGGGCAGATAAAAAAGAGGAGGCGTGCTAGATACTGCCCGAGTTTAGGTAATATCTGATGAGGCCCCCTCCACCCCTGCAGCTTCTCAAGAAACTGTGAGGCAGGTCGTGGCCTTGGCTGCTGTATTCCACAGCCATGGTGTATTTGTTCAATTGTGGCAACTTGTACTTTGAAAACTCAAAATGCGAACATTCACATGAATATTTTAGGACCGTTCTTAACTGCAGCATCCCGGGCTGAGCCTCTTAATTGACCTCATATCTGCAAGGTGCTGTTTGAAGATGAAAAGTTTGAGCAGGAATATATTAGTGGCCCCGCAGGAGCCCACTCCCACCTCAGCACACATATGTACCCATAATACCCTTCCCAGAGGCCAGCCACACCCACCTGAAACACAGGACAGAAGACACTCCAGCTAGGAGCAGGGTCCCACTGCCAAGGCTCACAACCCTTCCCTGCTGCCTGTGAACTTCCTCCAATTCCTACAGGGTGTCAGGGCATGGGTTATCTGGAGCTAGGATGTATGCTGTGACCCTTTTTCATTTGAGAAATTCTTATTGTTTCTAGTGTTCTAGTACGAATAATACAAACTTACTGTTGAAACATTAAAATTATGAATAAACCATAATTTGAGAAGTCCCAGCACTACCAAGGGAAAGGTAGGCAGGTTTTTGTGAGTTCCAGATCAGCCAGGGCTATAGAATGAGAGAGCCTATGTTGGTGGGAGCTTGAGGTAAACGGATGGAATACAGAGAGAGACAGAGAGAAACATAGACACTCTGAGAGAAACAGAGAGACAGAGGCACAGAGTGAGACGAGAGAAAGAGAGACAGAGAGAACGAACTGATGAATTCCGGGAAAACAAGTCCCCCGCTGCCCAGCCCCTCTGTGTAGATATTCTGAAGCTTCCTCAGTTTACACGCCCAACCACATCCGCCCCACATGCTGCTCCCAGGTGTTACAACAGAGAAACAAATTGCTGCAGAACTGAATGGCACAACAAACAACCATTTATTATCCTGGGTCAGCAGAAGAATTTGGCACAAGGTAGGTCGGCTCATCTCTGCCCCGTGATGTCTGGTTCCCAGTCTGGAACGCCAAAATGCTCAGAATCGCAGGATGCTGTTCCCTCACATCTGGGGGTCGCTGGCTCCTGTCGGGTCTCTTCACATGTTGTGACTCCCCTACGACATGGCAACTGGGTACCAAGAGCTGTCTCAAGATAGAGGCGGTCTGGTATAAATGGCTGCTCCAATGAGCTGCAGAAATCACAGGTCTCACTTCTACCATCTCCAATCAGAGCAGCGGTCCCCAACCTTCCTGGTACTGCAATCCTTCAGTACGGTTCCTCGTGTTGTGATGACTCCCTAGCCATTTCATCAATACCTTATAACTGTAATTTTGCAACTGTTATAAATCATCGTGTAAATATCTGTGTTTTCTGATGGCTTTAGGCAACCCCTGTGGAAGGGTTGGGATCATGACCCGCAGGTTGAGAGCCATAACACTATAAGTGGAGCAAACACTACAGCCTGCCAGGTTCAAGGGGAGGGAAGCGAGTTTTCACCTCCAGGTAGGAAGCAGCAAGGTTCTAGAAGAGTCTCTGGGATGAGAAATATGCGGGGTCATTTCAGAAAATTTAATATGCCATGTTAAACATTTTGAAAAGCTTTATCCTTGGGTGTATGTGTGTGCGCACCTACGTGTTTGTGTTTGTGTGTGTGTGTGTGTGTGTGTGTGTGTGTGTGGTGTGAATGTGTGCTCATACTCAGAAGTTAGGAAAGGGTGTCGGGTCTTGGGAACTCCAACTGCCAACTTAAATTTTAATGTCTTCATACTACCCAATCATATTTTAAAGAATTCATTTATTCTTTGGTAATCTAAAACACAAATACAATATAATTAAATCAGATCCACCCCTTGCTTCCCACATCCTCCTGGTCAACCCCTCTCATTTCCCCCTCAATTCGTGTCTCTTTGCCTTCTTTCCCTTCCTAAAACCCACTGAGTTCAGTGGGTACCACCTGTGTGCACGTGAGTGGCGGGCACCATCCTCTTTTGTCAGTGACTGGCAGCCTCACAGTGTTGACATCTTCACCTCATGTACATAGCTCTGAGACGTGGGGTGTGGTACACGTAGACTCCTTCTGGCTATCCCCCCCCCCCACCATGTTAGCCAGCAGCTGGAGGATTTCCTGAACTCACTAGCCACTGGGCCCCACACTTTCAGAGGCATCCTATCTCCTAAGACCTATCTCTAAAGGTGAGTGCTCAGCTGTCCCTTTCCCAGGAGGAAACTGGGTTTCCCATGTCGGTCTTTACCCAGATGGCTGCACGGTCCCCACAGTGATGGGCTTGCTATGGTTTATTTAACCAACAACCTGGGACTTGAGCATCCCTGTTTTTACAGTTTCCCTTAAGGAAAATCACCACAGCCCACCTTCTAAAAACAGGCCTATGGTTTTCTCCCTAGCCCCAGACTTCTTAGGAACCACAATGGGGCAAGCAAGCTGGGTAGGTGTCCTAGTTAGGAACAGAATCCTCAGCTACATGGATCGACCACCTCAAGTCTGGCTTGGGTGTCTTGGAAAAAAGAGATTATTTCTGTCAGCATTTTGGAGGAGGGATTGGGATTTGAACCCAGGGTCTCGTGCATGCTAGGCAGCTGTCTATGCCTGAGTTACGTCTAAAATCCTCTTTTGATTTTTAAGTCTTCAGCTACCCCGTCTGGCCTTGATCTTGTGATTCTCCTGCCTCAGCTTTCAAGCAGCTAAGACAGCAGGCATCCTGGTTCACTTGTCTATGGCTCGATGAAACCTAGTAACCAAGAACAGCATAGGTGAAGAATCTGTTTATTTGGCTTTCACTTCCGGGTCACTGTACATCAATTGAGAAAAGTCAGGGCAGGAATTCCAAGCAGGAACCTGGAGAGAGGAAGGAAGCAGAGTCCATGGCTTGTTGGTTTCCTCTCCATGGCTTTGCCCAGCCTGCTTTGTTATACAATCTAGGACCACCTGTCCAAAGGAGACCACAAGCTCAGTGGGCTGGGCCCTCCCACAGCAATCAATCAAGAACACGTCCCTGTGGACTTGCCTCCAGGCTAATCCGATGGTGGGAATTCCTTAAGGGAGATTCCCTCTCCCCAGATGACTCTAGTTTGTGTCGAGGTGACAAAACTTAACCAGCACAGCCGACCTGGGCCACCAGGGCCGGCTTCCCTTATCTTCTGCCTATCAAGTCCAGACGCCATGCCCCAGGGCTGAGCACTGCAGCGGCAGTGGCCGGGGTGTCTGCTTTCCCGTCCTTCAGACCTCAGCTT
This sequence comes from Alexandromys fortis, assembly GCF_014885135.2. Taxonomy (NCBI): domain Eukaryota; kingdom Metazoa; phylum Chordata; class Mammalia; order Rodentia; family Cricetidae; genus Alexandromys; species Alexandromys fortis. The sequence goes on from NW_026067945.1 coordinate 1,604,435, forward strand.
TCTCGGAGTGGGCGTGGCTTGCCACCTTCCCAGGTCCCCTTCTCAATGCTTCTGCCGAAACTGACCTTGAGATTGAGTGGCCCAGCCTAGCTTTATAGACTCTCTTTGTCTCCCAGTGCTAAGTATTTCCTATAAGGTGTGGTCCTATTTGCCCACAATTGTGCCAGATGAAAGGGAGGGAAGGGAAGAGTGGGGAGAAGAGAGGGAGAAAGAGAGGGGGAGGCAGTCAGGAAGAAGAGAGGCACCATTGTTCTAATTTTGCCAGGAGGGAAGCGAGGGCTTGTGGAGTCATATATCACTAGTTGGTTTACAAATAAAGACACAAGAGGCCACTGGTGTTCAAACACAGGATGCAGACGTTCTGTCTGCAAGTCTTTTTTTTTTCCTAAGGAAAATTAAATTCCAAAAATATTTGTACTGACTTAAAAAAATGCTTCTCCTTGAGTCTCCCATTTTTAGCTACATTCCTCACTTGTGTGTTGAATCCTCTCTCTCTCTCTCTCTCTCTCTCTCTCTCTCTCTCTCTCTCTCTCTCTCTCGTTTAAGGAAGCTATCCACTGAAGCCAAAGTCAGGATTAGCAAGAATGCTCTGTAAATGGAAAGGACACACTGTAGGGAAAATGAGAGGAAAGGGAGAGAAAGCCCTTCCTCCGTGAGCCGACATGGGAAGCCCCTGCACGGTGGAACGGCTCTCTTGGAGGGGAGAACACAGGGGATATACTAAGAGGGGCATAGAGCATGGGCAGGTGCGAAAGGGGAGCCCTGCCGATGGCTGAGATAAGCATGCGCTGTTCCGAGGTTCTGGGACGCAACAGGCAGGTGGGAACACAGCCTACAGACATCAGTCTTTACCTCTGCAGATTTAACAAGGGGGCGCTGACAGACAGTGACTTTTAGTGACGCAGAGCCTGGAGCATACAGGTGGGCAGGCAGGCCTGGGCACCACATGCTGAAGGAGCCATCATCCCTTCGTGGTGCCCCGATGCTATGTGATACCATGGTACCAATGAGACAGGACCCACCACCTCTTTTACTACTACTGTCTGTGTTGGGTAGTCATTGTGACCCTGTCCCCTTCAAGGCACTGAATAGCCAACTCCTAAAGAGGCCTCTTAGTGGGAACAGAGAAGACAAAAAAGTATCTTTTCTTCTTCTTATAACAAAATACTTTTCTTCTTTTTATAACAAAATACCTGGCGCATTTAAGAGAGAAAGAGTATGTTTGATGCACAATTTGAGGGAACAGTCCATCATGGTGGGGAGCACGTGGCGGCAGGGCAGGGGGTGAGGAAGCTGGGAGGTACAACGGTTCCATTGCACCCATGGTCAGGAAGCAGAGAGAGATGAATGCATCTTGGCCTGCTTTCTCCTCTGTATCCGGTCCAGGGCCCTAGTGTACGGAATGTCACCGTTCATGTTTCGGGTGTGTCTCTCCACCTTCTGTAATGCAGTCTAGGGACTCCCTCACAGATATTCCCAGGGCCTGGTCACCTAGGTGAACACAGAGTCTGTCAAGCTGACAATTGATATTTACCCTCACAAATCTAGTCCTTGTCTGCCTGTCACCAAAACACACCACATCTCCCTCGGCTGGTCCCCATAGGCTCCTAGCCATCTGTTGATACAAAATGTACTCAGGCCAACTTCAAATCTTGCGACTTTTGTCCCTGTAGTCTATAACAGTTCCTACTGTTTAAAAGTTCAAAGTCTACATCTCTCTGAGACTCGGTGCAATCTTTTAACCGAGAGCACCTATAAAATAAAAAGTAAAAAAGCCGATATGCAACTCCAATGGACAATATCACAGAATAAACGTTTTTATTTTGGTAAGACAAATGAAGGCTCAGCGAGGCAAGATTGGACCAGTGCAATGCTAAAGCTGTGTTGCAAACACCAAGTCTGGAGTGTGTCGTGGAGTTACCTGAGCTCTCCAGGGCCTATAGCTCAGCTCTGCCGCCTGCCGTACACATACCCTCTCTGTTAGTCTGCCTTCCTCCATGCCTCCAGCTTTCCTTAGTGGACATCCCACATCCTGGCTTTTCCGACATGCTAGGGTCTCCATTGCAACAAAGGTAAACTTCTCAGCTTCACAGGGTGGTCTTTCTGGACTTCTTTGAAGGGACTCTGACCCTGTTACACACTGATAGCTTTTCATGACTTTGGTGCAAGCCTCCACGATTCTGTCACAAATGTACCTTGCATGCCAGTAAAACAATTAGCTATGCTGGGGATGGGGTTCCAAGCCATCAGCCCAGCAGCCTGGAACGTTCCCTTAATCTTTTAGGAATCGCAACTCGAGGATCAGATAAATCTGTATCCTTGGCTCTGGTGCAGGAAAGAATTTCAAAATAAGCCAGAACAAAGCAGAGTTGGAGTTTATTAAAAGGTAGTCTTAGAGGCAATGACTCTGTGGATAAAGAGCTTGCCCTTCAAGCTCAAGGACCTGGGTTTGTATCACCAGGGCCCACATAGCACACGGGTGTGGACATGTACGCTTATAACTGTGGCACTGGGAAACAGAGACACGTAGATGCCAGGAAGTTGCAGGGCAGCCAGTTTAAGCCAGAGAGAGCGCTCCAGGTTCAGTAAGAGACAGACTCTCAGCATATCAGATGAGGATCAGAAAACCTGCTTGCTCCTCTTCCAGAGAAACAGGGTTCAGCTCCCAGTGTCCACACTGGGTGACTCACAGTCACCCGTATACCAAGTTTCAGGGAACCCAAGGCTCTCTTCTGGCCCCCTCAGGCACTGCATACACAATACACTTGGGCACACGTACACACACATAAAATAAACAAATAAAAATTTAAAAGGAAATGTTTATTTTTCTATGTTGCTTTATTTCCGAGACAGGGTTTCTCTGTGTAGCCTTGGCTGTCCTGGAACTCATTCTGTAGATCAGGCTGGCCTGGTACTCAGAAATTTGCCTTGGAACTTGGTGCACAGATGGCAATCAAAGCATGGTGGCAGGAGTGTGAGACAGCTGGTCTCGTTGCCCTTAGAGGCAGGACGCAGAACCGGACTCTGGTACTCAGTTCCCCTTCTGTTTGTTATCTAGTTCAGGACCTCAGTGCATGGACTGATTCTCCCCACATTTAGAGCAGATCTCTGTACCTCACCTTCTAACAAGATCTAGAAACTCCTTTACAGACACGGACAAAGGTTTGTCTCCTAAGTAATTCCGGGTCCTGTCCAGCTGACAATCAATATTAACTATGACAGCCCCAAAGGTCCTCTCTTTGCCCCATTTGTAGGGCAACTTTAGGAAGATTCCGTGGTAGGCCGGCAATATGCGGAAGGGGTGAGATCTGAATGAGAATTGAGAGCCCCAGTTCTAGATAAAATTATTTCGGTCTTCATAATCCAAAGGAAGTTGTTCTTGCTTGTTTGCTTGCTTGTTTTTGTCAACTTGGCACAAGCTAGCGTTATCTGGGATGAGGAATCTTAATAGAGAAAATGCTTCCAGCACGTTACAGGTGCTGTAAGTACAAGTACTGTAGACAAGTCTACAGGGCATTTTCTTGACTAATGGTTGATGTTTCTAGCTGCTGGACAGGTGGTTCTGGGTTGGATAAGAAAGCAGGCTGAGTGAAGCCACGAGGAGCAAGCCAGTACACAGTGTTCCTCCGTGGCTTCTGCTTCAGCTCCTGTCTCCAGGTTCCTGCCCTGGGTCCCTGCTCTGACTTCCTCCAGTGATGGACTGTGATGTGGAACTGTAAGCCAAATGAACCCTTTCCTCCCCAAGTTGCTTTTGGTAATCATGTTTTATCATTCAACAGAAACCCTAAGGCAGAGAGTTGGAGAGGTCAATACCATCAACAGCACAAAAAGTGAGAGAGCTTCCGCTCATACAAGTCCTTGCCTCGGCCTCACAAGGAAGGCGCTTACAGGAATCCAGAGAGAGAGAGAGGGAGAGAGAGAGAGAGAGGGAGGGGGAGGAGAGGGAGAGAGAGAGAGAGAGAGAGAGAGAGAGAGAGAGAGAGAGAGAGCTGGGTTATTGGCCAGTGTCCTAGAACCAGAGTGTGGCCAGCTGAAGAAAGGCCCTCTATCTAAGGAAGGTCAATTTTCCCACTTGCCTTCTCCTCCGGTCCCATTCCAGGTGTTCTCATAGGTCTATTGCCTTGTCTTAGAGATAGATGCTGCCAGGGCAGACTGTGGGTCTGGTGACTTCTGTCAACGATGTCTTGCCTGATGTCCAGGCCACCATCTCTTAGAAAAAGAATTTGGTGATCACAGCATGCACTTCTGACTGGCGGTGCTGCGTGGGGTTTAGAGCCAGAGTTTGAATACAGCTTGGGTGTCTCCCCAGAGGTTCGCGTGAAGGGCAATATACAAGACTCCATGAGAGGTACTTAGGTCATTGGGTACACTACCCCTGGAAGGGTATAAACTAGTTCTCATGGGACTCCAGTTAGTTCCCACCAGAGTTGTAAGGGGAGAAATTGGCTCCACTGTCTGGCTCCCTGTCTTGTCATGTGATATCTCCCTTTTGGGCACACTTCTGCCGTGAAACCATTGCCATTACATGACACAGTCTAGGGGAGTCCTTCTGACGAGGAATATAGAGGACCATCCGATTCTGAAGCTCCAGCTTACTTAACTGCGAGTCAAATAATTCGCTTTTCTTTATAGAATATCCAGCCTTGGCCTCACAGCTGAGAAGCTGAGAACATGGTAGTTCCTTGGTCCTTGGGGACGAATGTCGCAGCACTCAAGTCCCACAGAGGATGTTTTACACTGGGAAGGCAGACAACCTAGTATCTGCTCAGCCCACAAGACTGGATGCTTCACCAGTCCCAATCTGGCACTGAAAATCTAGAGGGTTCCTGGAAAGGCACTGTCAAGCTCCTGGAGAGGTTTTTAGTCAGCAATGGATGCCTGAAATGCTGGTTCAGATATCAGCGAAGAAATGGACATCACCATCATCACCACCATCATCATTGCCATTAGCAACAGCAGCAACAACATAAATCAACTCAGCAGCAAGAGGGAAGCCCAAGTGAGTAGAGGGTAAATGATCTCCCTTCTGCCACGCTCTTTTTTATCTGGGTTGCTACCTGGACATGCCACCCACATTTGGGATGGGTCTTCCCATATCAGTTAAGGGAATTGGAAGCTGGACGGTTCCTCAGGGGAGGCTCCCTACTCAGACGGTTCTAATTTCTGACCCGTAAACATTAAAAGCAACCATCATAGGGATGTTGCTACAGCAACACAAAGAGGAGCGCTGTAAACCGTGTCCCTCACTCTCAGCTCGTGAACTTTTCTTTCATTTTCCCAAAGCAGAGGTCATCAGGAGAGGCTGACAGCTCCCACCATGGTCCTCAGAGCAGAGAGTCTGCCGGTCCTCCCATCACTCTCCCTGGTTGCCTCTGTCTCTCTCCTTTTGGCTCCGCATCCCAGTTGCTCCTCCCTCGCTTGAAGAATCCCTTCACAGGCCTCCTCCAGTTCCAGAAACGTCTAACTTCTTGGATCCCAGGCTTGAGTCATAAATGCGTGGTTGTTTTGTTTCTTTACTGTCTTGTAAGAAGATGGTAAAAAAAAAAATCTTTTTGAGTCACAGCCCCCACAATTACTACCTTACCTTTCTCTTTTCCTGTTCAGAAAATTCTTTCATGAGTTTCTCGTTTCCACTGTCGCCAGTGTCCCCCTCTTTTCGTTCCCTTTAACTGACTCCCTAGTCAGCTGCTCAGAGTTCAAGGGTGTAGTCCCCCTCACGGTCCTACCGCCATGCTGGACTACACCCTTGAACTCTGAGCAGAAAAACAAACTTTCTCCCTCAAGTTTCTTTTCTCATCACAGCGATGGGGAAAATAGCTGCACAATAAGCAGACCTGGTCTTATTTGAAACCCTGATTCCACTTGACAATGTTAGCCAGGGCTCAGTTGCGCCCTTTCTTATAATCAGTTCCACAAGACACGGCTGGGATACGGTGGTCCTGCGAGCGTGTCTGGTCACTCAGCCGAGGATGAGGTTCGCTGCCTCGGGAAGTTGAGTGGCCACGAAGCCACTCTGAGGGGAGGACAGGGGTAGAGTTATTTGCACTCAGAATGTGACAATCCCTTCCACACTTGATGTCCCCAATGCTTTGAACACACCAGGCTGCCCACCTGAGCACGCTGCTGAGTTTTGATTGCTTTGTGTAATTCTAAGGACTACTGAGTTTAGCTAAGAGCTGACGAGCAGGAGGAACACCAGGGTAGGCTGTGCCCTCTATGAGCGAGGCACAACAAGCCAAGTACTCCGCCAAGGGAATGCCTGGGAGTTGTGAATGAGCCTTCAGCCAGGGAAGAAGATGGCCCTCAGATAGCAATGGAGGGACACCTCTGTCTGTGTCTCCCAGGGCTCCTGCCTGAAAAATGTTCTGATTATCATCAGGGAAGGAGGACAAGAGGATTTGAAGTGATCTATAGGTAACTGACTACAGGACAGCTTTGAGAAAATGACCAGAATCCAGAGCTGCTGGGTGACCTTGGCTACATATATAGCATGGTACCCATGCTGAACATGGCATGACTCCCTGTGCCTAGGACACTGGCACGTTGCTTCAGCCAAGTGGAGGATCTATAGGTAACCAACTGCAGAACGGCTTCGGGAAAATTACCTAGAATCCAAAACTGCTGAGTGACCTTGGCCACAATCCCAGGACGTGTGTAGGATGTTACCCATGCTGAACATGATGCTGCCACCTGTGCCTAGGACACTGGCAAGCTGTTTCAGGCAAGTGGAACCTTCATGTTTGCTGGCAGTATAGGACTGCTAAGACCTATACTAGTCCCTTCAAGGAAGCAGGAAGAGAATAACTCTGCTCTCACAGGAAAACAAAATCTTGCTTCCCACCATGGAAAGAGATCCCTCAAATGCTAGGGTACCATTCTGAAGCAGGCAACATTTATCAGTTCATTTCCCATTGGTAAAATACTACACCTTGCCTGCGTAAGTTCTGAAGAAAAGAGGCCTACTTCAGGTCACTGTTGCAAAGATTCAAGGTCGAGAGGTCACATCTGGTCATGGCTTTCTGCTGGCACACTGCCAGGCAACAAGGACTCTTACCCAGGCAGGCAAGGGAGCGTGCGTGTGTTCTGGCCTCTTCCCTCTAATAAAGCACAGAATTCAATGGTGAGGGCCTCACTCTGTGGCCAGATGGTTTCTGCCCTCTAAAAAGTCATAATGGGAACAAAATTCCAACCCGAGTTGTGTGTGTGTGTGTGTGTGTGTGCGCGCACGCGTTATATTGAAACCATAGTAGCAACCAAAATAAAAATCGTCTAGATCACTAAGTGGAACTCAATGGCTGTGATGTCTTCTAGACCCCATGGACCAGCATTTAGCTGAGCTAGAACCCTTCCTGATGCTTGCATGTTGTTTAATCTTAATCCCTTCAAATGTTCCTTCAGATTTCCAGTATCCAGAACTATTCAGTGAACACAAAAAGATTAATGACCATGAGTTTAATACTCTAAACAGCCTACATCAATTGTTCTGAGAATAAATGAGTGTGCTCACGTGTGTGTGTGTGTGTGTGTGTGTGAGAGAGAGAGAGAGAGAGAGAGAGAGAGAGAGAGAGAGAGAGAAAGAGAGAGAGAGACAGGAGCTCTGAAATCTTTTACTAAATATCTGCCCAAACTTTAGTTCTGGTAAGCTAAAATTTATTTAACAAATATTGTTGTGCAGGCCCCAGTTCTTTGATGGGTCTTTCAGAGTGCACTGCCCTGTTCTGTCTTCTCTTTGGCCAGGTGTGCAAACAACTGGAAGCTTGTCAATAGGTCAAGGCCATCCGCGGTTTTTACCGGTTGGCAGAGACATGCCAGGAGAAGGCCAGGGTAGTGGGTGTAGGGTTGGGCAACTTTGTAATAAACACAGTAGATGATGCAACAGGGCACGGGCTTCTTGGAGACACACGTGGTCTCAACCATGGCAACTTGGAAATAGCTGAAGATCTCAAGGTGACGGTTCCCCTTGGTCTTGAACTGGGCCTTCTTGGAGAGTGCAGCCTAGGTAGGAGTGAGTTGTGTACAGTGGCCTGGGGTCTGTGTGAGATTTTGATTAACATGGGCAAGTCAGTTGGGAAATGGTTATTGCAGGAGTAGAAGTGAGACCCAAGGTAGCTGGCAGAGGTAAAAGCCAGGCTCATGGAAGTGGAAGCTGTTAGGAACAAAGCCCTTGTCTATAACCCTGCAGAAAGCCGAGCTTACTAACTGTAGACACTCCAGTTTGGTGTCCCGGGAGGTCGCAGTGTGAACTGGAGCCCACGCGAGCCTGTTTATGACTCTGTTCCTCCACTTGTAAGCACCTAGCTTCGCGTGTAGTGTCTGCCTAGGACACTGCATGGGGGCCAGGCCAGCCTGGCTGGGGCCTGCAGGCGAGAGGGCTGATGAGCTAGCCAGCAGCCACCTCCCAGACCCAGCTGCAGGGCTGGGCTTCCTGAAAACTGAGTCTGGAACAAGACAGCTGACCCCTGACTGCGTGTTTACAGATTTCACCAGGCTCTGGGGACAGCTGTGGCCTCCCCACCCCTGTGGCCTCATGGTTGGTGATGTGGGCCCGGACTGGAGCTGCGGGAGTTCAGGAATACCAACACTGCCGTCTCCCCATGGCTTCAGCAAATAGGAGGTGTTTGTTCATATCTCCTGTAAACAGTTGTTTCCTCGGGGATGGCCTAGCTCGTGTTAAATGTTAACAGAGAGCTACTCCACAGCCGCTCTCGGGGTGTCTGTTTTAAATATTTAAGTAATTGCTCTTCCCTGTCCCTGTCCCTGAATGACATTTTGGCTCAAATTTGCTCTAACTGCTGTTTCTTCTCTGGTTATTAAATTGTGTGAAATGCCCATCCCCTCTCTCTCTTTCTCCCTCCCTCCCTCTGCAAACAGCTGTCTCATTCACCTTCCGTCACAACACCAATGGACATATTGGGTTCCAGATGTGTGACCTCCTGGGAAGCAGGTGGCTGTTGAACTTGGTGGTCTTTCCCAGGGATGGGGCAGAGGGGGTCACCCTGGAGTACGAGGAGCGCCAGCCGTGATGAGTTGTGCTATGCCGGGTCTCTCTCCATTTGGCATGTAGTGGGAACCTTGGCTTTGGAACGTTCTGCTTCTACCTGGACTCAGTTGTGGCAACGTCCTCAAGCCTTGGATTTGTGTCATCAGGGATCCGCAGACAGGTGGGTTAGTTTCTCCTTCCCAGGTAAGGCTTGGGCTGGAAGGGCCGTGAAGCCTTTTCTATGGAAGTAAGCCACCTCTCCCTGCTTTTCTTCCCACCTCCTGGCACAGGTAGAGGAGAGCTTTCCCTTGCTTAGGCCAGAGAAGTCTAGTCCCAGTTCGTGAGACTCCAAGATAACCCTGCATCTCTGAAGAGCTAATGAGGTCACTTCAAGACTAAACTAATCGAAAGTCACCTCTCTTTACCCCAAGGATGACCACGCAGATCTTAGCATAAAATGAATTCTGACCCTCTTTAATATTTTAAAGATCTTTTAGTGCCTTTTTTTAAGAGAAGAAGGTGGTTGCAACACTGTAATTCCTGATGGGGTGTCAGAGTGGACCCCCAAGGACACTTGCTGTGGGAGGAGGCTCCCTGTAGAGGGCAGATGTAGCCCTGACGTTCCCAGCCATGTGACCACTCTTCAGCTCACTCTCTCCCTTTCTCCATGGAGAAAACAGTGGTACTACCAACCTCAGAACTGGTAATATCGACAACTTGGACTTTGTGAGTGACACAAGGTGCCTGCATGGTGCTCTCACAAACGCCAAAACTACAAGCAGAATAAAAGGTGTTTGCGTGGGAAACCTGAGGGACAGGGTAAGTCAGTGTCCAGGCCACACTGTGTTGGAAGGTTTGAAAGAGGGACTGTCAGCTAGAAATCAGAGGGACAGAGATGCTGAAGTCAGAGAGAAGCTCAAAGATGGTGCCTTACCCTTTCTGACCCTCAGGGGCGTAGGTAAGCAGGCCTGGAGGGCTGATGGGAGCTACCCGAAGAGCTGGACTTAGTAGAAATCAGTTTAGGGAACTTCTCAGTCATTTACCCTCAGCCACCCAGGGTGGCTATAGTCAGCCATGGCCTCCACCTACCCTCAGAGACTTTGAGAGACACCGGACATGTGTTCCAAGAAGAACCAGACTTTCAGTATGAGCAGATTTTATGTAATGGGATAGTGCTCAAAACACACCCTGGGACGAGGTGTTTAACATCACCCAGAACCTTCCAGTGGACTTGTTGAAACATGGGTGGATGGATGCAACCTGAGCTTGTCCATGGAGGTTGTCTAGAGTGAGCCTGATATTGGACATTTTGGATGCCTCTGCCGGTCAGAGGCGTCTTTAATATCTGTGGCTCTATTTTGATTTCTGGCCTGTTGTGCTTGGGACTATGGCAGAAGCTTAGCCCAAAGCAGTGGCCTTCCATTACTTTTATTTAATAATCTACCTTATGCTCCTTCATCCAAGGAGCTACCCTCAGGGGATGCAGACCTGCTACAAGCAAGATGCACTGCACACCAGGCACCCAGCAGTAAGTTTTCAGATGCTGTTCCGGCACCATGCCTATCTGTCTGCTGCCTGCTGTCATGTTTCCCTCTGTGCTGGTCATGCATTCACCTTCTGAAACTGGAAGTACCAATAAATGCTTTTGATAACTTGGCCATGGTGTCTCTTTACAGCAAAAGAAATGTAATGAACACAGATGGATACAGAGAATCACAATAAACATTTAGGAATAAACACCTCCAGAGAAGCCATGTTTGCTATGGACCCAGGCTCCCAGCTACTCAGGGGGCTGAAGCAGGAGAATGGCTTGAACTCAGGAGTAGGAGCCCAGCCTGGGCAACATGGTGAGAGTCTATAGGAAACAACAAAAGCCTCTTGTGTGATTCAGTGCTGCTGAGATAGGAAACCTAAACCACAAGTGACAACTTGCTAGAGATCCCACATTGCCATGTTTGAGAGAAACCCTAGGGGACCAGTGTGAAGGGTGAGTCACACTTGTGTGAATTTTGACTTCAAGATCTTTGCAGTGAGCATGGGAAAGAAGTCCATCTGGATGCTCTGGCAAGTGGACTAGAATACATTTACATTAAAACTCGCGCTGAGCACTGTTCTTAACAAGGCTGCTCTCAAACGACACTACACAGCTCAGCCTAACTGGTCGGAGTTTTCACAAGAACCCAGTGAGCATGGCCAAAGTTTTCACAAGAACCCAGTGAGCCTGAGAGATGGAAATGCCCAGCTTCATCCCCCTGGAGCCTTCCTGCCTCTCCTATGTGGAGAAACTAACAACTATACTGAGAAGCATTTGTAGAGGTCGAAGTCCAGATGTACTGGCTCACTGGAAGATCAACATCCAGTCATAGAGCTGTAGAATGCTTCCTTTCTCCCACACGAGCAGGGCTCTTATGTAATCACAGATTATACCTGAAAGAACTGATTGACTCAGGCTCTATTAGGAGAAACGTCCTCTAAGGAGATTCAAAGGTAAATAGAAACGAGGACACCAGAGAAAAATGAAGCCTCCGACCCCTATAGTTACAATGAGCAGTGAACACTCTTGGCCAGCCAAACATAAAATATTACATGAAAAGTCCAGTTTCATCTACTACTTTCATGGGTGCATCAAGTTTGACATTCAATTAAACGTTACAAGGCAGACTAAAAGTTAAAAATACAGTGTTAAGAGAAAGAGCGAGCATCAGAACCAGGCTCTGACAAAGCAGATATATTAGAGTTATACTAGGAATTTAATATATTCTTGATCCAATTAATGTATCAAGGGAAAAGTTTAATAGAAAAGGAGACTGAGTGCAAGAACATATGGGTAGGGTAAGTAGAGATTAAAAATCAGAAAGCTTAATAAGGAATTATGAGAAATTGAAAGATAAAAATAAAGACACAAACAGACTTCACATAACCTAGGGGGGAATCGGTCCATAGAAACTCCCAAAGAGGAAGAAAGCCACTGGAAGGAGCAGCAGCCGATGGAAGCGCGCACATCTGCTCATGCAGCAGAATCTTCTGCTTTCGTAGGTCTAGAGGCTAGATGTTCATTATCAAGGCCTGTCAAGGGTGGTTCTGGTGAGCAATGTCTCCCTGCCCTGTAGACAGGCACCTTCGGGGTCACGGTGTCCTTACAGCCTTCCCTCTGTGCTCCATGGCTCAGATCTTATGTCTCTCCCTCTGTAGACACCAGTCCCTCCAGATTAGGTCTCTAAATATATAATATCATTGAACCTTAATTAACTCCAATAGGCCCTGTCTCCAAATGCAGTAGCCCAGGATGAGGGCTTTTATGTATGGATTGAAAGAGACTCAAACATTCAGTCCTTAATACCCAGAAGCCAGTGTCACGGGAAGCTGTAAACTCACTCTGGAACTGAAGGCATGAAATGGAAATTACGGCCAATGTGGCCACCAGCAGCTTCACCCAGGAACCTGGATTTCTCCCCCAGCTGCTGCTACAGAGCCTAGACGTCCCCCCCCCCCCCCCCCCCCCCCCCCCCCCCCCCC
>NW_026067945.1:1616949-1782597 GCF_014885135.2 Alexandromys fortis
CCCCCCCCCCCCCCCCCGCGCTCCCACCATAGCCACCCCGGCTGCTAATGCAACCAGTGCCACAGGAGGGAAGCTCTTCTTTCCGTCCTTCTGCTGTCCAGCTCCAAAGTCTCTCATTGGAAGAAACTTACTGGCAAGGGAAGCTGGGAAATTAAGGTACCAGGCTTCCAAGCCTGGCAGGGCAGATGAAGAGAGCACAGGAGGACAAGCTGGGAGTTGTTTCAAAGCCTGGGAAATGTGAAGTGAAGCTTGGGGAATGGGCAGTGGGTATTCCTTGTGAGGAAAAAGGAAAGGTGCTTAGAACATTTAAGGGAATAAAGATCCCAAAAGGCTGTACATTTTGGGATCGTGCCTAGTGTGTTGGCACACGCCTGCGATCCCAGCATTAGAGAGATTGAAGCAAGAAGACTGGGAGTTCGAGTCCAAGCTCAGCTACATAGTAAGTTTAAGTCTGTCGGGGCCACATGAGATTCTGTACTATGCATTGCGGTTAAGAGTACTTGCTGCTCTTCCGAGGACTGTAATTCAGTCAGTTCCCAGCACTCACATTGTGGGGTTCCCAGCTGCCTGGCTGTGAGCAGGAGGAAGGTGTGTTAAAGAAAGAACCCATTTGATTTCGACGTTCATAGCATTCCACTTTTTGTGGCCCTGGAAAAAGCAACAGCCCTACTGAGTAACGAAACCACCAGACTGATATAATAGTATCAATGAAGTTGTACAGATGCCATTGTTATTGTTTTGTTTGTTTGCTCATTTTTTTTTTTTTGAGACAGGGTTTCTCTGTGTAATAGCCCTGGCTGTCCTGGAACTCACTCTGTAGACCAGGCTGGCCTTGAACTCACAAAGATCCACCTGCCTCTGCCTCCTGAGTGCTGGGATTAAAGGCGTGTGCCACCGCTGCCCGGCCATTTATTCCATCTTAACACAGAGAAGAAAGTTAAGAAAGACAGGAAGCTCACTCTCAGGTCTTTGTGCACAGAAGCTCCCAGAGAAAATCCAAAGCTGTGTTAAGGATTCTACAAGGCTATTGACTGATTGGAACTTTGTAATGGCAAACAGTTGGGATGTTGCAGATCTATAGCCAAATCATCTTACGTTATTTTTAATCTTGTTACCTGCCATTCACTGCCCACATCTGCCCTCACATCCTTGTACCAGGTCAGTTTTTTGAAACCATAGTAACTGAGGAGGCGGCTAGCTTCTGCCACCTCCAGGCTAAGAATGCCCTGTGGTAGCATCTGACACCTGCAGTGGAAATGTCCTCACTTCGCTGTTCCTCCTGCTGGACTTCCCTGTTGCTGTTCTTCTGAAGCCTTGACTTACGACTGTCTGTCGCTCTAAACCTTCACAGAACTGCTTCCACACTACAGCGTGTTCTCTGACACAGCCTGGACTCACGTCCCTGGGCTAACGGTCATTCGTACTCGGCTTAGGAGTAGACCACTCATTCCCTGTGAGGTGAGAGCTGTCACCAGACAGAATAGCATCCTTGATCGTGTACCCATGATGAAGGGAGAGGAGACACATATGAAGGACGGGGCAGGCCTCCACTGGGCTCCACAGTCTGGCAAGGACTCCCCAGTCTTTCATGTGAATTAGAAGGCAAAAGGTTGAAACTACGTTCATAGTTTTAAACTTAACAAATATGAAAACAAACAAACAAACAAAAATCACACTCCAGAGGAAGTAGGGTGAGGGCCAAAGAGTAAAATTCTCAGTTTTAACAATGTAGAATTCATTGGTGTGATTTAAACGAAGAAGTGTGATAGAAGTATCTGAGTTCATTAGTTTAATTATTCATTAGTTAATCAGTATGTTTGTGAGTGTGTGTGTGTGCACGCGCGTGCATGCTGGGGCTCTAAACCTGGGCTTTGGACATGGCAGGCAAGTACTCTTCTGGTACCAGCATCTTTCTTTTAGGCCACCAACCAGCCCCCAAATCATGACATAGAGACTTCTTATTAGTTGTGAACGTTCAGCCTAGTTTGGGCTCATTTCCGGCTAGCTCCTTTAACTTAAATTAACGTGTTTCTCATTATCTACCTTTTGCCTCGGGGCTTGTTACTTTCTTTCCCTCTGTATATCTTACTTTCCCTGCTTCCCGTGTATGACTGGCCGCTGCCTGGCTTCTTTCCCTAGGTGTCTTCTTCTCTCTCATCTCATTCCTCTCCTGAGTCTCGCTTTCTCCTCCTATTTATTCTTTCGGCCCGCCATGCCCTGCCTATCCCTCTCCTGCCTAGCTATTGGCTGTTCAGCTTCTTACTAGACCAACCGGGTACTTCAGGCAGGCAAGGGGAAACGGATACGACACATCTTTACGTGATTAAACACACACCCTTATGTCATTAAACAAATGTAGCATAAATAAAGGTGACACAGCTTCACACAGTTAAAGTCATATTGTACACCATAAACAAATGTAACACATCTTTACCTGGCTAAAATAATATTCCACAACACTCTTCCAACTGAGCTGGGACTCTAGTCAGGAAGTTATTTTTTCAGAATAGAAATAAGGCTAAGAATGGCGGGACTGTGCCTCCATGGGCATCTCCCCGGGATACCGAGAAGTTAGCATCGCATGGCTTATGCTAGGCTCTGTGTTCTGGGGGGAGCTCATTTTCTTGTTATCAGCTTCTGGAAGTGTTTACACTTCTCTCAGCTATAAGACACTGCTAGAGATTTTCTGGGCCTGATTGTTTTACAGCTGCCACAACTACAGAGCTTTGTAGCTTCACTAACTGTATTGTTTTTGGTCAATTTAACCAAATTTACATTTTCTGTCAAAAGCACTTTTGCCTTCTCTTGCATGTTCAGTCAGAGCAGGAGAGTGAACTTGGGTCCAGCTTCAGATATCCCAGTCAGACTGGTAGACTGGTCTCAGCCTCATGGCTGTAGTCGGGGTATTGCTGGGAGAACACGACCAGTTGGGTATAGAGGTGGCGAACATGGGACACTATGTTCATTGCTTTTCTTCTTGGGACTACCCGATATATAACAAGACCACCATAGTAAAAGGAGGCTTTGCTCGGGCTCATGGTTTGGGGAGATACAGTCCTTCGTGACAGGGGAAGGCACAGTGGAAGGAATATAGACACGGATGGCCACTTTCCAGTCAGGGAGTCGAGAAACGAGCTGGTGCTCAGATCACTTCCATCCTACCACAGCCTGTGGATGGCACCTCCCACATTCAGGGCAGATCTTTGCCTCAGCTAATCCTCTTCGGATGCTCTTCTGGAAACAGCCAGATGTGTATCTCCTGGGAGATTCCAAACCCAGTCAAGTTGACAGTGGAGATCAGTAGCTCCCTGTGCAATCACGTGTAGGTAAGTTTCTCTCCCCTCTCCCTTATCCACGCCCCTACCTGACCAGCACCCAGTAGCCAGTAGCCCCTTCCTATCCCTTACCAAGAGTCTCCCTAAGACGCTGGCCACACCTTGGGCTACTCAACCACTGAGACTGTCCTCATTTTACCCCTATCAGGATGGTGGCTGCTGACTCCCCTGCTTTCTCCAGGATCTACTTTCCCTGACTTGCACACCCCTCTTTTCTTCCCTGGGGCCTGATCCAGTCCACCTCCTGGCCTTTCTAGAAAACTGTGCACCCTGGTCCTCACTCAGGACACAATTTGCTATTAACTTTTTCTGCCTAGCCTCAGCCTCTGACCTTGTTCTGACTCCAGATCCTCATCTGATCCTTCTGAGCCTCTGTCCACCCACCACTGTGCCCATGCAGGCCAGCAGAGGGCCCGTTGCCCTTGCTCTGCAGCCAGTGAGAGAGATGAGACAGCAAGGCTGTGAAGCCTTCATTCTTAGCAGCTACTACGAGCCAGATATTGTTCTAGGAATACATGATAGTCAGGCTTTCTATTGCTGTGATAAAACACCGTGACCAAAGGCAACTCGAGGAGAACAGGTTTTTTTTGTTTGTTTGTTTGTTTTTGTTTTTTTGGTTTTTCGAGACAGGGTTTCTCTGTGGTTTTGGAGCCTGTCCTGGAACTAGCTCTTGTAGACCAGGCTGGTCTCGAACTCACAGAGATCCACCTGCCTCTGCCTCCCGAGTGCTGGGATTAAAGGCGTGCGCCACCACCGCCTGGCTAAATGTTTTTAATAGCTTACATTTCTGCACCATAGTCCATCACTGTAGGAAGTCGGGCAGAGCTCAAGGCAGGAACTGAAGCAGAGGCCATGGAGGAATGTTGCTTGGCACGGCTAGCTTTCGGGTCTTCCTGTCTAGATACCCCCCCTCCACCTCTGTGGACTGCACCTGGCTACAGCCATCTTTAATTAAGAAAATGCCCTATAGACTTGCCTACAGACAGCCTGGATGAAGGCATTTTCTCAGTTGAGATTCTTCCTCATCCCAGATAACTCCAACTTGTGTCAAAAAAATAAAAATAAAAGCCTAACTAGGATAGCGCATTATATTGATAACCTCCTTGCTTTCCTAGAAACTCAATGTTTATTCCCATCCTACAGAGTAGGCAACTGAGGCAGGGAGATGTGAAGTAACTTGCGAATGATCTGTCAGCCAGGGTTCTGAATGCAAACCCCCAGAGTCTGAGATTTTGCTGCGACACTCTACGGCCTCTCCCCGAGTGCTGCTGAGGCCCTTGGCTTGAAGATAAACCTAGATTCCACTGATCAGAGCTCCTGCCTGACACCCACCTGACAGCAGGAGGCAGGTGTGTTTCGGCATCTCTGGGAAGGCCTGGGTTGTTAAATGATGGTTATCTCCGTCCGTTTCCTAGAGCTATTAGAACAAAGTACCACAAGCTCGGTGGCTAAAAATGACCGGAATTTATTGTCTTGGAGTCCTCGAGGTCAGAAATCCAAAGTCAGGCTGTTGTTCCCTCTCGACCTCCAGGGAGGAATTTGTCCTGCTTTTTTCAGCATAGCCTCAGGTGTTTGTTGGCTCTCATCTCTTTCTCCGGAGGCTCAAGTCAATCCCTCCACCTCTCTCCTCTTCCTATGGAAGCCCCACCCATACCGAACTCGGTCACCTTAACCCACTGTGGCTTCATCTTAACCTGAAAACACCGTGTTTCCAAAGAAAGCCTCATTCACAAGTACTGACACTTGGGGCGTGAGTACCTCTTTCTTGAGACACAGTTCCTCTTGTAAGGTGGTGTCTTTGTCTGTGTTGCCCTTTGGATGTGGCAACTAGTTCTCAGACTATGTAGGAAGGACACTTTCAGGAGAGACTCCACCTTCTGTATTCTAAAACCTAAAGGAACTTGAAAAAATGATATGTGTTTGATAGAAACATTACATCATCTCTACAGCCATCAAAATATGGAGCCAGGGATGGAGAGATGCCTCAGTAGTAAAGAGCACTTGCTATTGTTTCCAGAGAACCTGTGTTTGACTTCTAGCATCCACATGATGACTCACAACCATCTGTAACTCCAGTTCTGAAGGATCTGACACTCTCTGGCCTCTATAGGCACTGAGCACACACATGGTGTACAGACGGACAACAGACAAAATACTCAAACATATAAAAATAATATAAAATAATTATATAATATAAAACATATGTTCACTCCAGTGATATGTCCAATTTTTATTTTTAACCCATTAAGACTAACTTAAAAAACAAAAATAGGCAAACGTTTTAGACAAATAATCATATTTTTCTGTCAAGATTTTATGATCCCTTGTGAAGCAAATTAATAGAATTCCATGAGGGCATGCCATCTGAGCAGAAGGGACAGAAAGATGGGACCACCTTGTCACGCTGGGAAGGTCTGCTAGTCTGTAATCCAGCCACTGTTGCTAGAAGAATGAAGAAGTTAAAACCACAAAGGGCTTTTGCAGTCAGAACCTGGGCCTCCTGTTGGCATCACACTGGTCCTTGAAGGCACTGTGGCCGAGCCCAGTAGCTCTCTCAGAACATTGGCAGACTCTATTCATATCCTCTAGACTCACCAAAATCTGAGGAAATCGGTCCTAGCATCTCCCAGTATCCAGAGACTTTCTTTCTCTTCTCTCAGAGGCCAAGAGGCCACGTTTCAGCCCATGAGGCAGACTAGCTTTCTTCTTTGACTGCTGAAAGCAAAGACTAAAGCTGGCCTGGCACCATGGCCAAACTAGCAGGTACCAGTGATATTCAGGGACATATCCCTGTGAACAAAGTGGAAGGACTGAGGAGAGGACCCAGAAACACTGCTAAGCACCGTGTATGCCCAGGGACTGAGGACTACCTGCCCCCTGAGTTCTTGGTGTCCTGCGGTTGGGAGCTGGAATGACATTGTTCAATTCACGAGCTCCTCTGATGGGCCTAGGAGCCTCCCCTTGACCAAAGCTCCTCTTCCCACTCATTCTCTACATCCTTCATGGAAGATCCCAAAGAGTCTTTGTCCTGCTTCAGCCCAGGCGGGCCCACTCCCATGGACAGACACCTCAGGGGAGACAGGTGTGTCGGTAATCCTTCCTCCTGCCGCCTCTAGGACTGCCGTTGGTAGCATGCAGGTGAACAAGCCCTTGGGTGGTCAGCGTGTCTCCGCTGTTCCTGTGTTTTGCAGCGTTGGCTTTGTAACTTAATCTTCTTCCCAACTTGACCGTGAACTTCCCAAGGGCAGGTGAGCAGCTTGTGTGATACTCTGGGGCCACGGGGGGGGGGGGGGTGTAGGTAGTTAGGACCAGCCAGCTTCCCTGAACCCAGGTCTATGGGTGGTGATGAGGACAAACAAGACATCATCCTGCCCTCAGGTGCTGGCATGCCAGCAATACATTACAGATGTCAGTATGACTGATGCCGGTGTCCCCTTCCTCCTGGCAGATCCCTCCAAGCACGACCTTCTTTCTTTCAGGGCCATGGTGTCACTGGTGATGGTGCCCCTCGCACACTCCTCCATGTGAGCAGTTGCACCATGCTCTTCCTCCCGCTCCTTCCTTTGTCACACTACACTGGCCCATGCCCTGGGAAGACCGAGGGAATCTCTGGGCCAGTCCCTTCTTGTCACACACAGTTCCTGCAGCCTCATTTCGAGTACATTAACATAAAGTTGTCCTTAATGTGGCCTAAGTCATTTCTGGCTCCTGCCTACGAAGAGATCTATGGAACGGTTCTAGATGGTGGTCACCATCTAGATGAGGCAGGGCAGGGACCGACTGCAGAGGAACCCAGTGGCTCTTCCCGGGGCTGATAATATTCTGGTTCTTGGGCATGGTCTGCACAGGTGTCTCTGTGGATATTCATTGACTGCTTACAAAGCAGGCATCTCTCACGTGGCACACAGGGCAGTGGAAAGTGGCTTTGGGTTCTTTGTTGTTTATGTTGTCTTCAGTTTTTGGTTTAAACAAAGGGAATGCACACTTTGGCTTTTACTTTGGGGAATAAAAGAGGATAAAGAGGTATTTCTCTCTCATCTGCTTTGCTGTCTTCCCGAGGCTCTCACACTGTGTCCTGGGGGAGGGCTCCCTGGTGGCTGTGGGCACCCAATGTCTTTACAAGTGTCCTGGCCTCTCTTCCCCCGCCCCTTTGGGAACCTGGCTGGGAGTACTGCCTATTTCCTGCTCTGGAATTTCTGTCGTGATGGTTTTGTGGGGTGGTTGCTGGGGGCCTGGGGCTGTTGGGCGTAGATCCCATCAGCACAATATTGTGTATGTGTGTCCCCAGCTTTGCAAAATTTATATGAAGGGAATTAAAACCAAACTAACTGCCGAGATCAATGTCCTTACCCTTGGCTTCTACAAGGCCTTTGGGTAGAACCCTACCCTGGGTATGTTCCAAGAAGGATAAACTTAATATTAATGATAATAATACTTTGCACTTGGTCTTATTAAAAATATTTTGAATGCAGCAGAGGCTGGGAGGCAAATGGCTGCTTGGCACTGTGGGTCAGGAAGCGCTTCTGCCTGTTTATTATGGTAGGGCTTTGTGTACAGAAACTGTTTTCTCCTTTCTCACCACTCGTGTTTCTTCTTGGTCGCTACATCCAAAGCTTAACAGGAAGTCGTCACTCATATTTAAATGATGTTTTAAAAACAGAACTGTAAATAGCAGAAGACAGATCGGCTGTAGGTGTGGAGTTGTTTCGTATCCTCCCTGCCAGATTTTTTTTTCCCCACTTGGAATCACATCCCGGTCCCTGTGAGACAGAACTTTCAGCTCACTGCACCCAGAAGGTTGTGAGACCCAGAGTTGGAATCTGTGGTAGCTCAGTGATTCCCAGAGAAAGGAGAAGGAGGGATTTTCTTTTCAATTGGAGGTGGCATCTGAAGCAATAGCCAAAGACATTATACAAGTGCAGACAGCCCTAGGTCTATACTCTCTCTCTCTCTCTCTCTCTCTCTCTCTCTCTCTCTCTCTCTCTCTCTCTCTCTCTCTTTCTCTCTCTACTAGCTGACAGGGGGAGAAAAATAACTTTCCGCAGGCAAAATAGTAGCTGCCTTATTTTCAATAATTATCTGAGGGGTTTTTTTTGTATGTGTGTTTGTTTGTTTGTTTTTTCATGACCGTCTGCTTCTTCTAGGCCCCATCTCCCTGAATTGTGAGGCATTATCTTGGGAACACTATGGCAACAACCAAACATCTGTGCTGGGAGGAGCTCACACCTCCGAGCATCAGGCCCCTTAGATATGTGCTTTGCAGTTCTCTCAGCCCTGGCAGTGGGGTCATCGGAGGCAGACTCTCTGGTTCTCACTCACTCTAGTTCTGGGATGCCGCTCCAGCTTGGGTTCCTGTATCACTGGAAATCATTTGCAGTCACAGATCTTGCTCCAGGAATGTTGCAGGAGCTCCTTCCCCTCCTTCAGCCAATAGCAGCTGAGATACCAGCCCATTGGGGCGTGGTCTCTCTCCGTTTAAAAAAACTGCCACTTCCCTCCACTCGCTCTCTGGCTTCTGACTCCGCTTCCGCTACTAAGGCTCCCTTCCTGATTGTGCAGAGGGCTGTTGTCTGGGACGGTGATCTGTAAGTTTTTCCCCCTTAAATAAATAACCATTCCATTAATCATAATTCCAAACTGGTGTGGGATTGTTTGTGACATACGCCTTCACAGGAAATTTGGTTAAGACTCATCCAAGGGGACTACATACTGTACCTGTAAACTAGAGGACATCAAGTCTGTGCATCCAGGAATGGGACACGCTTAGATGGTCTCTAGGAAATGAGTCAGTTACGTGTACATTCCACAGAAGCTTACGTCTTTGTAAAAGCAGGGGAGTACAGACCTCGGGTTAAGACGTGGGTTGCTTACACAGCTCAACTCATCCTACAGCTTGGACCTGGGACATCCCTGAGGGGCCCACGTGTTAAAAACGTGATAATAGGCATTATTAGGAGGTAGAAGAAGCTTTATGAAGCGAGGCCTGCTCACTCTGTATAATGTTACTTGTATGTATGCTTTCATGGCTGACCATTTGGTATTGGACAACCAATTGGGTGTGCTCTTCTTTGGGAAGACTATTTCTCCACTCTCAGCTTTCCTTAATTGTCTGCAGGTTATAATATATTATGATATTAGTCATAAATTATATATCAGTGAAATTATATAATCAATGAAAAAGAGGAATATGGGGGAAGTTTGGAGGGTGGAAAGGGAAGGGAGAAATGATAATATAATATTATAATCTCAGAAAATAAAATGAAATACTTTTTTAAAATTATGTGTGTGTGTGCATACATGGGTGCGTGTGTGTGTGTGTGTGTGTGTATGTATAAAAGAAGCGACGCTTAATGTAGAGTCTTTGGTCACTGGGGTATGTCTTTGAACAGCCTGTGAGACCTCAGCCCCTTCTCTCTTTGCTCCATCACGCACTCCCATATGATGTGACACAAACCCAAAGCTATGGGCTGAGATCCAATTGGTTGTGAACTGAGATCTCCAAAATTGTGAGCCAGCATACACGTTTCCTCTTTGCAAGTTGGCTTCTCACAGTTGACAAAAAAAAACCTGATGGACATTTTCCAGGTCTCAATAAAGATGAACAAAATGGTGAGCTGGGTCAAGCACTTGCCTAGCAGGTATGAGATCCCAAGTTCAGGCCCATGCTTAGCAAGAAAAGAAAAGGTCCATGCAATAATTTTCCAGAGAAAGAAGAGGGACTGGAGAGGAGGTATAAAGATGCAAGATATTAAAATGGACACACAGAAGTGAGAAGCAAAGGATGCAGGGTACCGATGAGTTGGAGACAAGGATGAAGTTGCAGGCTTAGACAGAAGCACTGGGGCAGAATCCAAAAAGGGTTGGCCTCAGAGCTGGGACTGAAGGAAGGCATCAGATATGGTTTATAACCAAAGGTTTGACTGGAAAACATTTACTGAGCAGTCCACTCTCCGAGCCCCCTCACACAGAGAGACTGACAACTCGCTGACTCACAGGCTAACATGAGAGAAATCCAAGGTTATGGTCCCTGTTCCTTCCTGTTTGATTATCGAAGAATGAACCTAGGGCCATTAAAGTCCTACCAAGGCCACACAGGTGATCCCAGACAGGATGCTCCCATTTCTGTCCTTTATTAACTCCCGGTGCAAGCCCACTGAGGAGAAATAACCCTCCAGTTATTGGTAGGACTCTCCTATATATTACGACATATATATTTTTGGTTTTGTAAGGCAGACCATAGAAACTAGAATTTTTCTTCCCTAAGATGAACAATATAAATTTTATAATCTTTCTCAAAGTCAATGGGTCTCAGTCTTCCTAATGCTACACCCTTTAATATAGTTCCTCACGTTGTGACCCCCCAACTAAACATTATTTTTGTTGCTACTTCATAACTGTAATTTTGCTACTGTTATGAATCGTAATGTCAATATTTTTGGAGAAAGAAATTTGCCAAAGGGATGGGGAAATCTAAAGATTGTCTCTGATCCGCCTTGCAATGCTAAGACCCTCATTTCAAGGGCCCTGACTTGTGGCCTCCAGAGAGGGACCCTGGAGAACCTGGCCTTACTTACTGTCTATTAGCATAGACCTTGTCCAGTCATGTTTTGATTGCTTGCTCATGGGTCCATCATATTCATGTGATAAAACCTCTATAAAATCTCACCCTCACAGAGATCCACCTGTCTCTGCCTCTCGAGAGCTGTGAATAAAGTCACGTGCTACCATTCCCAGATTTTTACTTTTTTTTTTTTTTTTTTTTTTTTTTTGCTGCCACAGCAAAAAAACCAAAGCGGAAGTAACTCAGGAAAAAGGACACATTTTAATATATATTGTAGTTTCATGACAGGGAAACGTGGCCCCTGGGAATCTTTCCTTGGTATGGGAGCTTGCTGCTGGTTAGGTCAGGAGAGGAGGATGAGAAACCGCCAGAACCTGGGCTAGGCTGTAACCCATTAAGGCCGCCCATAGTGACCCTTTCACTATCTGGGTAGTCAGTGCTCAAACACAAGAGCCTGTGACGAACACCTCAGACCCAACCAAAACTAAGGCCTTATTTCTAGCTGGTCACAGAAGCATGGGTTAAACAACCGGAGGCTTGAGGTTGGAATCTAAAGTTAAAAGATGCTTTTGTGGACTGAACTTTCTGCCAGTGGGATCCAAACTATCTCTGTGTCTTAGTTAGGGTTTCTATTGCTGCAACAAAACACCATGACCAAAAAGCCCACTGTGCGTGGTGCCAATCCCTGGGCTGGTTGTCCTCCATACTATAAGAAAGAAGGCTGAGCAAGCCATGGCCTCTGCATCAGCTCTTGTCCTGCTTGAGTTCCTGTCCTGACTTCCTTCAGTGATGAACAGCAATGCTGAAGTGTGAGCCAAATAAACTCATTTCTCTCCAACTGGCTTTTTTCTCAATATATAAATTTAATTAATAATAATTCTAAAAGTTCATTTGAAAAAGCAGATGGAGAGTGGAAGCAGGGGAGGCCTCCCAGGCATGAAAACAAAGAGGTGGTGAAGAAGGAGCAAACACAACAGACCCAAAGATTGCTCCCACAGGGATGACCCCCAACAATGCTGGCGACAGAAAGAAGAGAGAAGAGACTGGGAGACGGCTTAGCTCATACAGTGGTTACTGCAAAGCCTGGGGACCTGAGTTCAGTCTCCAACACTTGCAGAAAGTGTGTACACTCAAGTACAGCGGCATGTGCTTGTAATCCCAGCACTAGGGAGGCAGAGACCAGCAGCCCCGTGGGCATGGTGAGAGAGGCTGTCACAAACTGATGGCATCCTGGAAAACCACACCTAAGGCTGCCTTCTGATTTCCACATGTATGTGTGTGCTGATATGAACCACGTTAAGGGGGCAGTGACGAATCTACTGCTGCGTGTGGGAAGTTGCTAGCAAGGGAGGCTGTCCGGGATCCCCATACATTCTGCTGAGTTTAACTAGGAACCCAAAACTTCCCTAACGTATAATGTCTATTTCCAAAGCAGAGCAAAGTGTCACAATGCTTTAGTGCGTTGAGTCGCACTGAAGAATTCACCCTCACCAGAGCTCTTTGGGGATGATGGATTTGTACCTTAGCAGACCAGTCGACATTCAAAGTAACCAAACCCAGAGCTATGTACGATGGCACACACCTTTTGTCTCAGTACTTGGGGAGGCAGATGCAGACAGATGATCTCTGTGAGTTCGAGGCCAGCCTGGTCTCATAGTGAGTTTCAGGACAGCCAGGGCTTCACAGAAAGACCCTGTCCCAAAAAAGCAAAAATATAATATCTATATCTATCTGTCTATCTGTCTGTCTATCTATCTATCTATCTATCTATCTATCTATCTATCTATCTATCTATCTGCAAATGCTCATCTGAGACCTCACACATCTGCTTGCACTGCGTGTGTTCAATCTTTCCACGGAGGTTCCAGCCCATTCAGAAAAGTGGCTGTCAATGCAAAACCCAGGGCTCTCATCTTAAAGAGAATAAGGAAGTTTATTCTGGAGCCGTTATGAATGACCAAGGCCTGGGGAACAGAGATTTAGGCTACTCCAAATTCCATGTTTCAGTGTGGAAGCAGTCTGATGAAGTTTTATAGTTTAATAGAACAGAGAAAGTTAGTGGGTGTGTCTGAGTAGTGGCTACAGCAATGGGGAGGCTTCGCTACAGGCCCAAGATGGTGTCTGATGAGGTTCTGAGTTCTGGGTTGACAAAAGCTAGTGGTCTGCTAAGTTAATAGATTCCAAGAAGTTATTATCTATTAGTCATGAGATGCTTGTTTAGATGCAGAGGTGTGCAAGGAATGGCTATCCCAGAGGGCTAGAACTTCTCTGGACTGGCAACATTCCAACCTCCAACTGCAACAGTATTGCAGTTCCTGGACCAGCAACATTTCAGTCTCTCTACAGTATTGTAGTTCTAAGGAGTCAGTCTCTGCAGACACAGCTTCTTCCCAGGCCCCCGTTGATCAAGCGCCATACTGTGCATGGGGACCATATAATATTTGTTAGCTGTTATAAGGTCCCTTGTAGCTGGGAAGGCTCATTCCTAGGCTCTGTCGTAGATGAGGCTGAGGGGTGGGCAGGGTGGCTGTCTCCAGGAAAGAGGATTAAAGTGGTTAAGGCCACTAGGGAAGAACCCCGTGGATGGTATCAAAACTACTAGCTACCAAGATCCGGATCCAAACTGGTTTTACATCCTCTGTATTTGACATAACATTTGCACGTGACATAGGATTGCTATACCTAAAATTAACAGGGCTTGGCCTAGTGGAGAGAAGGGAACAGATGAAACAATCATAAATGACAAAAACGCACAAATTTTAACCAGACTGACTGTATGTTTCCCTGTACAGTTATTTGTACTCTGTGAACTGCCTTACTCAGATTGAAATGGTTAGAAATGAGCCCTTGGATTATTGTTTCTCCTTTTTTGTTAGTAAGGTAAAATTATTTAATTAGTTCTTTAATCCTGGCTATATTTTAGATACTAACTATGTCAAGAAACATCAGTATTTAGTATATAAAACATCATAAATGTTGTTAGAGATTAATGTCTTTTGAATAATTTGAATAAGAAGTATTAACCCAAAGCTTAAGTAACTCTAGCTAGAATAAAGAGAGTTTAGTTTAATTTAAAAACTATGTATTTTTGTTCTATCCATATTATACTGGATAATGAGAATGTATATATACTTATATTTATAAAACAATGAAAATATTTGAAACTTTTAAACATGAGTTTTGAATAGAGTAGGGGTTTATGGTAGATAAACAGAAAAAAAAGGCACGATCCAATGTAAGGACATGATATTTTCATTTGTCACTGATTAAAACCAAAATTAGTATTATTTTATCATTTAGAAACATACCAGTTAGAATAATAAATATTACTAAAACTTAAATCTAACTTAAAAAAGCATTTAAGAAACCCAAAATGTGAGGTGAATGCTGTCACTCTGTGAAGGGCCTCTGCACTCGGCTGGTGGTGGTGATGAAGATGACGTTCAGCCAGCGTTCTCCAAGTGCCCATGAATATGCTCTGAGGTGAGGAGAGCGCCTGCCGCCTCCTAGGCGTGAGTTAGAAATGCCAGGATATGGTACCATATCAAAACCAGAACGGAGTGTTTGTAATAGCCAGAACCTGGAAACAACCTAGATGCTCCTCAATTGAAGAATGGATGAAGAAAGTATGGAATATATACATATTAGAGTACTACTCAGCAGTAAAAAACAAGGACTTCTTGAAGTTTGCAGGCAAATGGATGGAAATAGAAAACACTATTCTGAGTGAGGTAAGCCAGACCCAAAAAGAGGAACATGGGATGTTCTCACTCATATTTGGTTTCTAGCCATAAATAAAGGACATTGAGCCTACAATTCGGGTTCTTAGAGAAGCTAAAGAAGAAGGAGAACCCAAAGAAAAACATATAGGCATCCTCCTGAATATTAACCTTCATCAGGCGATGAAAGGAGACAGAGACAGAGACCCACATTGGAGCACCGGACTGAAATCTCAAGGTCCAAATCAGGAGCAGAAGGAGAGCGAACATGAGCAAGGAACTCAGGACCGCGAGGGGTGCACCCACACACTGAGACAATGGAGATGCTCTATCGGGAACTCACCAAGGCCAGCTGACCTGGGTCTGAAAAAGCCTGGGTTAAAACCGGTCTCACTGAACATAGCGGACAATGAGGACTACTGAGACATCAAGAACAATGGCAATGGGTCTTTGATCCTACTGCATGTAGTGGCTTTGTGGGAGCCTAGGCAGTTTGGATGCTCACCTTACGAGACCTGGACGGAGGAGGGTTTTCCTCGGACTTCCCACGGGACGGAGAGCCCTGATTGCTCTTTGGGCTGACGAGGGAGGGGGAATGGATTGGGGGAGGGGGAGGGAAAGGGGAGGCGGAGGTGGGGAAGAGACTGAAATATTTAAGAAAGAAAGAAAGAAAGAAAGAAAGAAAGAAAGAAAGAAAGAAAGAAAGAAAGAAAGAAAGAAAGAAAGAAAGAAAAAAATAAAGAATGAAAAAAAAATACTAATAAAAAAAAAAGAAAAAAAAAACAGAACGGAGTCATTGATGTGATACCTGTTTTCCCTTTAGTTGATTAAATTGACTATTTGTTTTTATCATTTGAGGAAGACACTACCTAATTTTGAACTTCAGTTTTCAAAGTTAGAAATCTTTTACAGTATTGTGTTTTGTTTGCTTATCTAATAGATCAAAATTTATAAACAGATCTAAATACGGGTCCATGAAAATAAGTTTACAACTAGTATGCCATTCAGTAGGAATATTCTAAGTAAACATCACTCTCTAAAGATAATTTTTTATGGTTTAAGTAATGACTGATTATCCAAAAAGCAAAAGCCTTGTCCAATAAGAAAACATTTAGAAAATTAAAATTTAATCATAGGTTTTAAGTTCTTACTAAAAGAATGCTAAGAACAACTCAGTACATAAGAAAATACTGTTACAGAAAATCAGCCATTAATTTTATCTCAGCATATTGATTTTTAATTTTTTGTGTGTTTGTTTCTTGTCTTTCAAGACAGGGTTTCTCTGTATGGCCCTAGCTGTTCTGAAACTCGCTTTGTAAACCAGGCTGGCCTCAAATTCAGAGATCCAGCTGCCTCTGCTTCCTGAGTGCTGGGATTAAAAGTGTGCCACCATGACTGGCAGGGTATTGAATTAATCTTTAAAACTGTATATTATTTTTAACTTAGTTATAACTAAATTCATTTTTAAACAAAATTTTACAACATACTTTAAACCAAACATTACTTATTTGTAATAATTTTGTAATAATATTTGCAATACTTATTTGTAATAATTTACAAAATTTAAAAAACAATTTTAATGAGGTACTTTTAGTTGAAAGCTCAAGAGGCTGTGTGTAAAGAACAGAAAACATGTAGTTATATAACAGATATACACAAACACAGGTCAAGTATATTAATAGGTTTGTTTTCCTAACCAAGTACAAATTAATTACTTTTTAAAGATTTACGTTATTAAAACAGGTACCTTGAAATGTTTTTTTGGTTAGAAAAATCATTTACTTTTTATTAGTATTTACAAGGCATCCAAGGTAGGAGAAGGCATCTAGAGCAGGATAAGGTTTAGCATTTATGACTTTATTATCATTTATAACTAAAAAAATCAACAGAGATGAACAAGCTTTTTTAAATGTGTCATGGTGGTATAACACATTAAAATGTGCTGTAAACTCTAGGATGTCTGTGTAAGCCTCAAAGTAGGCTTTTAAATGAAAATTTAAAAATTATTTAGGGTTTTCTCTTACATCGGCCTGGCTAAAATAAGGATCTTGAAAAACCTAATTATTTGTCTTTAAGAAGGCTGTAGTGGTCAAAATATTCTCAAAAATCCTTAAAATGTTTGTATTTAACTTATGCACATGTACTCCATGTCTAAACACAGAGAGCTGAGTTCTTTGGAATATAGAGTCTAGTACTTCATGGGAGGGCAGCTGTCTAACAGAAAATCACATCCTGCATTGGGAGCACCATCTCTTAGAGTTAATTTATACCCTCGAGCAATGGAAGCCATGTTGTAGAACCAGAACCGGATACAGATGAAGGAAGAAAACATCTTGGCCAGAAGTATACAATTATCTAGTCTTGTTCTTAAAAACAAAGTTAAATTTAAAGACTCATATTAATTCTCCTAAAGAAAGATTCAGGATCATTAGCCATCTCTAGTTATTTACCTGTGTGGTCACATTGATTAAATGTACTTTTTGTCTTTTATTATTTTGGCCCTTCAAATTTTCATTTTCCTAAGAGCCAAAGTAAAGCTGGGCCAAGTTACCAACTTGAGTTTACTTGAGCATTTACTCCAAGTCAATCTGATATGAAGTACATAATGCAGAAACTCAGATAATGGTGAATCGTGGTAACATGACTTTCCTTGACCAGGACTGCTTGGATGTGCGCATCCTTACCCAGTCAGATGAACTCAAGGAGTCTCTTTGTCCCTCTTCCTGATGTGGCCACACTGAGTAAGTCCTGCTTTCCACTTTAACTTGTCTCTTTTAATTGGCTTGTTGAAGATGGTTAGACCTGACTTGGCACAAGTGATCCCCTCCAACTTAACTCTTTGAAAGCAGCCTGGGACATCACCATCCATCATCATCACCACCAGTACCACCACCATCACCGTCATCATCATCATCACCATCATCATCATCCCCACCCCCACCACCATTGTCAACAGCAGCATCACAGTCATCACCATCACCACCACCATCATCATCACCGTTAGAGAAGTGGTTAGAGCAATGGGGAAGCTTTTGTATAGGCCCAAGATGCTGTCTGATTTCGGGTTGATGAAAGTTAGTGGTCTGCTAAGTTGATAGCTTCCAAGAAATTGTTATCTACTAGTCACAAGATGTTCTTTAGATACAGAGATGGGCAAGGAATGGCTATCCCAAGGTAAAGTAATTATCCTCTGGACCGGCAACATTCCAACCTCTCTACAGTACTGCAGTTCTAACAAGTCAGTTTCTGCAGACACAGCTTCTTTCCAGGGGGAAAGAGAGATGGGGGGAAGGAGAAAAACTACTTCCACATGGAAAGAGAAGGAAGCTGTAGACACAACCATCTATGTAGAAAATGTTCTGAGAATCTACCACAAGCCTACTAGAACTAAAAAGTAAGTGTAGCAGCGTTGTGGGATTTAAGATTTACTTGCAAAGAAAGCCAAATGTATTTCTACATATTGGACATGAATCTTTAGAAATTGAACTTTTAGAAATCAATACACTTATAATAGCATCTAAAATATAAAACACTTGCCAGTGTGGACTGGACGGATTCCTTTCCACAGAGCAGCAGCTGGTCTTTGCATACATTTTTCAAAAGCTTGATAATGGTCAACAAGGGAATGAAAAAGGTTCAATAGTAGGAATCAGCAGGGAAGTGAGAATCAAAGCCTAAGCAAGACTTCATCTCACCCTAGGCAGAATGGATCATTCTTGATAAGACAAAAGCTGCAAATGACAGTAAGGTGGGAAGAGGGAACTCTGATACACGGTCAGTGTGGATGTAAGATAATACACAAACTACAGTCATCTGAGAAGACAATCTTAATAGAAAAATTGTCCCACCAGACTGGCCTGTAGGCAATCCCATGGGTCATTGCTTGATTAATTATTGTGGGCAGTACCAATCCCGGGCAGGTGGTCCTAGGAGTTCTAAGAAAGAAGGTTGAACAAGCCATAGGAAACAAGCTAGTGAGTAGCACTCCTCCAAGGCTTCTGCTTCCATTCTTGACTCCAGGCTCCTGCCTCAAGTTCATGCCCTGACTTCCCTTCATGATGGACAGAGACTATAAACCTTTTCCCTTTCAAGTCACTTTTGGACATGGTGTTTAATTACAGCAATAGAAAACTAACTAGAAGAAAAAGACCTAGTTAAAAAAACAAGCGGTGTAAATTGAACACGGGAAATAATGAGGAGAGAGGCTGAAGTGGAAAGAGATATGGGAGAAGAGGGCAGAAGAAGGGTGGAGGAAGGGATAAGTAATACTAAGGATGTTTGAAAAGGCAGCATGGGAACTCACTATTCTGTAAGCTTCCAACACACACACACACACACACAACACACACACACACACACACACACAAAGAGTTTAGTTGGAGTTACTTTATACAGGGAATTATGCTCATTCCAGAAGCCACAGGATGCCAAATAAAGAGCCCAAAGCAAGGGTGTGGGATACTTCCTCTTGAGTCATTGGTCAGTGGTATCCTGGAGAACCACCCCCTAAACAGTTTAGGCTATTGTCCTTGTTCTTTATTGCCTGCCAGAACTTGACTGTAAGATCCATTGCTTGAGACATTATGTACATTGATCACGGGACATGGAAACATCCAGTTGTATTAACCAGGAAGCTGGCTACTTCTTATAGTACTAGAAATGGCATGCATTATCAATAGTCTTACCCAGCAATGAGCCTGGGGACCACAGCACTCACTGATACCACAAGCAATAGTGGCATGAATGTTATGGAAGTAACCAACTACTTTTTTTTTTTTTTAAGAAGGCTTGCTCCACAGAAGTAGATACATGCCTGATGTGTTAAATCTCATCACGAACCCATGACTGGGGAGATCACAGGCCCCAGGGATAAACCTACTAGTATTTTGCTAAATGGACATGATATTAAACTGCCCTCTAAATCTGTATCTCTCTACCTGTAGATTGGTGCAGCTCTCAGACCTCCTCAGAGAAGTTTCTTTGTGAAGGGGATGATGGTTAATGCAGAAACTCACAACTGGTCAAGGTGCAGAGAATAAGTGTCAATGAAATGTTCAGCCATGGCATATCTGTTACACACACACACACACACACACACACACACACACACACACACCACAGCTCAGGGCCATCTTGGAAGAAAGGGTAGAAGGATTATAAGAGCCAGAAGTTGGGTCAGGGCAACTGGAGCATAAACCACATCTCTGGACATGGCAGGGTTGCTGCACTCACAAATGCACAGCAAAGCTGTGGTTGCCTGCATGTGACCCACAGGGCATCAGTCCATCAACATTCTATCACGTCGGGGGGAAGGGGTTCATGAGCCCCAACATCTAACTGAGGAGCTAGGGACAGGTGGTAGCCTTCGGGGAAAGGAAATTCAGTTTCCTTTATGGGTGTAGCTTCTGGGAGGTTGATCATGATCCAGTAGATAGTCCCATGGCCAGGAATATGTAGACAACAGAAATTAGGGTTGATGGGTTATTTTAAAGACAAAAATAAACATGAAGCTGAGGAGGAATGAGTTGGGTTGAGTCTGGGGTAAGCTGAGTGTGAAGGTGATGGAAATACATTCTATAAAGTCACCCAAATGATGAATTAATGGTTTAAAACTTGGTACACTGTAAACTTTAAGTGAATGATTATATATTTATTTTGCCTCAATAGGCAGAAAGAGAATTATAGCTGTAGAAAGGCAAAGTTGGTTTTGGATTGTAAAAGCATGCAAGCAGAAAGTCGAGGCAGTCTCCCAATAATTATGGCCATCGCGACCGGAAGAGGGAAAGCAGAAGCCATGAAGTCGTGAAGCTGAATCGGCAGCTTGAGGGAGGTCCGTTTAAATGAAGGGGAAGGTCATGGGAAGATGCAGCTTCCAAAGCAAAGATTGGAGACCATTTTTTGGATGCTGAAGTTCTCTGGCCCAGGGCACTCTCCAAGTGTTCAGCACAGTGAGTGAAAGCCACAAACACACCTGGGAGAGTCACAGCAGTGGGCCAAAGAGCCGTGATCGTAGTTCTGAGAGATGGGACTGCAAACGTGGCTCAATGGCACCACTGGAAGCTAAGCGAGGAGAAGCCAGGCCTTTGCCATCTGTGGGACTTCCATCTCTGAGTTCCAAGTCCCCAGCTGTTCAGGCAGAACAAGGACGACGGAGCGCTTCCCGACATCAGACAGACTGAAGAGAAGCCAGAGTTTTCTTTCACACACACTCATCTCCGCAGGCTTCAGAACCTCTCGGGGAAGAGCCTCTCTCTTCTGTTGGGGAAGGAGGAGATGTTTATGGCAGGTACACAGAAAACAAACGCACCGCAAGACATTGACCCTACTGGAAACACAAACTGTGTAAGAGAAATGGTAAGGGTGGCTGTGCTGGGCCACAGGCTCAGATATTGTTTACATAGTCATAGCAATATCAATGTCAAATATAGATTTATCTCAAAGTTGACACTGTTCTATTTGAAGAATGGGAGGGGGAAGGACCGTTTTTGAGACAGTAGAAATGGAATAACAAAACCTTACTTGTGCATTGACTGAATTAAATATGCTGCCCCCACTCTCCCCTTCTCTCCCTCAACACCCATGCTTTAATATATATTAAACTGTTTCTGTTTTAAAATTTGAATTGCGTTTGTGCATGTTTGTTTGGTTATTTATTTGTTGGGGCAAGTAAGTACATGCATACCACACACATGCGGGTCCGAGGACAGCCTGTGGGAGTCAGCTTTTGCCTTCTACCATGTGGGTCCCAGGAGCAAACTCAAGCCGTCGGGCTCGTCAGCAAGCACCTTTAACACTGGGTCACCTCAGCAGCCCCCAAACATTTCTGAATAGACTATGACTTGCTTCATACTGAGGAGTCCTGAAATTCTTTTCTGTGTCATGGTCAAGAAACCAGCTTCACTTGAGCGGAGGTCTCTAAAAGCAGGTCCTGGGCCTTGACAGTTGGCAGTGGAGATGTGGCTCCTGCTGCCTCTGACATTTTTTGCGGGGACCTTGTCCAGCAGGATTCTGAAAGCGTCGCCTCAAGAGCTCCTTGGGGACAACGTATGTTCCACCTGTAGGGGCTGGAGAGCTGGCTCGCTGGTTAAGAGCACTCACTGCTCTTCCAAAGGTCCTGAGTTCGATTCCCAGAACCCACATGGCAGCTCACAACTGTCTGATACCCTCTTCCGGTATGCAGATGTATATGCAGACACATATCTCTATATATGAAACATAAATAAATAAATCGTTAAGAAGTGTCAAAGTTCTCTTCAAAAGCAGACATTTTAACTTCTATAAAGCGGATCGTCCCCGTGTGTAAGTCTGTCGGCTCCCTCTGCTATGAACTTTAAACTGTCTTTTGGTAGTGTTGGTATTCTTAGACATTGTTGATGGCGTTATAAACCTCACAGCATCTTAACAGATTCCACGGTTGAAGTCCTTTTCTGTAGTTTGCCACATTCTCAGTATATAAACTTCAGCATTTCTGATTTTTTTTGTTTTTGTCTTATATTTTTACAGCTCAGTGTGGGGAAGGGGGCTCATTTGTAAACTCGGAAATTAAGATGATGAGGTTAGTGCTTTGCACACTGAATAGCCCTTGCATTCTGAGGGTTGCAGAATATGTGTTTACACTGTGAAGCTGCATCTCTGCCTAAGGCACCTTCTGATTGGTTTACTCAAGAGCTAAATGGCCAATAGCTAAGCAGGAGAGATGGGCAGGACTTCCGGGCAGGGAGAGTAAACTCGAGATAATCAAGGGACAGAGGGAACGCCAGGAGACACGGAGAGGAAACAGGAGGTGCAAGATGAAAAAAAAAAGTTAAAGCCACATGATAAAATGTAGATTAATAAAAACGGGTTAATTTAAGTTACAAGAGCTAGTGGACAAGCCGGGCTTTCATAATTAATAAGAAGTCCCTATGCCATTATTTGGGGGCTGCCTGAAGGGACAGAAAGACTTCATACCACCTGAGAGCACCCCAAGAGGAGCCTGTGCAACGTTTAAGGTAAATGTTAAGGTATTGTAAGATATATATGTACCTGACAAGTGAGTGGATGCAGCCTCAGAGCCCTGAAGTTTACCAACCTGAAGTAAATCTCTGTCAGATTCTGCCTTAAGGCTAGTGAGTTAGCAGCAGCGTGGCTGCCAGGCAGTTCAGGGGACAATGGCTTTGTTATGTTTGGTGCTAAAGCTGGGATTGGGCATGTCGGTC
The DNA here is from genome assembly GCF_014885135.2 of Alexandromys fortis. Classification (NCBI taxonomy): domain Eukaryota; kingdom Metazoa; phylum Chordata; class Mammalia; order Rodentia; family Cricetidae; genus Alexandromys; species Alexandromys fortis. Next base: position 1,639,763 of record NW_026067945.1, read on the forward strand.
TGCTGTATGCTTTCCTGCTTATCTGGTCTGATGCCCACTCTTTCACATCCTCTTCCCACTTCTCATCAAATAATGGCCCTCTGAGCTCCAGGTGAGAACCTTCTCACTTGTCAGGTACATCAAGCCTGTCAGTGCCTGGATAGGCGGGATCTGCCTCCCTGTTCTGCAGCAAAGAGACCTCAGAAAATGAATTTTTGGCCATCATCAACTAAGGGATCAAAGTCTTGGAAGGGAAACTGAGGCAGGATACAAAGACAGAAATATTAATAGGAAGTAGGAAGGGAAAGGAACCTCTACCCTTGAAGTCTTTTGTCAGCTGAGAACCAAGAATTTCAGCACCACTAACAAAATATGCCATGAAGTTCACCTGTGTAGAAACTGTGCTTCTTTTTTTATTAAGATATTTCAAATAAGAATATTAAAATGAGCCATGCTTAAGGCCAAATGATCTTTGAATTTAATATCACACCTTTTCAGCTGTAAATTCACCTTGTCTTTTCATTGAAATACAGCTTTTATACAACATATTCTGGTCATACTTTCCCCAACTCCACCCAGATCCTCCCCACCTCTTCACCCATCAAACTCAAAAACAAGATCATGAACTCTGTTACAGTCAAAACATATATCTTAACTCTCCTGAAACCTTGTACAGTGAGGATTCCTTTGACCCTTATGGCCAATGGGTGCTGTGGGATAATGATCTTGTGCACTCTAAAGATTTGTCACTTGTATTGGTTCAATAAAATGTTAATTGGCCAGTAGCCAGGCAGGAAGTATAGGTGGGGCCATCAGGCTAGGAGCATTCTGGGAAGAGGAAAGGCAGAGATGCAGTTGCAAGCAGAGGAAGGAGGATGAGAATGCTTTACTAAGAAAAGGTACCAAGCTACGTGGCTAAACATAGATAAGAATTAGGGGTTAATTTAAGTTGCAAGAGTTATTAATAAGGCCAAACGGTTTAAATTAATATAAACCTCTGTGTGTTTATTTGGGACTGAATGGCTGGGCAGGATAGAAACTTCCATCTACAAATGGGTTGATCTTGGAGGCTGGAGAGATGGCTCAGCAGTTAAGAGCATTGCCTGCTCTTCCAAAGGTCCTGAGTTCAATTCCCAGCAACCACATGGTGGCCCACAACCATCTGTAATGAGGTCTGGTGCCCTCTTCTGGCTAACTGTATAATAAACAAACAAACAAACAAATAAATAAATAAATATGGATTGATCTTATCCTCCTATCCAGGGCACCTCAAGAAACATCCTAGCATCTCATTTACCAAGGAAAAAAGGAGGGTGAAGTCCCTAAAATACTAAATACTAAATATATACTTCAAAATACTAAAATCTAACTTCAAAAGCCACCCAAGTCATGCCTGGCTGTCGTGCAGACACTCAGATGTGTCTCCATCTCTTGAGAAGTCGTCACCCACTTCTTGGGTATGTGTTATTTTCCTAAGCACCCGGCCCTAGACCTCATTCTATCCTATAACTGCTTCTTTCTTTCTTTCTTTCTTTCTTTCTTTCTTTCTTTCTTTCTTTCTTTCTTTCTTTCTTTCTTTCTTTTTTTCTTTCTCCTCCTCCTCCTCCTCCTCCTCCTCCTCCTCCTCCTCCTCCTCCTCCTCCTCCTCCTCCTCCTTCTTCTTTTTTTGTTTTTGTTTTTGTTTTTCAAGTCAAGGTTTCTCTATAGCTTCGGAGCCTGTCCTGGAACTAGCTCTTATAGACCAGGCTGGCCCCGAACTCACAGAGATCCACCTGCCTCTTCCTCCCAAGTGCTGGGATTAAAGGCCTGCACCACCACCGCCTGGCCCTACAACTACTTCTTAATAAACTTCAACTTTGCCTTAAAAATACAGTAAGAGGAAAGGCCAGGAAGAAGAAAGTTTCCTTGCACTAAAGCAAGTACATCAGGAGACTTAGCTCTTAGTTCTCTCAGTTAAAAGACCCTCTAAGATCCAGGGGGCGGAGAATAAAGACCCATGCCTTGATACAGACTCAAGACATTTTATCACATTGGACACAAAGAGGAGTTCCCAAAAACTTTGAGGAATAAAAGGAAAAGCTCTCAAAGGAAAAAAAAAAAAAAAGAATACTAGCCCCAGATATCGTATCAGGAATGTTAGATAGTCAAAGAGAAAATTTTGAAATCCCAGAATCCTGAGCTCAGAGTCATCTTAAAGATGTGAACAAAATGATTTTTGATTTAAAAGCTCACCCTTTCTACAGAGTATAGAAATTCAAGAAACAGGATAATTAAGAGGTTTGAGAATTGTTAAGGATCCCAATAATTAGGGAGAGCCAGCCAATGAAAGTTGCTTTATTAACAAGGAACAAGTGAAGCAATTAAGATTTTAAAGAAAAACACAAAGTCATTTAAGAAGCTCAGGTCTGTATCTAAAAAAAAAAACAAAGTGTCATGAATTCAACAACCAGCCTGCTCTGTTGCTTACAATGGAACTATAGAAAAAGAAAAAAGAATTCTAAAATACTGTTTGAGATGTGTGTTTACATACAAGTGCGTGTGTGTGTGTGTGTGTGTGTGTGTGACTATGTGTTGAGTATGTGCATGTGGAGGTGTCGACAGTCAACCTTTGGTGGTGTTGTTCTTCAGGAGACAGACACTTTGATTTGGGGGCAGGGTCTCTTATTGGGACCTAGGGCTTACCATTGTGGATGCTGGGCTGGTCAGTGAGTCCCAGGGATCTTCCTAAGTTTGCACCTTGTTTTGTGGGCACGGGATCCAATTTAGTTTCTTGACCTTGACGTAAGAACTTTACTGACTGAGCTACCTCACTGGCCCCCGTGATTGAATTTTAAGTAATAATAGCTACAAAGTTATAGTAATGTTAACCAGTTACTCTTTTTCAGGTTGTTTTCTAAATCAAGCTGTGCACAACATATAATTGTGTTTACAAAAAGATTACAGAATTATCAACTCTGATGAGGTAAAAGTTAGAACTACCTGAGAGGAATCAACACATTGTCCAAAATAATAGTACGAGAAGTGATATTTATGTGTAATACTGAGTAGCCAGTTTTTTTTTAAAAAAAAAACCTAAAAATAACAAAATCATAAAGATTTTGGAGAAGATGGCTGTGTAAATCAGCTAATACCTGTGCTTCATGTCAGGAATTCCATAGACAGCACCCAAACTGTGATGGAGTCAAAGATAGAATTTATGTTATGTTATGTTATGTTATGTTATGTTATGTTATGTTATGTTATGTCCCGGAGAAACCAAACACAGAAATGGTTCCACATGGTGGCCTCTGGGAATGAAGGTGGCAAAGGGGTGGACTGGGTGGGTTTGACTTTTCATTATATGTTCTTTTCTATGGTGTATATTCTGAGCAACAATTTGAAGTGTTTTAAACTAATAAAACAAAATTTAGAGCCACAAATGCTCCCATGTTCTGAAAACTCAACATTCAAACCCATCTACTCTGGACAGCAGTTTCTTAGACAGTCAGGGCCTGAGAGCCTTTGGTGCTCGTCATCCCTTTGTGAGGTTCCAGGGTGGTCACTGCTGGAGGTGGGAGCAGTACCTTCCTCCTCAGCTGCACCCAGACTCAGGGTGAACGTTCAAGGGGCGTGAGGCAAGTGTTCTCTCTCTCTCCCTCCCTCTCCCTCCCTCTCCCTCTCCCTCTCTCTCTCTCTCTCTCTCTCTCTCTCTCTCTCTCTCTCTCTCTCTCTCTCTCTCTCTCTCCTTCTCTCTCTCTCTCTTTCTCAGCTATTGCTCCAGTAACATTCCTGTCTGCTTCCTGCCATGATGACTAAGTCTCTGAGTCTCTGAAACTATAAACAAACCACAATTTAAATGCTTTTTAAAAAAAAGAGTTGCCTTGGTCATCCTGTCTCTTTACAGCAATAGAACAATAACTAAGAGAGATACCTACTCTCACTAAAAGGTTTTCAAGGTTATCTGACATTCAGATTTAACTGCACATCCAGTATCTACCTGGCAACCCTACTGAGTTTCCCTCAGCCTTCCATGAAAGCATTTAATCCCACAGGCATGTAATGGACATATCACATTGTATTTGCTATGGGTAATTGTTCATGCTGTTTATTCCTGGTGTTCTTGTGTTTGGTTACAGTTTTAGACAGCAAGTGCCAATGGAAACCCTCCTCAGAGTGAACTCAAGAAGCCAGACTAGTTTGACTAGATGGGTGCCTGTGTGGTACAGCCTGGACACAGACATCGTGGTCAGAGACAGGTGGTCAGCATCAAGTGGGCATGGGGGTATGCTACTGTTTTTCTTGAGTTTGGGACCTGTGAATGTCTCTGAGATCTGAGTTTGGCTTCCTGGATCATGGAGAAGGCTATTGGGGCAACATCCAGATCAGACTGGATGCCTCAGCATCTGAGATCCCTCGGCAGGGGAAACTTATCACCTCAGATGCAGCAAGTATCTTGGGAGTGGTTCTGTAACTCAGCGCCCCCTCTTAGTACAATGTTCCCTTTATCTGGTGAAGAGAAAGTACTCAGGGAGGTAAGGCGTGCTTCTTTCAAGTCAGGGCACCCCAACGAGAGCGTTTATCTGGAATCCTCTCCTTTCCTGTTGAACTATGCTTCCTCAGCCTGTTGGAAGCCCACCAACACTGGCTGCTCACTCATGTCAGAAAAGGCACGTGTCCCGAGGGGTGCGGTGTCTGTGAGAGCCGGCATCTGAGCCCAGCCAGGCAGCGAGGCTGAATGACTCCCAGGTAATGGATGTGTTGTTCGAGCTGTGCCCTCCCCTGGCTGTGTGCTACCTGTCAAGGAAGAACACAATGAGTGACAAGAGAATTTATTTCTTCCAGAGAGAGAATGGCTTGTAATTCACAGCCCGCGGAGCCAGCTTCCGGCTCATCGTTGGGGCCTTCTTTTTGTAGGCAGTAATAAATTGTCTTAGCACCGGTGTTGACACAACACGCTCCTTTTTAAGGGCACTATAATTTTTATTTTTAAGAGAATATTCATATCTGACAGTGGGGCTCCTGGGTGTCGGAAAGCTGCTCAGAAAAGACCGTTTTTAAGATGTTGTCCAACTCCCAAATGCCACCGTTAGAGCTAGACTTGACTTCTAAACACATCCTGGGGATGCCCCAGAGTGCTGATAGACAGCATGGCTTGTCCCTCGGCGGAGAGGCACGATAGGGATGCAGGGAGCATCTAGAGAGTGCAGTAGCACAAGGCCCAGCATGCTGCTGCCTTTGGTGTATCCTGAACTCCACCCAGAGGACTGTGTTCCCATCACCCAGGGACTCTACCTGGAGCACCATTAGAGCCAGGTCCGGGTGTGTGACAATCAAAGACCTGCAGCCACCTGCAGTTATCCAAGCTTCCCTAGGCTGGGCTGGGAGAACCTGATCCCTCCCCTCCTGACTCCTCCAGGGAGCTGTAGCTAGAGCAGCCTACTGAGTTCCAGTGAGCACCCTGGGTGCAAAGTTTTAGACGACATCTCTGTAGAAAGTCACCCACATTAGACGACATCTCTGGAGATGATGTCAGTCACCCACAGCCAGCTATGCACTGACACTCCCGACAAACCAGCCGGAGAGTTCTGCTTCCCCTCCAGCAAAGCCCCGAGTCTTCATCTAAGAGCTATTCTGGCTGTTCGGCACAAAGAGCCAAGCCCCCTGTGTTTGGGGCCTCTCCCTCTCCCTCATATATGTAACTAACTTCACGGCCACATCACCAGCTGCTCATCACAGAATCTTAACAATTCCCTAACAAGCTAGGGATGGCGTGGTCTTCAGGAATGTCTTAGCTACCTGTCTATTGCTGTGAAGAGACCCATGACTAAGGCAACTTGTAGAAGGAAGAGGTTATTGAGACTTACAGTTTTGGAGGGTTTGTTAGAATCTGTGGCCACCATGGCAGAGAGCACAGCAGCAGACAGGCAGGCATGGTGTTGGAGCAGTAGCTGAGAGTTTGTCTTTTCCCACAATCAGGAAGCAGAGAGAGAAGGAGGAGGGAGGGAGAAAGAAAGGGAGAGGAAGAAGGAGAGAGAGCTAAGTAGCAATGATCTGGGCTTCTGGAACCTCAAAGTCCCATCCCCAGTGACACACCTCCTCCAACAAGGCCACACCTCCTAATCCAACACAAATGTTTCCACCAACTAGGGACCAAGCATTCAAAGAGATGAACCCATTGGGACTGTTTTCATTCAAGTCATCGGCAGTAAGGTTCTTCTTCCTCTGTGCTCAAGATTTTCCATCCATCAGAGAGAAGGGGTGGATGAAGCTAGTTCACAAATGAGGAGCTGCGCCTTCTATCAGCCACACATGGGAGAGTCCAGCACCCCCGGAAGCTGTGCGATGCCGAGGGGGAAAGGGAAGGTGGACCGTGAGCCACTTACAGGAGAGACGCAAAGCTCTGGTGAGGCTGGACAGCCCAGCTGCATCCTAACACAACCGGACACTCACAGATACTTCTAGAACCTCCTTATTACTAATAGCAACTAGATGCTGTAAAATGCCTGCCTTTTTGATAAGCCCTCTTACATACTGCTGTCAAGAGCCAGGCTTCACACTGATTCACTTGTAGAACACAAATATTGCATGCATTTTATGCTCAGCTGGGAAAACTGAGGTTCAAAGAGGTTAGCTGACTCTTCCAAGGTCACTCAGTGTTAAAGTGGCAGACTAGTCAACTATAGCATTTCCACCATAGTCACATTTTGGCTCTGACCCTCCTTTTGTGATTGGACCACCCTGTAGCTCTTTAACCATCAGTTTTACATCCTGTTATGTGGTCTTACACCCCGAGATGGGCTTCCCCTAGTCTTCAGTGAGCTGGCTGTGAATTAGAAGGTCCTAAACTTCCCTGCCATCTTTCATTGGTGGGAACCAAATTTGGCTTCCTTCTTTGATGGAGGAAGGTCATTGGCTAATAAAGAAACTGCTTGGCCCTGATAGGTTAGAACATAGGTGGGTGGAGTAAACAGAACAGAATGCTGGGAGGAAGAGGAAGTGAGCTCATATGCCATGCTCCCCTCTCCCGGGCAGACACGATGAAGCTCCAACCCAGGATGGATGTAGGCTAGAATCTTCCCGGTAAGCGCACCTTGGGGTGCTACACACATTATTAGAAATGGGAAATCAAGATGTAAGAATTAGCCAGTAAGAAGCTAGAGCAAATGGGTCAGGCAGTGTTTAAAAGAATACAGTTTGTGTGTTGTTATTTCGGGGCATAAGCTAGCCAAGCGGCCGGGAGCCGGGCTGTGGGAAGAGGCCCACAGCTCCTTCAACACTTCTTGGTGATGGTGACCACCTGTGACTGGCTGTGTTCAGGGGGAGCACACTGGTGTATGTGGCTGGTTTCTGACACAAGATCACTTGTGTTGGATGGGGGAGCGGGGAGGAGGAAAGGGAGTAGAAGGCTCCATATATGGGTCATTGGAACATTTGACGACCAAAATTTCAGCCTTTGGAAGATGACATTGTAGAATGACAGGAAGCAGCAACTGTGTAGGGGGTCCTCCAAGGCAGGGAGTAGACACTGTGACAGGTGATCCCGAAGCTCTCTCTGGGGCAGAAGGTGCATGAGGTAGAGGACATCCAGGTCTCCCTCCTGAAGAACCAAGTGAAGTCCTTGCTGGGGCCCCAGACCTCTGTACTGTTAGGGAGCTTGACAGGAGAGACTGGGGCTGAGCTGTGGAGTTGGGGAGACAGACAATGAATAGTGAGCCTCTGGGGCAGTGATTCTCAACCTGTGGGTCGAAACCCTTTGGGAGAGTCACCTAAGACTATAGGAAAACACAGATATTTACATTATGGTTCATGACAGTAACAAAATTAGGTATAAAGTAGCAACAAAAATAATTTTATAGCTTGGCAGTGATGGCATACACCTTTAATCCCAGCACTCAGGAGGCAGAGACAGGTGGACCTCTGTGAGTTCTAGGCCAGCCTGGTCTTACACAGTGAGTTCTAGGACAGGCTCCAAGGCTACATAGAAACCCTGTCTCAAAAAACCAAATAATAATAATAATTATTATTATTTTATGGTTGGGGTCACCACACCGGAGGAAGCACACTACATGATATCAGGAAGCACTTAGGACTTAGTGACTCCTCAAAGGAACCAGGCAGTGCTCTTCCTTCACCGTGCCCCCCCCCCATATCCCCAGCAGTCACACAGCAAATGCTAGTCACATGACAGCTCCATCAGTTTTGGTAAGAACTTGGGCTTCATCTGAAGAATAGAAAGCCAAGGAAGGCTGTGCTCCAACTGGCCTCGCCTCAGAGGCTCCCACACCTCTTCGTATATACTCACTGTGACTTCGGAGGCCACGCCTGCCTCTGTCACTGCCTGACCTGTATCAGTCCCCATACCCCTCCCACTACCCTCCTTTCACTATCAATGCTCCCCCTCCCCCCTCCTCTCTAGCTTCTAGACCACTAAGCTGCCTCCTGCTCCAGGGCCTTTGCACTCCACTTTGGAGTGCTCTTCTTGGATACTGTCGGGGACGGAGAGACTAGGCTGTCCCTGGATTGCTCCTCTATTACCCAATCACTGGCTTCCCCCATCGGAAATAGTTAGCGTGATGTCCAGTTCCTTGCTGAGACCCCTGGGAGAGTGACAATGGAGAAAGAACACCAGGGCTCAGGGTCATCCTATGCCAGCCTCGGAGTTCCTAAGGGAGGAGGAGAAGGAGGAGATTGGGCTGGGCAGATGAAGGAGCCATGAGTTCTATGAAGATTGGGCATCAAAGGTGAGGGGTGGGGCCAGTGAGGTGGCAAAGCCGGCCACCAAGCCTGACGGCATGAGTTCAATGCCTAGAAACTGCAGAGTAGAGGAAGAAAAAGAAGGGGAAAGAGAAGAAGAAAGAAGAAAGAGCCGGGCGATGGTGGCACACACCTTTAATTTCAGTACTCAGGAGGCAGTAGCAGGCGGGTCTCTGTGAGTTCGAGGCCAGCCTGGTCTACAGAACAAGTTCCAGGTCAGGCTCCAAAGCTACACAGAGAAAGGAGGAAAAAGAAACCTCCAGTAATTTGTCCTTTGACCTTCACACATGTACTATGGTGTGAGTGTACATGTTCACACACACACACACACACACACACACGATTTATTACCAGGGAGGCCACTGGTGATGAATGTTGGAGGCTCTGAGGGTGGGGCTTCATACAGGTGGGTTTAAGTCAGAGCAGGGAAGAAACTGACCAGGCGGCAAGGCAACTTTCTTCAGGATTTTACATAAAGGGAGGAGAGAACAGGAAGTAGGTGAAAGAGAAGTTTTCAACAGAGGTCTGCCAGTGCTCAGGATAATCTAGAAGTTTTGACCATAAAGATAAAGAAGGTATGTCCTTGCCAGGGCTGGGGTTGGACTCCAGAGCGGCACAGGCGGGAGGCAAGTACCCAGGAGGCCCTAGAACAACATCTCCTGAGAACGCAGGAAGCAAGGTGTTGAGCTGGAGTAGGGGTGTGGTGCTTCAGGGACTGAATCAGCAGGAGAGGCAGACTTAGGTGTCATTGTAGGCCTGTGAGGTGCGGCCGACCAGTTGGGGTGGTTCTGCTTCTTCCCCACCTGCCTTCAGAGCACAGGGACAGCTCCTGGGTGGATGCAAGGCTGACAGAGGAGGACAAACTGGCGCTTGTTTGTCCAGAAGCCTGGCAGCTACAACAGAAGAGACAGAGGGGATACTTGAAGGGGCTGTAGGGCAGGGACGGTAGGCATCTTTTTTAGGGTGGGGCCCTTCTGCTGAGGGGAAGAGTCTGGGGAAGGGACAAAGAATCCGGGACAGGAGAGTAAGTAAGGGCTGGACCAGTCTGCATCACATAAGGTTCTCTGGGGATCAGGACAGTTTGGGGGGAAAGAGGACAAAGGTGTTTTCTGGCTTGTGATTTCCTGGGGGAAGATAGAAGCCATGGAGTCTGTAAGACCCCACTGAACACTAATTTCTATTGTATCCCTACAGGCCCGTACCAGCTACAGACACACCAGACTTCTCTTTATAGACAGAACTAAATCTTCAGTTCTAGTGACTGCAGGCCCATCACCTCCACTTAGTCTTCTGCTTGGCTCGTTCACCATGCCTTGAAAGCGAGCCCAGGTGCTGAAGTTACCTGGGAAAACACATGGGCATTGACTGGGAGCCCACTCTGGAATCAAGGCCGTCTCTACAGAGAAGCAGGGTTCCTCTACAGCTGGTCTTACGTAAATACAGCTAGATCCCCACTTCCCCATCATAGGATTGGACATTTAGAGGAGGTTAAAGCTGCTTAAGGCGGTTCTGCAGCGCTGTTTAGGCGGTATTTTATTTAATAACATGTGAGTTCTCTTTCTAATCCCCTTCTTTTATCACCCTCTTTGTTCTCTTCCTACCCAGTTTTCTTTCTTTCCCTTTATTCCTTTCAACAAACATTTGATGGAGACTGCTGTTAGCTGAGCAGAATCTAGAAGAAAGAAACACAATAGAAACAGAGGGGAGATGGGAGACAGGTTGGGTCTCCAGCCGCTTTTAGTCCACTGCCACCTCTTGCTGACTTAATTTTTCTTTTGCTCAATGTAGGGCAGCAGCACGCTGCAGGGTGGAGAAGGCCACTTAAGGAGAAAACCCAAGATGATCAATCACAGGAACCTGGGAACTGGGCTGCAGGAGGAGAGCCTGTGACCTGGCCTGCCCAGGGGTGCCCAGGGGGAAATGGGCTGTGGCGGGGGATGCAGGGTCTGCTCCACAAGGGGATGAGGGGCCTTGAAGAGGCAGGAGGATGTGAGAGGAAAGGAGGCTCCAGTCAGTGGCAGTCACTTAGGAACCAAAGGACGAAGTATAGAAAAGCCATCCTCAGTCCCGTTTCACCGATGCTCTGAGTTGCCTGTGAGTGAGTGTTCTGACTTCATTGTTTGTGCTTCCGTTGATGGTCATTCGAATGTTCTGTAACCAAGGGCTTCCTAATAGCTATAGAAGAGGGGAATCAACATTGTGATTCTCTGTCACGCCTAGCTCTGAGCCTAGAAAATTCTACAAGGTAAAAAGGGAACACACTGAAGGGACTTTTAAGAAGAGCATCTTAGACTTGGAGTTGTTTCTGTTTGTTGTTTAGTTTTCCAAGACAGAGTCTCTCTGTGTAACAGCTCTGGCTGTCCTGAAGCTCACTCTATAGATCAGGCTAGCCTCACACTCACAGAAACCCATCTGCCTCTGCCTCCCGAGTGCTGGGATCAAAGGGATATGCCGCCACTGCCCCACAACTTCGAGGTTTTTTTGATACTCGACTTCTACATGGGATCATGAAAGGAGCCCCGGGATACTAGTTGTAGGGTCTAGGATAACCATGTATGCAGAGGAAACCATTTCCAGGGGGCTCTTTCTCAAGAACCCTATGGTTCAAATACAAAGGGGAAGGTGGGGGCAGAGCTGCCTGTGTCTGCTGGCCCAGGAGAGTTCTATGGATGAGGGAAACAGCCTAGGGGGACGGGAGGTGGGGCTGGGAGGAAAAGAACTTTCCCCCATCCAGCAGGGGAGAGCTGTGGTAGGATTCCCAAAGATTGAAAGGGAGAGAGGAGAAATAAGAGCTGCTAGAGAAGTGGGTGTGGCTAGAGGAACCCGGTTTTGGGGACTGGGGTAGGGGTGGGGAAGACCAAAGCCTTGCTCTTGCATCTCAGGTCCCTTCCTGTAGTCACATCAGTGTTTCCTAGTGGAGACCTTTGATGTTCATCTGGTCTCAGGGAAGCATGGTTTGTTGGGAAGTGTCTAAGCCCCAGCAGGCTTCTCACCTTTGAACATGCCTGAAGCAGCCATGTGATTGGTTAGAAACACATTAATAGCATTTGACAATTAAAACCAGTTCAGAAAGAGCCTTCCCTTTGCAGAATAATCACAATCAATTTTGATGGAAGAGAAAATAAGCAAGAAGAAAGATCAAAGCTCTGTGGGTGTCAATAGAAGCCACAAGGAGGAGGGAGAAGCAAGTGCATTGGTGGCAGTCCCACGGGTGTCTTTACTGCGCTGTGTCTTAAAGGCACTGACACCATGTGTCGTCAACACACACGTCCAAGTGTTCATGCATAGTTGAACACATATGTGTAGAGGCCAGAGGTTGACATTGTGCTTCCCACAACTGCTCTCTATCTTAGGTTGTGAGACAGGGTCTCTCACTGAGCCAGGAGCTCACCAAGTCAGCTAGACTGGCCAGATTGCCAAGGCTACCTTGTTGGTGTGGAAGAAAATGGGGGGTAAATCCACTATGTGGATTATACAAAGAGAGATAGTAAGAAACCCTGAATCCTCTGCCTTGGCCCTGATAGACAGAAAAATAGGGAGACGTGCCCTGGTTAGCCCTAGCTGGCTCTCGGTCTGAGATAACACTACAAAGCAGGTCTTCGGGGTCCTCAGGAGCTAGAGGCCCCAGGTCAACACAGATCCCCTCTGGAACAACTCAGTTTCAGACCCAGCCCACAGTGACAGCAAAGAATCAACCATGAACTGTTTTCCTGGTTCCCAATGTTACAAACCTGAAGATCTGCAAACTGGGCCTTGATCCAGATGGTGCACCTCTATCCCCTGAGCCCAGCACAGGGCAGCAGGGTCACCCCAGCCACTGTGCCCCGCTGTGGAGCACCTGACACCCAGCAGAGCATGGTCAAGCATGGGTGCCAGGTGCTGGACAGAGGGCTCCACGCCAACCAGCTCCTCAGCGTCCTCCACAGGGACAGCAGTGCCACTGCCACTTACAGCAGAGGAAGCTAAAGCAACCTGTCTGAGGTCACACACTAAGTGAGTGGTGCGGTGACCCAGGCATTGAGAGCTCACTCTTCCTGGACACCTAAAGGTGCTGCCCATGTGATGCAGAGCTCTCATCCTGGCCTGCAGAACCTAGCATACTCTCCAAGGCACAATCTGGCAGTCGAGTTTCTATCACTGAAATGGATATAATTCTGAATCCCAAGAGGCTGTGTGGTGGCCTTGACTCAGGGGTACGCTGGGGTCCAACTAGGCAGCCCTGCTCTTGCGGTACCAGACATAGGCATAAGAATATAACTCCATAACACCTCCTAGTGGCTCGTCTTCTGCTGGGAAAGATGTTCGTGGCAGCATCCTATCTCTGTAGGAGTATTTTCTAACTTCTGAGACATGGCCATCTCTAGTCACCTTTCCAGTCCGTGTCCTGTCCTTGCCCAGTCTGGCTGACCTCAATCTAAAGGAGCAGTACATGCACCCCCTATCCCCCACCACCCAATCACAGCCTGGGAGTTGTGTGCACCTCAGGGCCATCTGGAGAGCAGAGCTGAGTGAGTAATGAAATCCCCTCCCTGCAGGAAGAGGAGGCAAGTTTTATTACAGATCCTATCTCAACTCAGAGGGCTGGGACTCCAGTGATTGAGTTAATCCTGTCACGGCATAAATCAGTGGGAAACTCACAGGAGGCGATTTGATTTAGGATGTTCATTTTGGCAAGCTGGTCCTCCTACAGCCAAGCTGTGGCCCAGGTACTTCTACAACAAGCAGGACATTCAGTCCCAATGGACCAGTCTTGTCAATAAAATAATTCTGACCCCTTTAAATACAAAATTCAGATGCATTTTAGTCTCCTCTCAGTTTAGTGTGTTATATCACTGGATCTACCAAATTAATTTAGAAAACCTACGTCTCTGCCTGTCATGATGTCTGCTGTGACAGGGGTACCCTCCTGGGAGGTATGGGGCGCTCCGTATCATCCAGAGTATGTGCACCGTGCAGGGTCTTCAAGCGGGCTATGAGGCAGAACGGGGACTCAAGTTGTCCAGGTGGATCGCTGAAAAGGAATAGCATGGGTGCTCAGACTCCACCCTCCTCCATCCAGTGACTTCGCAAGGGGCCACATGGCTGGACAGAAGCAGGCTGAAGGCTCTGGGTGCTGTTTTTGTCCAACAGGTGTGGAGTGTTCTCCTCTAGCGCTGGCCACTTTGTGTGATGGCCTCACATCTTTCCAGCAGGCAGGGGGACCAGGAGCATTCAGACCTTGACCCAGGTCTTTTTTTTTTTTTTTTTTTTCTGCAACACAGGGTGGATCTGGCTAGGGACAGCAGGGTCAGTCATGACCTGAGGAAGAAGAGTGAAGGCCCCTGGTGCTATAAGGGGCCCTTGGCATAAATCTGGCTTGTCCTGGCTGGGCCTTCCACCATACTTCCTTCCCTTCTCCCACCTTCATTAGGGTGACGTGTGCTTGTACAGTCATGTGGAATATAAGACCCACGGACTCTTGAAAGGGAGGCTGGAAAGGACTTCAGGTGGCCCTCTGTCGATCCTGCTTCCCCTCTCTCCTGTATTCCCTCTCATTTCTGCCCTATCCACCCTGCTATAGACTCACTCTGGCAAGCCAACGCCAAACAGCGCCAGAACGGGAACCAGCTGTTCTTGGAACCTGAGCATCGGTGAAGCGACTTCCTTCCTGTCTCAAGGCTTTCACTGCCTTGTTTCGTTGTTTTGTTTCCCGTTTCCCCTCCTGCACTAATCTGGCTGAAGGTTTTCTTCCAGCGTGGGGGCATTTGGGACCAGTGGGTTCCTCCGAGGGTGGCAGCTATCCTGGCCTCTCGTCATTGCTTGTTCACCCCGTGAAAGCACCCACAGTTCTTTTAGGCTGCTGCAGGAGGAACGGTGAAGAGAAGTCAACTCACTTTCCTATTGACTGGTCCTAGATCACCGAGTACTTTTAAGAGTGTACACAATCTAATACCAGCCACGCGGCAGTTCCTGGGCTCATCAAAACAAACATTGTCCCTGATTGCAAGGGAAGAACTGACATCCTCAAACCAGCCAGATGGGTAGATGCTATTGTTACCCTCATCTTACAGGCCCAGCGAAGACAGAAAAATGCCAAAGACTGCACAAATACTGAGCGGTTACTGCACAGATACTGACTGCACAGCTATGGGGTTCACCTGCATAGCCTTCCTAGTTATGCAGCAACCTCAGCCCTGTGTGGACGCTGTGTCCCCAAATCTCTTGCGGACTCCAGCTAAGTCCTCCACATTCCCTTTTCACCATTCATTGTGGTCTTCAGGTCAGGCCAGGTGCTGGGACACCCCAGTGTTTCTTTCCCTGGAATCTTTTCCCCCTAAGATTCGGACACATTTCCAAGTTCACTGCCACAGCTAAGTTGAGCAAGGCTGTCTAGCCTTGGGGACCCCAGCAGGTGAGTTCAGCCTCCAGGGGCGCAACCGGTAGAAATGTGCCGACCTAAGTCAACTCCTTGGGGATATAAGGAACTCACGTGGGATGCCCAGGGCCTTCCCGGTTCCTAGCAGTACGTGCGGGGCGCCGAGGCTGCCACTTCGAACGGCGCCGTGTCCCGAGAGCCCCAAAGTCTCGGGCCTCCCCTGCGCCGGCCCCCGAACTGCGGGCGGGCCGGGAGACTGCCGCACGAGCGCGGGCCCAGGGGCGCCACCGGGCCGCGCGGGCGGGAACGCGCCGCGGCGGCCTCCTCCTCCCCGGCTCCCGCCCGCGGCGGCGGCGCTTCCCCGGCGCGGAGCGGCTTTAAAAGGCGGCTCCCCACCCCCCGGCGCACTCGCCGCTCGGGCGCCGCGCGAGCCTGCCGCTGCCATGCCTCCGCGCGCGCCGCCAGCGCCCGGGTCCCGGCCGCCGCCCCGGGCCACCGATGTCGCGCGAGGCGCCGGGCACGCCGGCCGGCACGGGCTCCCGCCGCTCACACTGCGCCCCTGGCGTTGGCTGCTTCTGCTCGCGCTGCCCGCCGCCTGCTCCGCGCCGCCGCCGCCGCGCCCCGTCTACACCAACCACTGGGCAGTGCAAGTGCTGGGCGGCCCCGGAGCGGCGGACCGCGTGGCTGCGGCGCACGGCTACCTCAACTTGGGCCAGGTGAGTACCGCCGGCCCCGCGCGCCCCAAACTTTCCCGGCCGCCGGCGGCCACGCGCGAGGGAGCGCCTTGCCAGCTCGGCCGCCGGCGGCGCCGCGTGGGAAGGCGGCCCGCACCGCTGGAGACGGCGGGGGTGCCCTGCGGGGATTCGCGGGGAGTGCCGTGGGACACTCGGCGGGGAGGACGTGGTGACTTGCGTGGACCGTCCCGCGGGAGGGCCCGAGGCCGTGGGTCCCCAGGCGGTGTCGCCGGGCACTCGCACTCGGAAGTGTGGCCTCAGAAGCCCTGACCGGGCGCCGACACCTGCCCAGCCGCTCTGGAGTGGACGCCCAAGGGGTCGCTGCGTTCTGCCAACCCGCGCCATCCTCAGCGTCCACTCAATTCCCTGTGGCCTCCCGAGCCCAAGCTCCGCCTCTCAGGCTACTCTGCCCTCGACGGGTGGCGCGGGGCTCTGAGCTAGGTGCGCGCGCCAAGGCAGTCAGGCGCTGGTTGGGCGACTTGAGCGTGGCCGGCAACTCAGGGACTGGCTTTCCCATGGCGTGGCGCGCTGGTGTCTGTGCCCAGAAGTCAGGTTTAGGTCAGGGGGAAAGCAGCACCCAGAAGCTGCCGGATGGTTGAAAGCTGGACTCTGCACTTAAAACCTCTCTAGGCAGAGAGGATGGTTGCTTTGCTTTGAGCTCCAGCTGTAGCTAGAACGGCAGCTCTCTGCACACTACTGCATGCATGACCTTGGACATGTCACTTCTTGACTTGTTCAGCCGTAGAGGTAGTGACCTTTGTACTGCCTGAGGTTGATGAGGTGACCTCGTGGATGTTCAGAAGCAGGGCGCTAGTCATGGAATGCCCTTTCTCCCACCCCTGGAGGTATAGACTGGCTGTCATTTATCCTGAGAAGCCAAGTTTGGGTACTAAGTCAGTGCGGCTCCCAAAGACTGCCAACATAGGGCACTCTTTCCTGATGCAGCCCTGCAGAGGGATAGGCAACCAGGAGGGTTGATCTCTATTTATGGCCCATGTTGGGCCTCAACAGGCTCAAGTGTACCGTCCCACCAGGAGAGCTCCCAGCACCGTTACAGATCGGCAAACTACACCCTCAGGAGAACCAAGTGAATGAAGGGAGTGTGGCCTCATAACTCAAACTGCAGGACCAGGCGGTGTTAAAACTAGTTTCATCATTATCTGTGACAGAAGCCAGCAAAGTGTGCCGTGGTCCTGATCAAAATGACATTTCTCCAGCTCTTGTTGTGAGGTGGAAGACCTCCTGAGAGGGGAAACTCTGCTATGTGTACTTAGTTCCTGGGGCAGGTCAGGGTTTATCCAAAAGAAGTGATCAACTTTTTGTGTCTTCAGACATCCTAAGAGTTAAGATTTTTTGCCTATTGGTGGCTCTGGCTGCATTGCTTTCTGTAGCTGTCAAATCTCCGGGGCTGTGGCTCTGGCTGCATTGCTTTCTGTAGCTGTCAAATCTCCGGGGCTAACTGGGTTGAAGACAGCTCTCCTGTTGGCTCCTGACTCCTACCGCTTGTTGTTCTGCCCAGGTGGCCCAGCAATTTGTCTTAGCTGAAAGTGATTCTTAAACTGGATGGTAAATTACAAAGTACCTGGGATTTGGGTTCCTATAATTAAATGAGCAAAGAGGAGGTGAAGTTGAACTCTGAGCTTTACATTGCAAGAGGCAGAGAGGCACAGTTAGCTCTCTCTTGGGGCTTTCCTGTCACACACACTCCTAGCCCCCACCCCATAATAACCTGTCCACCCCTTGGCCATGCAGGCTTTGAATCTTCTGTGTCTGGCTGAGTTTCATATGAACAAGGTTTGTGCTCCCGGTTTTGCCTGTGGGCAAGAAGTTTCTTGAGGCATGCATCTCATCACCCCGAGAGGTTATTGGGTGGCCCTTTAGGTCTCTCTGGACAGTGCAGCCACACACCCCACGGGGCCTGTCCCTCAGCTTGGTAGGCCTGGTTTTGGTAGGGACACGATAGGGGACATTTTCGAACTGAAAGATGACTGGGTTGGGGGTCGGCGCTGTCTTTTGTAATCCTCAAGGAGAGCCCTGTTACTCTTTCTTCCCAAGCCTGCTTTTCTTTTCCCACCTTTAAGTGCACCGCTAATGTGGAAAAGGCCCGGATCTTTCCGGCCTCTGTCTCCTTACTAAGAGCTCCTAAAATACCTTATTGCCATTTTCAACCATTTTCACAAGGAGAACTTGTGACTCACGAATAAGACATGGATGTTCTTAGTTTTGCTTTATAGATGAGTCAATGGGGTGGGAGTCGTGCGAGGGGGCTGTTTGTGTTCACACGGTAACCCGTAACCTCTGCCATTGTGATGACCGCCTTTGCCTCTTGCTGCGTTCCCTCCTCAGAGAACGCCTTTGTGTGATTCTCCTCTTCCAAACTCTTAATGGGCAATTAGTGTTCTGTTCTCTACCTGCCTGAGTCACAGCCTTGGCTTTCTTGTCCATCCATCAGGCTGTTCTCTGACATTCTGTTTTACTGTCAATCAATTGATAACCTGATCTGATTTATTTAACATGACCCACAGGTAACTTAGGCCAACAATTAGTCACCTTCCTTAAACTACGCATCTCGTTCGGTCTCATACTGGTTCCATCCCTTTCCATGAACAAATATGAATTGAATAGAGACAGGCTAGCCACTGTTTTCCTCTCTAGGCATCATTCCAGATAATGCAACAAGTTTGTTTTTAATATGAAATCCAAGTTACGGGCCAGCGAGACGGCTCAGCGAGTAGTTAAAGTGCTTACTGCCAAGTCTGGTGACCTGAACCCAATCTGTGGGACTCACGTGGTGGAAAGAGAGGACCGACTCTCAGAGTTGTTCTCTGATCTCCACATGTGTCCTGTGGAGTGCACATGTGTGCTCGTCTGATGTAACTATATGGGTAACGGACAGGAACCTTGAGATTAGCTGTGTGAACTCATTAGGGAGCTGAATGGGCTCCTAGAACACTGACTACCTGTACCTCGGCACATAGAAGCCGAGAGAAATTGTAGGGCATCCCAGCATAAAAGCTGTGAGATACTTCGAGATGAGTAAGTTAGAGGGGAGAATTTATGGACTGAACAATAAAGCGTTGTTTTTTTTTGGCTTTGAGGTCTTGCAGATGGAGCATGCTAGAACCACACCCCTAGCCCTGAAAAATTCTTTGCCCCCCCCCATTTATTAATCCACTGTAATCCCATAAATCCCTGTGGGATTGAACTGTCTGTAGAATTCACAAATAAAGTAGAGAATTCATATGGTGTAGTAAGGTCCAAGATGTCCCTCAGACAAGTCTGGGAAGGAAGAGCGAGGAGGGGAACTGGCCCAGCGATGGTGCTGCCCATTCATGGAAGGGACTCAAAGCCAAGTGTGCGTGGGAGCCTGTGCATGCCAACGGAAGAGTTGCAAATGGACGAGGAACGATGGACCATTTAGTTAATAAGTGGTTCTGGAAGAACTGACTGTCCACATGGAGAAACAATTAGATTCTTAGCCCACACTCTACAATGTTAAATTCTAGATGGGATTTAAAGACCTGAGCGTGCATATAAGACTTTTAGAAAATTATAATGTCCTACCCTTATGATACTAAGAAAGGAGGCAAGGTCTTAAACAGAATATAGTTGAATTTAGGATTAAAAAATGGGCAAATAGTAACTACTTTAATATTCTCAATCTTGAAGTCTAAAGGAGCAACCAGTAGCCTGAGCTTCAGAACCTTGGCACTTACGGCCCTCATGGCGCTCCTAACCACAGACATTGCTTCTTCTCCTGCTAGTTCGAGGTTTCTCTTAGTCTGCATTTTTGATTAAAATTTTTAATAAATACCAGAGTTTATAAGCCAAAGGAAGAGATGGATACTCCAAAACAAAAATTCTGTGCAAAGAAAAGTCCTCTGAGACTTTTCAGAAAGCGGCAGACTAGGAAATGTGGTTAGAGAACAGAAAATTAGAACACAGATTACTTTTAAAACTACAGATTAATGAGGAAAATGATAAATGCTCAGTAGAAGAGCAGAGAAGTGGGTGAGCAGAGGAAGTGAATGGCCCATGAAGAGGCGATGCTTAGGCTGGCTGGGAGCGGCCAGAAGGCCACGGTGACACTATTGCGCACCTATCAGGGTGGCAAACCCTGCACGGTGTCAAGTGTTGGCAAGGATGTGGAGCCCCGAGACCTCTTGCTGCTACTGGTGGAAACTGACGTGTACTGCAGAGAGCATTTTGGCGCCATGGTGAGACATGTTGCATGAGCTACTCTGAGTGAAGGCTCATTCCGGGAAACTTGCTGTGTGGACAGGGAGACTAGGAGGAGACGGCCCGTGAGACTTTCTGTCCTTTACATAAATGAGGGGAAAGAAGCCTAAACGTCCACCAGAAGAGAGAAGGAGTGACTCAAAATAGTCACGCCGTGGAATAACTAGACAGGGCTACAGATGCATAGTTGAGATACACAGGTCAACCATTCAATCAGCATCGAATCTTAAGGGCAGTTTTGGGTATGCAATATTTACGTGAACTTTTAAAAACAAAACATACCGTATTATTGGTAGATGAATATAAGGATAGCAAAAGTTTAGAAGTCTAGGCAGCATCCTTGCTTCAAATTCCAGTTTATAATGGCTTCTAAGAAGGGGAAGACTTGTAGCTTTCTCAATCTTTTAAAAAAATTTTTTCCTTGTTTTTTCAAGACAAGGTTTCTCTGTGTAACCCTAGCTGTCTTGGAACTTGCTCTGTAAACCAGGCTGTCCTTGAACTCACAGAGAGTCACCTATCTACCGAGTGCTGGGATTAAAGGCATGCACAGCCACCACCCAGCCTTTTTATTTTTTAATTTTTAAAGACTTATTTATTTTCCTTTATTATGGGAGTGTTTTGCACACATGAATATATGTGTGCGTGGTGCCCATGGAGGTCAGAGCCCCTGGGACTGGAGTTACAGTCAGTTGTCAGCCACCCGAACTTGGGTTCTCTGAAAAACTAATGAGTACTCTTAGTCAGAGTCTCAAGGTGCACATGAATGTCCTCTGTGACTTCAGGTTTCTCATTCTTGGTCTTAGTCTACACTGGGTTAAACCACTCAGGAGACAATGCTTGTGTGTGACATGGACAGACTAGACCTTTTGTTCCTCCCTGAGCACTACAGAGCAGCTCTGTGCACAAGTCCACATGGGATCAGGTGTCATAAGTAATCTAGCGATGATATAAAGCGCGTGGGAGGATGCTCTTTACAAACACCCTATCATTTGTATAGGGAGATGAGCATCCTTGTTTGTGGTATCTGTGGGTACCAGAGAATGCCTGCACTGAGAGAAATGTGTCTGGCTTATGTACACATTATATTCAGGCACGTTACATTCTTTTTCAAGTCAGAATACACTACATATGATCTGCATCTGCTTGCTTACAGCATGCATACATACATGCATACTTGTCCACATATACATCTATACATAAAATGTTAAAGAGGGGAAAAAGGAAAAGTGTATATTAGACCCACATGCCACAGCGTTCTTGGACTGCCTGAAGCACATCCATGGACACCCGAGGTGCCTTTGGGCCTGGATTAAGAAGCCCCTGCCTTGAGCTGGGCAGTGGTGGTGCACACCTTTAATCCCATCAGATCTCTGAGTTCGAGGCTGGTCTACAGAGCAAGTTCCAGGACAGCCAGGGCTACGCTGAGAAACCCTGTCTCAGAAAAAAAAAGAAAAAAGAAAAAGAAGGCCCTGCCTTAAGACCTCCCAGGCAGGGCTCATCCACTTGTCAAGGAAATAGTGACTCAGTGAACATAGGCCTGGCCGCAGATCACAGGGTATTTGGATAGAGCGGCACCAAGCACCAAGCACCAAGCACTCTGGCTCCCAGCCATTACCCATCCCCTCTGCCATACTCCTTTCTTTCCCCCGCTGTCTCTTGGCAGAAGGCCCCTCATTCCAGCCCATGTACATGGTTATCTTTGACACTGACGACTCGTAGACGGGCTGGGCATGCAGCACGGTCTTCTCCGCGCTTGGAGCAGCAGCAAGGCATCCACAGCTCCTGGATGCTCATGAGTGGTGTTCAGCTGACGGGTCGCGTTCTGACACCGTACTTCCCCTTGCGCTGTTGCTTTGCCTGGGGTATTGAGCTAATTTGTTAGTTCTGAGTTTGAACATAAAAAGAGCAGGCTGGCTGCCAAGGCCCGAAAAGATCTAAGAGCCTTAAATGATTTTGAACTTGCCCTAAATAGTGTTCCTTAAAATAGCTAGTGAGCAGGCCATCCCTGGCCCAGAATTTCAGGTAAGCCTGTGGAACTCATTTGTCAGCAGAGGACTCTTGGGCCGTGGACAACTTGTTCTCACGATGAACCAACTGAAGCCTTAACCAGGTGTTAGAATAGTGGGCCAGAACTGGTTGCCAGGTAAAGCTCACAGTCCCAGTCATCTGTGACCTAGTTCTTGTACTGCTTTTTGGTCACAGGCTGTCTTGGTGTTAGAGGTCCTGGGTGTACACTGGGGGCCCAGACAAGGCTGGGATTCTTGAAGCTTGTGTCGTTCCATCTGATTTGGCATCTCTACTTAGTGGACAAGGCTTTCATGGATTAGGCCGCCCTCCTGAATCACTGGGGCTGGGTGGATAGCAGTGACCAGAGCTGATCTGCCTGGTGTATGGAGCTGCCAGGAGGGCCCCAAATGGCAATGTCCAAAGGCAGACATGGAATGGGGCCTGAGCACCTGGCTAGCTGACCAGCCCACTGCAAGTGTTCAAGTGTCTTCCAGGCTGACTCCAGGGAGCCCATCAGAAACACAGCCGTAGATACAGGGTGAGGGAAGCTGCAGACACTGGGAGCTCAGTTTGCCTTGCATTTTGGGTGGCCAGAGGGCCACACAAGGGCTGGCCAGACACTGTTTTCCAATGTCTGGCAATTCCCTGCTGTCCTGGGAGCATCCCAGGCTTCTTTGGATCGCTCGCATGTGCAAAGACGGTAACTTTTTGAGCCCTCCTCAGCCTAGCCCATGCTGAACAGGAATCTCCCCTCCTCCCAGGACCTGCATACAGCAGTTCTCTACACCTGCTCCCCAGTGACCTCGGGGCTGACCAGAAGCCCTGCCTCACGCTGAGGGATGTTTCTTGTGTGGGTGTCCTTGCTTGGGGAACCTTATGTCAGCCCTGTAGGAAGATATTATCTACCAACCATGAGGCATTTGGTCCAATTAGAGTTTGACAAACCCATGATTGACCAACCGCACTCAGTGGCTCATTTTCCACTTTCATCACCTCTGACAGGTAGACCCCGGCTCTTCTCAGTCAAGGGCAGCCACCCTCTCACTGGAAGCCTTACAATTCCTGGTGAAATAAACAACCGAGTGAGTGGCTAATGAAGCTACAGTCAGTGTTTCTCCTCCTGTCCACCTGGTACTCCTGTGTGTATACACATATGCGCTGTGTTGTAAGTTACCTGTGTGTATACACATATGTGCTATGCTGTGTGTTACCTGTGTGTATACACATATGTGCCATGCTGCGTGTTACCTGTGTGTATATACATATGCACCATGCTGCACGTTACCTGTGTGTATACACATATGCACCATGCTGCACATTACCTGTGTGTATACACATATGCACTGTGCTATTACCTGTATGTATACACATGTGCTGTGCTGCGTGTTACCTGTGTTTACACATATGCGCCATGCTGCATGTTACCTGTGTGTATACACATATGCACTGTGCTGTTACCTATATGTATACATATGTGCTGTGCTGCGTGTTACCTGTGTATACACATGTGCCGTGCTGCATGTTAGCTGTGTGTATAGACATGTGCCGTGCTGCATGTTAGCTGTGTGTATATGCATGTGCGCTGTGCTGTGTGTCCCATTGTTCTGTATAGGGACAGTGGGGCTTCTTAGCATTGAAGCTTACATCTCTCTATGGATTTAAAACACTAAACTTTGTCCCCCTAGCCCCAGGATGCTACACTTAGTCACTCTAACTGTACATTATCAGCCGGGCATCCTTAGCTGTAAAACTCACCTTCTTGTGTCTGGTGCCTGAACTAGAGGCCTGGGAGCTGCCTCTGGCTCCAGTTGCTCACATCTGTTTTCTTTTTCTTTTTCTTTTTTTCTTGGTTTCTCTGAGACAGGGTTTCTCTCTTGCTTTGGAGCCTGTCCTGGTACTCGCTCTGTAGACCAGGATGGCCTCGAACTCATAGAGATTAGCCTACCTCTGCCTCCTGAGTGCTGGGATTAAAGTCACGTGTTCACATCTGTTTGTTTTCTAACTGATCCCTTCTCAGCACAGACTGACTGGCTCTGAGAGCCCTGGCTGCTCCTGCCACTGTGCCAGCCCCCCACCCACACCCCCACTCCACTTGCAGGTGTACAGAATCTTTGCCTCACCACTGCCTCCACCCCAGTTCCAACCGCACTCCTTAGAATTTTAGGCTTCCTCACGCTACCCTGTCTGCCTTGGACGGGCCTCGCCCTCCTAGCCATCCCTCATCTTTCGCAGCTCCGCTGCTGATTCTGCCAGCAGCCCTCCCCTGAGTGCCCCAGCCCCAAGGACGCATTTGTCCTCTGGGCTCCTCGTCACTGTCATCATCACTGATGATGATTATGGCTTGCTGGTTTGTTTGCCACTTAGACTCTGGGCTTTCTGGTGAGTCTGAAGTCGGTCTCCTGGCTGTTCTTTCTCTGAGGTCAGTTCCGCTTCTACCAGCATCTCTAGTGACTGAGAAGTAGCCCACAGCTGGGACGCGTGAGTCCTTGTAGAGATTGTGAGTTGAGTCTTTTCGTACAGAGCCAAGCAAGGTCAGGGCCTAGCCCTTATTTTATTGAACATCTCTCCCACTGCCTTTTTATTTTAATCTCTTGCTTTTCAGATTCACTCACCCCTGTGTGTGCATATGCATGAGGGCACCCTCCTGGGACACTGTCCTATGCTTCTGGGTCAGGTCAGCTCCACACTGAGCTGAGAGCCCCGCGTCTTCTGGCAGTGCCATGCATGCCTCCTATCCCACAGGTCCTATCGTTCCATCGAATCCTGCATCTTCCCGGTGTCCTCGTGCCTCTGAAGATGGTGATGGGCCTCTGTCTGGTCCTGCAGGGAACCAGGATGAATAGCCATCAGCTGTTGGGAGCCTCACACTTGGTGGGATGGGATCGGCAGCCTGGGGTTCCCATAGTAACCAGCCCATCAATGCCCTCAGTGTCGAGATGGTGGCACCGCAGAGGGGAAGAAATAGTCTCATTGTCTCCCCTTTGGCCGCTTGGGCACAAACAAGCCGCACCCCGCAGGGCCCTGCAGGGCCCTGAGGTCCGGCCAGATTCGCTACTCTGCAGTGGTGCGCTGCACATGTCCCCTGCTGAACTGGACCAGGAAGGGGCCATCACTGTCAGCTCTTGGACCCTCATGGGGACTCTTGAATTTCTGCCACTGGCCATCATCAGTAGTCATCGAGCCCTTGTTGATTAGGGCCAAGTTTTCAATGGCCAGCCAGGCCGCTCCTGCCGCGGGGTAAACAAATCCCTTGTGTTGCTGAAGGAACCCGAATTTCCACACTTTCCCCCTTTGGTTTCTAGTCCTGCTGGTGATAGTCTCAGCAATGATCACAGAACATCCTACTTGCCCAGGAGAGGCCTAGGTTACCTGTGTGATCTGATCACCAGGAGAGAGAGAGAGAGAGAGAGACAGAGACGACAGAGACAGAGAGAAAGACAGAGAGACACAGAGAGAGAGAGAGCCACTGTGTAATTCAGAACCCTCTCCAGAACTCCTTGGGGTACCCTATACCCCCAAACCTGACCTTCTGTCCACCTTGTCTCTTTCCCTGCTCTCCAGGCCAGAAACCAGGGTATTTCCTTGGATTTTTCCTTTCCCTGGTATTGGCAGCCCCTAGGTACAGTCCCTGCCAGCCTGCCTCCATGGCCTCTCATCCCTCACCCCTCAAGCCAGCAGCCACAGCCCAGGCCAGCCCGTGTTTACACTCTGCTAACACCTGAATTGCTGCCCTGCTTCCCTGACTCCCTTCTTAGCCTGGACACCGCCCCCCCCCCAACCGGAAGGATCTTTAGAACCACAAGCCTCATATTGTCCCTTCCCTGCTTTCAAGCCGTCAGAGGCTCCCGTGTAGGGCCGTACACACAGCCCCGGTGAGGTGCCCACCTGCCCCCTGCATAACCTTGAGCCTAGCTCCTTCCTATTTGCTTCTGTAGGGGCAGAACTTTGATGTTCTGGAAACCTTACCCGGCTCTTTCTTTACATCTGCTGTTTCTTATTGCTCACATTCTCTATCTGATCTCCCCAGAGAACCGCATCATCCTCGAGGACTGGCTGGAATGGTCTTTTCTGACCTGTCTCCTGCTGACAGGGTTGAACTGTCCACCCAGAGTGTGTGAGCGAGCGTGTCTGTCTTCTCCCTGGACTGCAGCATAAGTATAGTAGTAGCTTAAACTCTCATGACCTGGCCTGCTTCCTGGCACGCAGGCTCAGTCCTCCTGAAACCTTCACAGCGTTTTTATTCCGGGATTGGTGGTTTCCTGATGCCATTCCCTGACTTCATTGTCACGGTTTCTGTTGAGTTCTAGGTTTGTAACTGTCAAGGACATGTAGGGGTTTCTATCCTGTGACATCTCTTGGTACCTTGCTGCTGGGTGGCGTGTTCTCCATCACTCGGTCTCGCTCCATGATTTCATCGCCACCTGCAGAGACTTAAAAATCAAGGCTGAGGAATAACCTCAGTCCTCCCTGCCATGTGGCTACTACAGGGTAGAGCTGACACATTTGGCAGTACCCAGGGATCCAGGCTGGTGTCTCAAAATAAAGGTGACTCCTTTGCTCCTAAGTGGACCAGGGACAGGAAGAAAACCACAGGGCCAGGAAGTTGAGGTGGAAGAAATAATGACGGGTATAGAGAGTCTGGTCTACCCCAAGCCTCAGCAGGAGTCTTTTGTGAAGGTTTTAATCTTTGGAGTGGCAGTCCAGATCCTGACTACACTGTGCCTCTGGTGTGACTGTATTTAGACGGCAGCTTAGTCAGTGGACGCCGCTCCCAGCGTGACTGTCACCATTCAGCTTTTAGCTGGTCCTTACTAGCCACCAAATGCTGCTGGCAATCCCTAGAGTCCTGATATTAACTTCACTACACAGCTGGGCAAATTGGCCCCCAGAGAGGCTGAGTAATTTACTACAGTTTGTGGATGTCTACCCAATCGCTTGGCAGCCTGACTTGTGGGCCCTACTCTGGCCGTGCCAGCCCTGTTAGGAGAGGTACTGAGAGCAGGTGATAAATGAGCCAGTGGGGGCTTGAGTCAGGTTTTCCAACAGCTAAGAGCAGAGGGTTGTAATCCAGTCAGGAAGGTTGGGGAGGAAGGGCGGTGTCCTGGGAAGGTGCTTTGTGGCCCTGCTAAGTGAGGGTGCCTTGTACTTGGGATCCTCCCTTCTTATCAAGCCTCTGGCCCAGAACTTACATCAAAGGCTTATCTATGCAGGAATGAAGGCAGACCAGCATGGCCTAGGATCAAACCCTTGGGCCTTACATGTGCTAGGCAAGTACTCTACCACTGAGCCACACCCCAGCCCTAGACCAGCATTTTTTTTATAATGGATCCCTGAATTTCAAGTGCAGGGAAGGTTTCTTGTTTACACTCTCCAGCCTAGAGTATATCCTCCCAGCTTAGTGTATAACCCCCATCCTAGTATATACTCTCCAACCTAGTGTATACCTCCCCATCATAGTGTGTATATCCACCCTGGTGTATACCCTCCCCATCCTGTTGTATACTCTCCCCATTCTGGTATATACCTCCCCATTCTGGTGTATACCCTCCCTTCCTAGTGTGTACCCTCCACATCATAGTGTATATATCCACCTGGTGTATACCCTCCCCATCCTGGTGTGTACCTCCTTGTTCTAGTGTATACCTTTCCGTTCTAGTGTATACCCCATCCTGGTGTATACCCCATCCTAGTGTATACCCCATCCTAGTGTACACCCCTATCCTAGTATATATCCCCATCCTAGTGTATACACTCATCCTAGTGTATACCCCATCCTAGTGTGTACCCCCATCCTAGTGTGTACCCTCCATCCTAGTGTGTACCCCCATCCTAGTGTATACCCTCCATCCTAGTGTATATCCTCCCGGCCTGGTATATATATACCCCCCAGCTTAGTGTATACCACCCAGCCTGGCAGACTTTGTGTTCCCACTATAATGGTACTAAGCATTAGAGTCAGAAAGTAGAAGCTAGAGGTAAGAGGAATCCTGGTGGGGACCCAGGGCTGCACTGAGGGTGGCACAGCCGGGCTATAAAGCCTTATAGTCTGCATCTATTGCACAGCCGGGCTATAAAGCCTCATAGTCTGCATCTATTGCATAGCCGGGCTATAAAGCCTCATAGTCTGCATCTATTGCAGTGGTGCTGTGCAGTCAATGGAATAAAAAAAATTAAATGTAGAAAGGCTTTAAGACAGATAACTATAGGAATCATCCATAATTCTCATACCCAAAGATGATTACGGTTAAAATTTGGACCATGTCCTTTTGTCTTTTATTTTAATCTTTGTGTGTGGGAATGTCTGGGTTTGGATGTGTGCATGCCATGGTTCACGTGGTACACAGAGGATGACTTCAGGCATTGGTTTTCAACTTCCACCTTGTTTCATACTGGATCTCTTTTTTGCAGTTATGAATGTTAGATTAGCTGGCCCAAGAATATCTGAGATGATCCTGTCGCCAACTCCTGACTTGCTGTAGGGGTGTTGAGATTACAGATGGACCCAGCCTTATGTGGGTTCTGAGGATCCAAACTCATGTCCTCACGTTCACACAGCAAGTGCTTCACCCATTGAGCCATCTTCCCAGCCTTTTTGTTATTTTTGGAACTGGGTGTCCATATGCACACATACTTGTGCTAATATATGTGCATACACACGCTCCTATATACACAGATAACTTATACAAAAGTAGACTATATAGTTTTGAAAATTATCCCTCCTAAGTTAGTAACTACTCTCTGTTGTAATTTTTAATGGGTGGTATGCCATTATGTGGCTGGCAGATAATTTGCTCAGCATTTCCTTGACATTCAGGTCAAGGGATTCTTTGTGCTGGGAGTGCTTGGTCTGGAATGCCAGGACCTTGTAGGGAGGTGGCTCCACAGCTTCTCTGTCCCCACTGACCAGCTCACACCTCTATTGACAGGTGGCTTGTCCCACTTTTCTGTCCTTGTAGAACTTGGAAATATTTGTTCAACTTATCTCAGGGTATTATTGAGAATTTTTTTATTTAAAAAAATCACTGGGAGCTGTAGAGATGGCTCAGTGGTTAAAAGTACCTGATGCTCTTCCAGAGGACTCAGGTTCAATTCCCAGCACCTCCATGGCAGGTGACAACCATCTGTAACTCTAGTCCCAGATCTGAAGCTCTCTTCTGATTTTGCAGGTACCAGGCACATGTGGTGCCCAGACACACAGGCAGACACAACACTCATATGTATGAAATAAAAATAAATGAACATACAGATTTCTTTTTAAATATTACAGGATTGGAGGTAGCTCAATGGCAGAGTACTTGTCTAAAATGCACTAGGCACTGGGTTTAATTTCCAACACTGAGAAAAAATTTAGTGCATACGTATAAAGAAGAAAAAAATCCAAAATGCCCTTGCTGTGCTCATCCCAGTTGTTCCTTCCTCCTGAGATCACCACTGCGCACATCTCAGTCTATGTGTCTCTGTTAAATATGAACACGGCACATACAGGACATTGGACTTGGATCCAAAGAAGCATCCTTTTAATACCCAGCTATCTTAACCACCCTGGAAGTGGCGAGCTGCCTGCTTTCTAGATACTATAAGTAGCTCTGTCTTTTTGTGGCTGCAATGGATACCTTGTTGCACTATTTACCTTCAGATCTTCCTTTGCCTTAACTCCATGCTGCCAGGATCCCTCTTATTCATTCCTCTCTGGACACATGCATGAGAATTTCTCATGGGATACATAATAGCAAGAACAAATGGCATAATCAGGGAGAGTCACTGACACCTGTCTGGTCCTGGTTCCCTGGCAGGTGATTTTTTTCACCTGTTCTTCCTTGTCCTGACTCATTTCTCTGCTTAGGAGCCCTGTGAGGTAGGTGCCGTCACCCACATCTTACAGAGGAGGAAACGGAGACACGGAGAAGTAGTAAGGTTGTAAATGCCAGAGCCAAGATCGGGACTAAGGTGGCCTGGTTCCAGAGACTGAGGAGATGTGTCATTGTATATGCATGTCACCTTGCCCGGGGCATTGGCTGTGGTTCCCAGGCAGGTGGATGACGACTAATACCGACTCCACTGTGAGAAGGTGGATATTCCTGATTTGGGGTGAAGATGGTCTCTCGCCATACTTACCAGCCATACCCGTACACGATTACTTTCATTGGCTTTCTTTGTAACTGCAACTAAAGTCACGTGTCTCTTCTCCTGTCTGTTCGCTACTTCCATTCTTCTCTGAATTGCTCATTTATATCCGTTGCCCAGTTTTTCAGTTGAGTTGTCTGCCTTTGATCTGAATAATTTGTAGGTAAACTCTGTTTATTTTGAGAATCAGTACCCTCCTCTTTTTTTTTTTTTTTAAAGAACATTGCAGCAATTTCTTTGAACCTGATTCAGTGAGTTTGTTTGCCTGTTGTGTTTTGAAACAGAACCTGGAATGCCACTGTGTGCAAGGCCTTGGGCCCGCCCCTTGCGTATTTCAGGGATGAGCAGGTCTAGATAGATCCCTGTCCAGAGCCAACAGGAACTTAAGTAACCACTGGAGAGGAATGTGCAGAGCTGGTTTGCGCAACAGCAGGGAACAGGAACTTTCACCTGGGGTTCAGGGAAGGCTTTGTGGCCAGTAACATCTGAGGGTCCCACAGGACTTGTTTTTGGACAGAGGAGCAGGACAGGGGGTGGTGTTGGGACAGTATCCCACTCAGCATCCCATTCAAAAGCTAAACGATCCATTCAGAAGCATCCCATTCAGAAGTAGAGAATCTCAGGGAAGGGCTCCAGAGGGAGTGGGGAAGAGAGGTGGGTGAACCTGTTAGCAGAGCCTCTCACTATGGAGAATGCAGCCTCCTTCTAGTGCCTTCGGTGGCCTGGTGGTGCTGCCTGGAAGGCTCAGCCATCCCACTGACAAAGCAGAACAGGTCGGGAATGGGCCCTTGGAGAGATAGAAAGGAAAAAGTCAGCTAGGTAAGAGCGAGGTTGGAGAAAGAAAAGTTCTGGATGGGAAAAGGGATTTAGTGGAGGTTAGAGAGATGGCTCAGAAGTTAAGAGCACCGGCTGCTTTTCCAGAGGAACTGGATTCCATTCCTATACCCACATGGCAGCTCACAATGATCTTAACTCCAGTGCACGGGATCTAGTGACCTCTTCTGGCCTCCATGAGCCCAGGGGCACAAATGGTGTGCACAGACATACATGCAGACAAAACATTCATGCACATGAAGTAATTTGCACTTACTATACAAATCAGGAGGACCAGAGTTCAGATGCTGGTACTGTTATAAACCATCCACTTTCCCTGCAAACACCTGTAACTAACACATGAAGGATCTGACACCCTCGTTCGGCCTCCATGCGAACACTCTGTCTGTCTTTCTCTCTCTCTCACACACATACACACATACAAACATACATACACACATACACACACACTATAATTTTTTTTTAAAGTTCTGACAGCTAGTACTCAGAAGGCAGAGGCAGTGAGTTTGAGGCTAACCTGGTCTACCTAGTGAATTCCAGACTAGCCAGCCTGTCTCAAAAAAAAAAAAAAAAAAAAGGAAGGAAGAAAGGGAGGAGGAGAGAAGAAGGAAGGAAGATAGGAAAGATGGGTAGATCTGTGGAGACTTTGCCACATATCTGATGGCATTCAATGGCAGGGGTATTTATCAGTTCCCGGCTTTGTTCAGTGAAGGTGTGTAGTGTCTCCAAGCTTGGCAGGATACCTGGCAAGTCCTGAGCTACAAAGATGGGCTGGGGCAGGCAGGCTGTGCCCCCAGCAGTCCCCTCCTATGCCAGTTTTAGCTTTATGCATGTCCTCTCCGAGAGTCTAGAAGCCTGCGGTTTAGTGTCTGTCAGACCCCATGTGCCTGGATCCCTGCCTGTGTCTCAGCTGGAGTTTATTTAGGTGTGTCTGTCTGAGAACAGATTTTAACAGAAAAGTAAGTCCATTCTTAGCTGTCACTGACCTCAGTCTCCTTACAGCTCCATCTTATGCCATTGGTTTTTAAAGCTAAACAAAACCCTCACTTTATATTCCTTGCGATAAGGCCCTGTTTTTCCTGAATTGAAAAGAAACCATTCCTGACTCTGTCAAGAGCTCATTAACACCCTTCTTTACAGCCTCTACCGTGTCATTTGCAGGAATGTGATACTATTAGCCCAAATAAGAAAGCTGGGTTCCTTTCAGTGGCTTCAACCAACTTCTGTCCAGTGACTCAGTTCAAGATCCTCTCCGCCCTTCATTTAAACAGATTGTTTTGCTTTGGCATGCTGTGGATGGAGTCTAGGACCTCATACAAGCTAGGCCGTACCCAGGCTCACTTGGGGGAATGGCTGCTGTCTCTTTCCATAGAGGTTAGTGTCCTTGTACAAAATATTGTCGTTATAATTTTCTAATCCCCCACTCCCACCTACTCACCTCAGAAACATCAGGAAGCCAAACTGGTTCTGTCTCCTGTTAAATCAACTTCAGACCCCGTTAAATCAACTTCAAACCCAGATGAATCCTCAGAGTCGATGTGGACATACTGACGTCACTCTGTTGTAGGTGTAGACACACTGACGTCATTATGTTGCCTGTGTTGGGCAACTAGGAGTCACAAACCACACAATTGTTTATGTCCTGTTGGTCTTAATAGTGATTCCCTAACTCCTGCGCATGGCCCTGTCTTCACGGTAAGGCATGGGTGCGTTTTCTGTTCTCTTCTTGTGCCAGGAGTTCAGCTATGGAGAGCTGAAACAAAAACAAAAACAAAAAACAAAAACAAAACAAAGCATTTGAAAGCCAGTGTGTTTTTCTGACCTGAAACTGGGTTTGCTTTCCAGCCGCTGGTTCCTGAAGTTAGTCACTTTTGTGCCTTTGTGCCTGATCTGTGCCAGCGGCTGTGACAGCCCTGGCTTGTCATCATGCCAAGACAGAGGCACAGCATCCTTGAGGGCCATCCTGAACACAGATCACTTTGAGCCGATTTTAGTGGCGGGTGCTGCCGTTGGGATATCTTTTCCCCAAGGCGGAGGAGCCTTGCCTGCATGCTTGTTGCTGCCCCGCTCCCTGCTGTCTTGTTTGTTTTATTTGACTCACCCTGTCAGGCTGCATGAATTAGGTTGCAAGTCTTGGGCCTGGGCCATGTTCCTGCATGCATCATAGGCATGAAACTGATGCCACATGGGTCATTAGGGACAGTGGACAAGGCCAGCAAGAGTATAGTGTTCTGCAAAGCCTACCTAGTTCATTTTAAATGCCCTGCGTGTGCTGGCCTTGATTCCCGTGTGATTTCTATGTCAGCCTGTCATAGCAACAGAGGGTATGTCAGCGGTAGAAATGACATGACCAGCCCTTCCCAGTGGCTAGGAGAACTAGTGTCATGGTTTTCCCACTCGAGAGACTCAGGCCAGCAAGCATCTCTGGTCAGAGTGGATCGCCAATCTGTCAGTGCTAGGTTTTCAGCATATTGGGGTACTGTTTTTTGCCCCCACGAGATGATTATGAGGTCTCTCAGACTATTTAACTTTTATCGCAATTTTAAGTTTGCTGGCATCATCCATAGACAAGTAGACAGAAAAACGGAACACAAAACAAGCAGTAAAAAGGAACAGACAGGCTGGATGGTGGTGGCACACACCTTGAATCCCAGAGGCAGGTGGGTCTCTGAGTCAGAGGCCATCCTGGTCTCCAGAGCTAGATCCAGGATAGCCAAGGTTACACAAAAACACAACAACAGGAAGGCAACAGACAACGGGTCTGCATAACCAGAAAGGCCTCACAAACATCACACCACGTGAAAGCCTTGTACCACAACTCAGTGATTCCATATGCAGAAAGCAGTAGAAGAGACAACACTAATGGTGTAGAGGGCCTCGGCCTTGGGTGGGGGTTGACGGGAAGGCTCGCAGACACTCGGGGTGATGTCTTGGTAGGTGGGGTGAAATCTTGATAGTCTGAAGAACATATATAATGACATATATAACCAATCTGAGTCAATGTGGTGTGAACATATGCTCAATTCTTCACAGGTACATTTTGCCTCAAAAGAAGAAAAACACCCAAGTAAATATTGGGCTCTTGATAGGGACGTGGCTGTGGAAGTGTTCCTCGGGGAGTGTGCTGACGTGGCCTTTCACTCCGTAGTGAGCACACGGAGAATAAATGTGCTGATGGAGGGGTGGATTCAGGGAGAGAACCCTGAGGGGATGGCGGTGACTTCTGGTGGAATAGCATGGTGGGGGTGGGGCCGTTTGCTGCACATGGTTCTCTTTCAACTTAGCCCTCTGCTTGAAAATTTTCATAATAAGATGTTAGGAGAAAAGATAGTGAGGGTGTGGTGGATGGGGCTCCCCGAGGAGGAAGCCAGGATTGTCCTAATCATGAAGTTATATTTCCAGATAAAGATTAGAAGACTTCTAGAGATTTAATAGAGCCAGTGACGTCGTCAGGGCAGTAGCAGTGAAATCTGACTTGGGATGCTTACTTCTAGGGTGTAGGCCACCTTGGCACCTGAAGGGACAAATGTGGCTCCTGGCAGCCCTCTCTTGCTGGTTCTGTGCTGGCAGAGTTGCAGAAATGTAAATGAGCCCAATCGCGGAGTTATAGGAACTTCCTGTGCAGGAGCGATAAGCCCGCCGCAGATATCCCGGCAGAGTCGGTTTGGCTTGTTTTCTCCTAATTATCTTCTCCGCCTGCGAGGCCGCGTTTCCCTTAATTTCAGGATCAGACTTAGTGACTTTCTGAAGACTTCTCAGCTTCTCTTGATTCTTTTGAAACCAAGGGGCAGGACCAGCTGCCGCAGTGCAAAGTCCTGAATGGGAGCCCTAATTTGGACCCCTGCCTGTTTCCCCAGGGGCGCCCCAGACCAGATGCGGCAAAGACAACTCAAGTCCTCTTGGGCAGAGCCTCTGCCTGAGAGGGTCTGTTGGTAAATTCCGAAGCTGGAGCGGGGGCAGAGGGAAAGAATGAAAGCATTATTCTAAGAAGCCACTTTTATTTATAGATTCTCCTAATTCTATTAGAACGAACGCCAGAGGGATATAAAAGTTGGAACACATAACACATAATAGAAATGAAAGGACGTTAAGCTAAACTAGGGAACGTGGTAAAACAAGGAGACTCCGTACCAAGGGGAAGATGCGACATTTTTCTGAAATGAAATCGTCTTGGAGCCATTGTACCAGGAAAGCAAATTAAAATAAGGATTCGGTGAGGAGAAAGCTTGGACGGAAGCATAAAATATTTCATAATGAAAAGGAGAAAGTGTTGAGCTGACTCAAGGGGAAAACAAATATGGAGTTAGCACTAATTACATTATAGAGACAAATAAAATGTTGAAAAGGAAATAAAGCAATTAACTACTTAATGTGCTTTAAGAGTCACTGACAAAATAAAACGCACGAAATATAATAAAATATGCAAATAGCTATAATTTGCTTCCCCCCCCAACAGCCCAGGCAGTGCCTCCTGTTCTGCATACACAATGAGGGAGTTTTGACCACTGACCAAAGGCATTGGTGGCCTCTAATACAAAGTTAACAGCCTCTCATGTTAGGCAAGCCGAAATCTGACACCACTTTTCAGCGAATGAGGTAGAGTTGGAAGAACATGTACTTATGGGGGTAAACTCAGAATAAAGTCTAAAGCATAGGGGCCAGCCAGATGGCTTAGTAGGCAAAGCCATTGACCACCAAGCCTCAGGACCGGAGTTCGATTCCTAGGACCCACGCAGTGGAAGGAGAGAACCAACTCCTGCAAGTCATTCATTCTCTGACCTCTGTGCATAGGTGCATCTGCATATCGGGCACAGCACATGTAATTTTATTTTACTGTGTTTTGTTTTTTGAAACAGGGTCTCACTAGGTGGTCTTGGCTAGCCTTGAGCTCTATGTAAGACCAGGCTGGCTTCAAACCCATAGTGCTCCACCTGCCTCTGCCCCTGAGTGCTGGGATTTAAACACATGTGTCAACATGTACTAAAATTAAAAATAAAAAAATCTAATGAACGAAGGCCTGGATTATAAGAATCTCTCTTCTGACGCTGACTGTCCGATGCTGTACCCCAACTCTTTCTTCTGAAAAGTGGAAGTTAGCAGCACTTCCAATAAGAACATGCATGGAATAGTGCCTGTCCTCAGGTGACCATGGTGCTGCTAACAGCGTCATCACAGCGATGGTTATCTCTGCCAGTGGAGCTCGACGTACCAGTCCACCCAGTGCGGACTTACCAGTCTGCCCAGTGTTAGGCGTATTGGAGTCACCCTAGGAAAGCTGCGTTTAAAGCCGGACTTCGAAGCAGGTGAGGCTGGGACTGAGGCTAGAGAGGCAGAGCACCCGTCTGACGTGTCCAAGGCCATGGCTTCCAGCTCCTGCACCGTGAAGGGAGTGGAGCGGACGAATATTGTGTGACCGTTTGTCCTCCCAAGGAAGACCATGGCTGTTAACACTTGGACAGCACAGACAGAAGCTATGCTAGACTAAACTCGTGAGCTATGACTTCTGCAGTGAGGACGTGCCATGACCGCAGCGCTGATCACAGTGACTTGCCTCCCATTCAGCAGCAGATGGGAGCGCAGGTGGGGCTTCCCTGCCCTGCCTAGCATGCTTTGGAGGCTTCCTACCTACCAATGTGGATGCAAGAGAGGCCCATGCTACTCAGAACTAAAAACAAATTCTCTCTTAAGAATCAGAGTCAGTTCCCAGCAACCACATGGTGGCTCACAAAGGAATGAGGTCTGGTGCCCTCTTCTGGCCTGCAGACATACATACAGACAGAATATTGTATACATAATAAATAAATAAATAAATATTTAAAAAAAAAGAATCAGACAAACAAAATAGTGGGACCTGTCGGCTGGCCTATGTTAACCCCTTGGAGTCAACAGGAAAGCTCACCAAAGGTGGCTGTGGATGGAAACAGGTAATCCTCTCTCTGTACTGATGTACTCCAGATTCTCATCTTCATTCACCCCACCCCCACCCCCCAGAGATACCAGCATTCCTGGAGGTGCTAGATTTTTACCTTCCTCCCAAATGTTTCTTGCTCTGGGCACCACTTATGAGGACGTTACAGAATACTGACGTCATCAGAAATGAAGGAAAATTCTAAAGAGACCATAGAAATGTAAAGGCAAAGGGGCCTTTCCGTCCTGCTCTCCTCACGGTAGCTAGGTTTCCCCAGGACGCATGAAGCCAGCTTTTCATTTTCGGGGACTACCTTGATGGACCAGCTCTTGCAAGCAGAGCCATTAGGCAAACACAAACAAGATTTAGATATGATCTGAACACTTTTGCCTACACATTGATCAACAGTTGGCGGGCCACTTAACATCCTTGGATGTCAAATCACTCATCTGTGATGTACGATTGCAGTCATCCTTGCAAAACAGAATTCCGCAGCTGGCTGTTTGAGATTGCAGTGTGAGTGTTCTCCTCTGGGAGAGGAGCGCTGGCCTTGTTATTAGTGTGGATACAAACGTGGTCCTCCTACCTGACAGCCTCACTCTGCACTGACCTCAGGAAGACTGGTATTGTCCCTAGTGGATACCTAGCCAGTCCCCACTGTGACCAGTGGCTTAGGACCAGGAGGGTGGACGCCACCTGCCAGTTGCTAGTACCACCCCTCCTTTGGCTACTCCCTCATGTATTTCCTGGGTTGGTTCCATATTTGATTTTGAAAGAGCATAGAATTCGGGGTGTTGGAGTCCTGGAGTCACCCACCGCCTGTCTCTTGACAATAAGTCTAGAATGTGAAATGAGGAATTTGCTACAGTTTAATTTCTCCAGTCGTCTGAAAGCTGCCACCACCGCCACTCACGGACAGCTCAGGTTCCATTGGGAAGAACTATACCGTGTGAATTGGCATGGGTCGTCAATTTCAGAGACTCGTTACATTGTAGCTAGGAATGTGTTCAGAGGCAGAAAGCAGAGGCAGTAACTGCAACACCGTGGAGGTTACTTTGTTTTGTTTGTGTCAAGTGGCACTTCCAGTTTCTACTCTGCCACTCTTGGCCCGAAGGTCTCTTCTTGTGGGAGTTCCCGAGGCATTATGGGGTTAATACTACACACACACTTGGAAGTCTAAT
This sequence comes from Alexandromys fortis, assembly GCF_014885135.2. Classification (NCBI taxonomy): domain Eukaryota; kingdom Metazoa; phylum Chordata; class Mammalia; order Rodentia; family Cricetidae; genus Alexandromys; species Alexandromys fortis. The sequence goes on from NW_026067945.1 coordinate 1,677,857, forward strand.
ATCCAGATACTAGGCAGGTTGCCGAGTTTGGGGATGAACAAATAGAATAATCAAAATTCCGTTTCAATCGAAAAGGGTCACCCTCCCCAGGGACTTGTGCTGTATATATCTCAAGGGTTACAGCTATGTTACATGGTCATGTTGGCTTCAGGGGAGTCTGAGAAATCAAGAGGTTTAGATTCTACAGCCTTTATACAGGAGGGAGGTAAGGAAAGGGCTAGAAATGCAAGTAGGATTTTGTATCTATCGTGTTTCCTCCACACCACAGGTAGTGTCTCTCCATTATCTTGTGAATGATCGAAGACAGGCAGTGGTGGCGCACGCCTTTAATCCCAGCACTCAGGAGGCAGAGGCAGGCGGATCTCTGTGAGTTCGAGGCCAGCCTGGTCTATAAAACAAGTTTTAGGACAGGCTCCAAATCTGCACAGAGAAACTCTGTCTCAGAACTAAACCAAACCAAAACAGGAAAAAAGTGGGGGCAGGAGGGGGGCAGATTGTGTTGTAGATGCCCAGACAGCAGTGTCAGCAGCCCAGCCCCGCTGGAGTGGGCAGTCTACTTGGGAAAGGTGCGAGTGATCCCAGAGGGAGGAGAGGGCAGTTGCCTCCAACAAAAGGGGATAAAGACATCATGAAGATGAACACAGCAGCTGGCCAGGGTGACCGACTCTTACTGGGTAAGAAATGGCCCTCGGGGCTTGACCTTATTTACTCTGAACAGATAGGCCCCAATGTAAACACTTCTTCCCTAGTATTAGATAAGGAAACTGAGGCATGGAGTCTGTACCAAGTAGCATCTTACTGAACTGCCTGCCAGCCCTTTGCATCCCTGAGCCTCACCCAGGTTCTGCAAATCAGGGGGCATCCTGTGTTCAGGACAGTCATTCGGGTCTGCTTGCCACTGGCCTCTGGCACTCAGGGGATCTAGTGTTGTTGGTGCACCCATTGGCTATCTGCTGTCTCTCACCAGGGCATTTTCCCAAGTCCGTGGAGGGAGGAGCAGCCTCCCACCCTGACCTGGGAGCGAAGGGCAGGATATTTTAGTAGGTGTCTCATGATGAATCCCTCCACTATCCCCATTTCCCCAAGTTCCCACCAGGCCAGCAGCAGCAGCATTTGGAACCTTGCTAGAAATAAAACTTCTCAGGCCCTGCTGCTCTTCAGAGACTGGGTGCTGGTCCAGCTCTCTGGCTTCGGAACATAGGGTGTACAGTGGCTGGGCACTCACAGCATCATGACAAATCCGAGCTTCCAGCACACTTGGCCTCAGCTGCTGGTTCATATTCATCCTGGGTTAGGCTCTGCACACCTCCATGCGACGAAGACAGCAACATCTGCCTGCTGACTGCCATGGCATCAGGCCTTTTTATGTAGTATCCCTGGATCTCAGTCTCCCACACTTCCCACATTCACTAACCAAGACAGCTCCCGTGTCTCGGGACCTAAGGACCCAGATTTGTAACATGGGCTTAGGCAGGTTAAGGGGTGTGGGCAAATCTGGGAAGAGGAGCCCCAGCCTTGTGAGGCAGCCGCAGTAGTTGTGGGAAGGCACGTGTGGAGAAGGCTCCTTTCTTACCCATGGGTAGTGGAAGGTCATCCAACGAACATAGAGTTCCTTGTCACAGCAGTGTCTGCTGTGTGTCCCCATCCTCTTCCTCACCTTCCTAACTGAGACACCTATGAAGGTTGACCATTTCAGTGTTTCCTTGACTCTGGGAGTGCACATCACACCCTGGGGCTACCATGGGGCTCTCTGAATCTCATTGCTTATTCTAGCTTTGAACTCCTTTACCTGGTAGGTGTTCTCAAGCGTCACAAGGAGAGTCTACCTGCCCTTTCAGCCATGACCAGCACTATTATATATATAATATATATATATTATTGCTATACCGTGTCTTGGAGCTGGGTATTTCATTCTATGTCAACACCTGTATCATCATGTATGATCAAGAATACTGTGGGTTTACATGCAATCCAAAATGCTTCAGATGGCCTGGTGATTACCTCAGAGCTCCTGGAGTATATGAAGCCCACTGTGAGAGCCTGTTTATCTTCCGTGTACTTTCAGCAACAATGATGTCATCAGTCCACAGTTCCATTGGAAAGATGGGGTACATTCAGCCGGAGTACTTTTGAGGAAGGCTAATAGACCTTTTTCCAAAGGTAGAAGCAAAGCTTGGAAGAGCACGGGAACTGTTAGCACTGGGGTTGTGTCTATCCCTTGGCCCTGAAAGAAGTGAAGAGAGGCTGTTGATGGGAGCCCGAAGAGAGGATTGGGTGGACGAGCATCTTGGGGTGAGCTGGGGTTTTGGAGAGAAACGATGCTGAAGCAAGTCTGTGGGCAGAACATAGGGGAGTGGACAAGCCAGCCTCATCGTCCTCCTCACTTGCCCTTGGGTTCACTGAGCCATTCTAAAACTAGAGGGCAGAGAAGCTGCCAAGGGTGTTCCCATACCTGGGCTAGAGCGTGTCCTACTCCAGTTCCCTATTGCTGTGAGAAACACCATGACAAACACAGTGTAGGGGACGAAAAGGGTCTTGTTTGTTTGTTTGTTGTTTGTTTGTAAAGGGAAGAAAAGTCAGGGCACAGACGGAAATAAGTGCCAGGAGGAACATTGCTTGCTTGCTTGCTCTCCACGGCTTACGCAGCTCGCTTTTAAAATATAACTTAGGGGCACCTCGCCAGGCATGGCATCACCCACCTGGACCCTCTCATCAATCATTAATCAAGAAAATGCCCCACGGATATAGCCTCAGGCCAGCCTGTTGAAGGCAATCACTCGATTGACATTCCCTCTTCCCGATGATTGTAGCCTGTGCCAAATTGATTTTTTAAAAAATTAACCAGCACAGTTAACCTCTTGTCAATTTGTCTATTGGATTATGGCCTTTCCTTTCTTGTTTATCCCTACGATCTCATGTTAATATCACTAAAGAAGATGTAGTATAGCTTTAAAACTCCTGGAGTCTTTGAAAGATTCAACTTTTTTTTTTTAAGTTCAATGTCTCTTTATAATATCCAAAATCTCTTTAAAGTCTAAGGTCTGTCAACTATGGGCTCCTCTAAAATAAAAAGCAAGTTATATCTTATTCCACAAGGGAAGAACTGGGGCACAGTTACAGTCACTCTCCGACATCTGGGACTCACAGGCTTCTGGTCCCAAAGAGCTTGTTTGGGTAGTTCTGTATCTTCAGCTCTGCTCCCATCAGCACGCACAACGGTGCCCAGGCAGGCTCCACATCACACTTCCCTTGCCCCTGGTAGTCAGCCCCCAGCCGTGGCTTCTATCGTATGCAGGGGTCTCCGACGAAACCGAGACTGCCCCCATTCTAAGCCCTCAACAGCTTTTCCAGGCTGAAGTTCTAAACTGCTCCCACAGTCTTCCCCAAAACAACATGGTCGGTTTGTCATAGCAATACCCCACTCTCTGGTACCAGATTCTGTCCAGTTTGGCTCTCCATTGCTGAGAAGCACCACGGCCCAAGGGAAGAAAGGTGTATTTCATCTTACAGCTACAGCCCATCAGGAAGGGAGGTTGGGGCAGCAGCTCAAGGTGTGAACCAGGAGCATGAGCTGTGGAGAAGCAATGCTCACTGGTTTGTTCTTCATGACGTTCTCAGCCTGCTTGCTTATATAGCCCAGGACCACCTGCCGAAAGCGGACCCGTCCACAGTGGCCTGGGCCCTCCCACATCAAATCACTAAATTCTTGAAAATGCCACTCAGACGCGTCCGCAGGCTAGTCTGAGGGATGCAATTCCATACCTGCTGCTGTCTTCCCAGATGACTCTGCCTAGCGTCAAGCTGACAGCAACGACAACAAGACGCACAAGTCAGCTAGTGCAGAGTGAGAGGCAGGAAACTGGAGCGTGCCTTGAGGGTGAGTCAGAGATCCAGGGGGCATCCACAGGCTTTACTTTTGAGTGGCACGCCTAGGTCTCAGTTTGCTCAGGTTTGGTTTTGTGTTTCCTGAGAAACAGGATTTGATTTTTCCGCATAAGAGCGTCTATTTCTTCTAGTCTATTATCACTTGAGTAGTTTCCCCTGTCACCAATGATGTTTTGTGTTTTGGTGTCTTTGCTCTCTCTTTTGAGGCAGGGTCTCCTCTCAGGGTGGCCTTGACATTCTACCTCAGGTTCAGGGGCTGGGTTAACCGGCACACACGCTAAATCCCTACCTCAGGTTCAGAGCCTGCGTTAACAGGCATGCGCACTATATCCCTGATGGGGAAGCTCAACCAATCACATCTGGTTAGGGTGTGGCCACCTGGAGCACAGGTAGAAAAACCGGGAGATGCAGGCGTGCACTCCCCCCCCCGCCCCTGCCCGGTGCTCTCCGGACCCTTTTGGATTTCGGACCTCCCACTCTTGTAGCGTGAGTTCCCCCTTTTTCAATTATTAAAACATAACTGTTGTTTTTGAGCTGGTCTGGTTATTTATCGTACCAACCTAATTCGTCAACATATCCCCCTCTGCAGGTTCAGGGCCTGGGTTAACAGGCCTGTGCACTATACCCCCACCTCAGGCTCAAAGCCTATATCCCCTACCTCAGGCTCAGGGCCAGGGTTAACAGGCATGCGCACTATATCCCCTACCTCAGACTCAGGGGCTAGGTTAACAGGCATGCGCACCGTATCAAGTTTGCCAGTGAAGTTCTGCTGAAAACCCAGCTCTGCGCTTGCGTGGGCCTCCTCCTCTGTTTCATGTATTGTTTGTTCCTGACTCAGAGCCTCAGAGATTCCAGTGTGCTCGCTTTAGAACGCATCTTGATGTCTGACAGGACAAGCCTTACACGTTATTATGGGTTTCTAGGCTGTTCTTGCCTTCTTTTCTTTGCCTTTTCACTTTCAATGTAACAATTTCTGCGAAACAAACATCAACAAAATACCTTCAGGATTTTGACCAAAATATTGTATAACATATGAATGTATTTGATACATTTGATCAAGTGAATCACAATGATACAGGGCCTTCTATCTATGAACATGGTATTCTTTTTACTTTTTAAATATTTCTTAATAATTGGCAATGTGTTGACATTTGCTATCTGTGAGACTTAAACACTTTTTTTAATCAAATATACAGGTACTGTGAGTTTTCTGACTGTTGTTGCCAGTTTATAGAAAGAAGTTATGTTTTTGTAGCAGCCTCTTCTACAAACTCGATACTACAAAGCCCTGATTTTTTTTCCCATCAGCTATATATGGTTTTCTCCTGCAACCATAGGAAATCATAGATTTGTTAAGATTTCCTGTGTAGACATCATCTGTGGATAATTTTATTTTCCCCTGGTCATTCTGGAAGTTACTGGTTTGTTTATTGGCCTAGAGCTAGCTGGACTTTCACTATAATGATGATTTGATTGCAAGAGTTCTTTGTTCTTCATTTTAAAGGGGATATTTTAAATACATCCTCATGAAGGTTAATGTTTCCTGTTTGTTGTTTGTTGTGACTGTTTTCTCTTCATTTGAGACTGAGTCAGAAGTAGCCCAGACTTCCCTGGAACTCATGTATTCCCTTGAACTCCTGCATCTTCCTGCCCCCCCCTCTCCCATGTGTTAGGATTTCACGTGTGCTTTGAAGATCACCTCACAACAGGCTAAGAAGTCTCTTACCAAGTTTAAGAGTCGTAGAGGTTTTGAATTTTAACAGTATTTTCAGTTTGCTGCACAAAGAGTTGAGTGTGTTGGCTTTCTGCTGTTCAAAGGCTCTTGCGTTTACGGACCAAATCCACCTTCTTATTCCGACTCATTGCTGAGTTTGGTCTTCTGAGCTGGTTGGGAGTTCAGATTCTATACTCATGGCCAGAGCAGACCTGTAATTTCCCCTTCTGACACAGGCCTTGTCTGGCTCCAATATTACCCTGGCCTTATGAATTTTATTCTTTTTCTGTTTCCTGGACCAGTTTGTGCAAGACTAAGATGGTTTATTCCTTAACATTCCTTAGCGCCCACACTTAAATCTGGGCACGTGTGTTCTGTGTGAGAGAGATGGATGCCTCCCTCTGCTTCATTCGCTCTAATGGAAGAGCCAAGTGGTCCTTCTTTTTAGATAGTTTCATAAATCATAATTTTCTAGTCATTTGCTCTTGTTGTCTTAAGTTTTCAAATGTGTTATGTCCTTATTATCCTTTAATCCTTGGCTTTATCTGCAGCAGCACCTCTTTCCCTCGTGTTCCACTTCTCTGCGCATTTTCCCCTTGTCTGTACTGAGCGAGATTTCTCTCTCCTGCTGGGTTCTTAAAGAAGTGTTTCCAGCTGCTTAACGTTTCTCTATTACTAATTTATCTTCTATTTTACAGAGTTCTCCTAACCTTAACTCTCTACCTCTCTGTTTTCTTGAGCTTAAAAAATATCTTTTTAAACCAGATGTGGCGGTACACACGTTTAATCCCAGCACTCAGGAGGCAGAGGCAGGTGGATCTCTGTGAGTTTAAGACCAGTGTGCTCTACAGAGTGAGTTCCAGGACAGCCAGAGCTGTTACACAGAGAAATCCTGTCTCCAAAAACAAACAAACAGCACACACACACACACACACACACACACACACACACACACACACACACTTTAGCTGGTCACTTGATACCATGAGTGTCCATCACCTCTGCTTCTACCAGTATGGGAGAGGATGCGATGTCCCTTCTGATGTCATATTCAGTGATGCTCCTACATTCTCCCCCCAGTGCTTTCGCTGGCATTACATTGTTCATATCTGAAGTCCACATTATGGTGTTTGATCCATGAATAACCTAAGCATGCATGCTAATTTCTGTGTGGGGGACTTTTCATCTCTTCATGTTATCAATAGCTCACTTAATTGTTTTCAGATCAGATATTGTCTTGGAAATTAGTTCCTTGATGCTGGAGAGATTTATTTTAGGTTCTGGTACCTCATCAGTCTCTGGAGAAGAATGTCCTCCACTGTTGTTGATGAGGTTTAACAACATAATGTGGACTCCAGGCTCAAACCTTCTCCACGTCAGTTGTTATATGTCTCTATGACCTGGCTTGAGATGTGGCCATGTGGCTTCTGATGTCAGGGTATTAGTCCAGTTCCCTAGAGTTACAGAACTTATAGAATGAGTCTCTCTCTCTCTCTCTCTCTCTCTCTCTCTCTCTCTCTCTCTCTCTCTTTCCCCGAGGGAATTCATTGGAATGATTTATAGGCTGCAGTCCAACAATGGCTAGTTATGAATGGAAAGTCTAAGAATCCAGTAGTTGCTTAAACCCACGAAGCTGGTCTTCTATATCTTGGCTGTTCTTCTGTGCCTCAGCTGGTCTTCTGTGTTTTGGCTGGTCTTCTGTGTCTTCTGCATCTTGGCTGGTCTTCTGTGTCTTGGCTGGTCTTCTGTGTCTCGGCTGATCTTCTGTGTCTCAGCTGGTCTTCAGTATCTTGGCTGTTCTTCTGTGCCTTGGCTGGTCTTCTGTGTCTTGGCTGGTCTTCTGTAAATGCTAGAATCACCAAGAAGTCGGCTCCCATGCCAGCGAAGGAATGGATGTGCTGACAAGGTGAAGAACGAATGAACCCTTTCTTTTTCCATTATCCTTACAGGGTTCCAGCAGAAGGTGTGTCCCAGGTTAGAGGTGAGCCTTCCCACCTCAAGATCTGGATTGAAGATGTCTGTCATCCTGCCTCAAGATCCAGATCACAAGTGTGCCCTCCATATCTGGATTGTAGTTCATTCCAGATATAGTCAAGTTGACAACCAAGAATAGCCATCACAGAGGACCTGGTGGGTGGGTAGCATTTAGGTCGGTGGAGGCTGAGAGGGTCTGAGCCGAGAGAGTAACATGAATATTGCGGAGGGAAAGCCAGGGCGTGGTTTAACTTCTGCAGAGAGAACCAGAGAGGAGAGGAGGATTGGATCAGGCCAGAGGTCCAGGGAAAGGACCCCATTTCTTAGTCAGGAGGAAGTTATCTCCCAGGGTTTTGGGGGAAGCACCTGTAGAGAGAATGCCCAGAGCTTAGATCTGGGTGGACTTGGGTTGCAGGGCAGGGTCATACTGGCCACTTTATGATGACCTCAGTATTGCACAGAACATTTCAGAGAGTGCAAGGGGAACCAGAGTAGCTTAAGCCAGGGCAACAGGGCTGAGAACACAGGATACACACTATTTACTGGGGAGGGCAGGGGTGTCAAGCAGCCAAGGGCCTAAGGGGGTAGTAAGGGCTCGATGAGTGTTTTATTTGTTTGAGGACTTTTTTCTTCTTCTTTAGTTATGATTCCCAAGGTCTCTGTAGGAGGAGGAGCCGCAGGACTCAGGAAGGAGAAGTCATCTGAAGAGGTCTGATACACAGAATGGGGAGGCAGGAACAGTTGGCAATGATGTCGGGGACACATTGCAGGTGCTGGGTAGGAGGGAGGCTGGCTGTCACACTGAAGGACAGCCAGAACTGTCTGCAGCAGGGAGTGTAAGAAGCTGACCAATGTGGAGGTCCCAGTCTCTGTTTTGTGACTTCCTGGCCACTCCAGCCTGTGATTTCCGGATGTGTTCAGGCTGGGATTAGCCTCTCAGACCAACTGTGTCTCCGTTTCCTCATCTGATCCTAGTCTCTGCGAAGGCCTCCCCATCAACTGAGAGGAGCCACAGGCAGCTGTCCCCAGATCTGCAGAATGGTGTTGCCACTCCGCATCAGCCTGCAGGCACATTCCCCTCTCTCTGGTGGGGGAGATGAGCGGGCTGTGCACAGTTTCAAATGCCGTGGGGGTGGGGGACAGTTTGTTTTCTTTCATGTGAGGCGGATAGGAAGACTTATGTAGAAGCTGGCAGAGATGGACCAAAAGCTGCTAAATTTAGCCTGCATTCGGGAGGAAGGTTAGAGAGTGGTGTAACAAGTAATTAGGCCTGCTCCTCAGAACCAGTGATGTTTCTCAAAGTCTGTGTCTTTCACTGACATTAGAAAAAAGCATAATGAAATGCGTCTTTGAAAGGATCCCGTCTGCCCCACTCTGCAGAGAGCTCCAGAGACTTCAGCGTTGTCAGGCATGTTCTGTGGTGCTACAGTCCATCTAAGGTGCCCCTGCAGGGGGATGCACTCCGTGGCAGGCAGGGCATGGGCAGTCCTTGGAAGTAGATGTCTGTGGATAGGTAAACAAACCCAGCCAGCACCTAGCTTGAGTCTGTGCTGAGGACCTGCCTGGGAAGCTGGGCTACACAGTGGGCCAGGGACTGTAAAACGTATGCTGCACCGCCTCCCTGGCTTCTTTAGGGCGTTTGGGCTTGTGCCTTAGGTCAAAGCTATGTAGAAAACTCATTAAACACGCTGCTGCCTGCTGCAGCATCTCAGATCCACACGAGGGATAAAGTGACCACACACCACTGTAGCTGGTGTTGAAAGCAGCCACCCCAGTTGTCACAAACCGATCCCGTCCTGGGATAACTGGGTGGATTTGCCTGTCACTCTGTGAGGGAAGGCACCTGACAGCCACATCAGTCCCTCACTGTGTGACCGATGTCTGATCATATGAAGGGGGGTATCTGTGGGGCCCTTGGAAAGCAAGGCATGTAAGGCTACCACATCAGGAGCCACGGAAAGCCTTGGCAGAGCCAGCCACATCTCTGGAGAGACATGTCACCAGCATGGGGTGACGAGGGTATCAGAGACTCCAGCTGTCAGCTCCAGCAGGCAGCACACATCCATCAGGCAGGATTCCGCAGGCCCAGATGAGCAGCTCCCAAGCTCAAAGTGGATTTGTCTTTGCAGACTCGTGAACATAAGAGATGACATGCGGCATGAATTTGTTTTGCAGAATCGGAACTCTGGGACTTAAAAAATGTCTCAGCCTGGAAGCAGCCATCTATCGCAAACTCAGATGAGTGTGTAAGAGTAAATGGATAAGAAATGTTAGCTTCAGGGAACTGGAAAAATACAGCGGGCTGCTAGACAGGGGTGCTTGTCACATGCCTGGCAGGTAGGAGTCTGGAGCGCCTGTGTCCGGCTCTCCACCCTCGCACCGTCCTCCACTCCCACTGCCCCTTGGGTGGAGGCCTAGCCTGCAAGGTGCTTACTATTTTGTTCATCTTCACTTTTTAGGTCTCTTTCAAAGTGGGATTATTTTCCCTATAGAACTACGAATAGAGTCTTTCTTTCCTTGATATTGATAAAACATTGGTCCGGAGATCCCCATGGATACCCAGGTCTGTGGGTGCTCAGTTTCCTCGTCTAAAATAGTGTAGTGTGTATGGAGAGCCTGCACACATCCCCCTTGTGTCCTGTAAATCACCTTTGGATGACTGACCATTCTTAATACAGCAGAAGCATGATATAAATTGGTGTATTGTATTGTCTAGGGAATAAAGTCCCAGGGGAAACTCTGTATGAGGTCTATACATTGTCAGTATAGATGTACCAGCTAGCCTCAGAGGCCTAACGTGGAATTGGCTCACGTCAGAAATAACAACCTTTTTTTTTTTTTTTAAATGTTTTCAAAAAGGCTAGTTGAATCCAGGGATGCAGAACTCACAGATGCAGAGGGCTGACTATATACTTGAAAAAGAAAAGAAACTGAAGGGCATTTGTTATCTAACCTTGCAACCAATTTTATTTGGTCCATTTGTCCTCCTAAAGTGAGGTGCACCTCTGTTCCTTTCTTTAAGACATGGTGTACAAGAAGCTACCAGTCCTCTCTAGCACATTTCCTGCTCTGCATGGCACCCCTTCCCTCCCCGCAGCCTTGGTAGGGGAATACTAGTGTTGTTCTTACATGGGAAGGGAAATGAAGGAGCTGTGCCCAAAGTCCCTTTTCAGTTAGGCAGAGCTAGCGTGAACAGCTCTATTCCGAAGCCGAGACCTTGCTCAGCTGCTGAGTTGGGTCCCAGCAGAGTTCCTCTGTAGTCCGCGCAAGGTGATAACCGCAGGTGAATCCCTTGTCACCTTTGTACCTCACCTCCACCCCATCTGTCACTGGAGGAAAAGCAGCTACGCTCTTTCTGCCAAGCCTCTAAGAACGCAGGTTCCTGTGTGTATCTTAGGGTACATTTGGGTAGGTGACCGGGTTTTGTGATGCCCTTTGGGCCCAGGTGGGCCCAAATGTGTATCCTCCATTCATCCTTATCACCCCTTCCTCTGAAGCAGGCCCAGGCTGCCATGAGCCCTGCTGGGTCTCCCATATTGAGGATTGTGCCCTGCTCAAGTGGCTGCTCACATCTGTGTAGAGGGAATCCACAAAGGACTAGATGGATGCCCGTGGAGACCTGTAGTGGCTAGATAAGATGAAAGCAGTAGTCAGAGGAAGAAGAGCGAGGAGGGGAAAGAGGTACCCAGGGTGCTGTCAGTAAACACACAAAGAGATACAGAGGGCTGGGTGGGGCTTCCTTGGGTTCCTGGTGTGTGAGACTCTATGTGTGCTTCTTCTCGGGATCATTGATACAGAGGGCACGGTGGGTAGACTGCTTTCTCCTGTTTTCCTTTCAGGCAACTAGTTTGATTGACTGGTGCTTGGAAGTGCGAATCTGAAAGTTCTGCCAAAGTCACTTATCAGCAGATATTCTAGAAACCACAGGTGTTAGCATGAAGTGGCAGGAGAGTACGTCAATGCTTCTCCTCCTTTGACAGAGGAGAAACCGAGGCTGGGAAGAATCAGAGGACCCCAGTTCCAGGGGGAGTCACTGCCCTCCTCTGACATCCTGTGGTTATCAGGCATATACGGGATACATAGACGTGAACACAGGCAAAAACATTCATGCATGTAAAACAAGAAAATCTAAAAAACACTGTAAAGTCCCCATATGGGGCTAGAGAGATGACTTCACAATTAAGAGCTGCGTGTTTTTCTAGAAGACCCACATGTTGGCTCATAATGGTCTATGACTTCAGCCCAAGGGGATCCAACACCCTCTCTGGTCTCCAGACACACAAGGTGTGTGCACATGGTTTCGGCAGCATGTCTCACTCTGGCGGCGGATCCATAGTGTCTCCCTGGCTCCGCCCTTCTTTCTCCCAGCATTCAGTCCAGTCCCTCTACCAACTAAGTTCTGCCCTATCAACAGGCCAAGGCAGCTTCTTTACTCATTAACGTTAATCACAGCACACAGAGGGGACTCGCACATCAGGAGACAAATTCTTTATGTGGACAGGACCATAGAAGATATATATTTTAATGAGAATAAAATATGTGTAACACAGAGTATACCACAGGAACCATATCTTCGCTCACAGTTGAGTGTCATTAAGTCCATGCATGCTGATGTGTAGCGGTCACTACCATCCACCTCCAAACTGAAATCTATACATATTAAGAACTCATTTCCCATCCTTCTTCCTCCTGGCCCCGACCACCAACATCCCTCTTCCTGTCTGTGTGAATTTGACGGCTGACATGCTCATAGCAATAGAATCTCCTGTTCATGGTAGCTCGTTTCACTTAGCTTGCTGTCCTCCAGGTTCATCCATGTTGTATCCTGCAACTGTGTCTCCTTCGTTTCCAAGGCTAAACAAGCTGCACACTGGTACATCCCCCATCATCTCCTCTGCCACTGATGGACACTTGGGCTGCTCCCCTGCTTGGCTCTTGTGAATGGTGTCTCTATGGGCTTGGGTGCTCACCTCTTTCTGACAGCTCCTACTTTTGCTTCAAGTGAAAAGTTTGAAGATTAATTTCTCTAAATGCCTTTTAGTTTCTCTTTGGATAACTACTCTCCAGTGAGGGTATTAAATATTAAAGTTTAAATCAGTTCTCTCAAAGACAAATCTCCCATCCGCCCCCCCACCACCCTACCTCTTTTGTAACCTGACAATCTCCTCCAACATGATCCTCCTCCAGGAAGTAGACACAAACGATATCCCAGCTCTGACGCCTCCTGTTTGTAGCAGGCCTGCATGCTTGCTTGGTGTGTGCTTGTTCTGAACCAGATGGTATAGACACCCCCCATGACCCTTGCTGTGTGTTGTGTACAGTCATTTGTGCCCAAGGTCACAGATGAACTTCACTATATTAACAGTTGAGATACTCATCTCTATGAGCAGATCTGGGCTTCTTCCAGGGTTTCTTTTCCCTAGTGGAGTTTTCAAGAATGACCTTTTTGAAGATAAGGTCATTTCTGCTTCTTCTACATTCAGGGAAACAAACGGAAAGTTTGTTTGTTTGTTTGTTTGTTTTTTAGAGACCTTTTAGAAGCAGGAAAGTCTGAACCAGGGTCTAAATACTAGCTGCTTGGATTGGAGACTGCCAACACCCTGCAGCCATGTTTGGGGCAGGCTCTCCAGTACTAGTGAGTGGCATTTAAGATGAGGCACTAATGGTAAAGACTTAGGATATAACTCATGTACAGTCCGAATATTTGCTTCTTGGGGAGGGTTCAGGAACCTACCTCCAACCATAGGATCTCTGAAGGGTCCTTCAAGTTTTGGGTTGTCTCTCCTAACTATAGAGACCATCTGTAGTTAGGCCAATATAGTTAGCAGACAACAGGGACACACGGCATGATCCTATCCTTAGCAATGAGTCGGCTATAGAGTAGATGTCCTGTGGGGGAGATCATGAGTCCTGACAGAGTAAGGTGCCCACAACTGATGACATTATGGACCAGGTCTCCTGCAGCCGCCCTGCCCCTAAGCCACCTTCTTGGAATAAGTCTCCTTTTCTTGCTGTTTCTTCTACAACGCTACAGGCCCTTCCTGCTCTACTTTGGTTAGAGGAGGGTACAGAACAAAATTCAGATAACCTATCCGTCATTTACAACAGTTATAGAGAGAGCCTCAGGGCTACAATACAGGAGTTGAAGCATTTCAACTTTTATTTTCTAAACCATTCATTTGTTTTGTTCGAGACAGGGTGTTATGTAACTCAGGCTTGCTCTAAACTCACCATGTGGCCAAAGGGTGGCCTTCAACTCTTGATCTTCCTGGCCTCTCTTCTCTGGTATTGAGGTTGCAATACCTATAAGTTTGGCTAGACCACAATTTCTTTGTTTGTCTTAGTCAGAGTTTTATTGCTATAAAGAGACACTATGACCATGGCAACTCTTTTAAAGGAAAACATTTAATTAGGACTGGTTTATGGCTCAGAGGTTTGGTCCATGATCAGCATGGTGAGAAACATGGGAGCATGCAGACAGACATGGTGCTGGTGAGGTAGCTGAGAGTTCTACATCTAGATCAGTAGGCAGCAGGAGGAGAGAGATACTGGGTCTGGCTTGAGCTTCTGAAACCTCAAAGCCCACCCCTAGTGACATACTTTCTCCAGCAAGGTCATACTACTCCAACAAGGCCACACCTCCTAATGGTGCCACTTCCTATGAGTTTATGAGGGTCATTTTCATTCAAACCACCACAGTGTTTATTGAGAAAGGATACTGGGAAGTTAAGTGCCTTGTTTTATTGCAATTTAAAAATAATGTAGAAACAAATCAACCAGTCACAAGCTCCTAGAAAAGTAAAAAGCATACACACACACACACACACACACACACACACACACACACGTGCGTGCGCTCTCAGTAAGAATGTTGCTAGCTCGGTCCCATCAGTCCCAACAATCTAGTGCATCTGTCACATAAACAAGGGCAGTCTCTACAGAGCTGTGGCAGAGACTCACTTTCCTCAGTGCCCAGCAGTGGTTCTCACTCGACTTGAATGCCTCCACATGTTGAAGACTTCGTTTATTCCCGATGTGATATGGTTGAAAAGTGATGGTACCTTTTAAAGGGGGGTCTAGACATGGGTGCATATCCTCTGAGGAGACTGTGGAAGGACATCCCTTCCTCTCTTTGTTTGTGCTTTTTGACCCTAGATGTGTGGTTTTGCTCTGCCAGATGTCTCTACCACTGTTGGGCACTGCAGACCCTCAGACCCTGAATTTCCTGTGACTCCTTGCCTGCCAGAGTAGACAACGTGTTTTCCTATGCTTGTAGCTGCTCTGAGCATGAGACCCTCATGAGTTTCTGATAGCAGGGACTGGTTTCTGGTGGGCTTGCAGCTGAGTGCTAGGGCAAGGAGAGCCTTATATAAGCTGCCCTGGAACACAATAAAGGGGCCATTCTTGTTTCAAAGATGACCCGTGTCTCTGTGTGTGTGTCTCAATCTCCATCCCCTTGCCCGACTGGCGAACCATCCCGTGGTAGACAGGCGGTACTGTACAGGTGGCTTGTACATACCACAGGCAGCCAGGACCATTTAATTGTGGATTCTGACCTCCAAAATGGTCAGGCAGAACAAACATTTTCTCTTCACACATTGTCTGGGGCATTTTGCTATAGTGGCAGAAGCTGACTTATACTGATCAGAATCGGGGTTACAGTAGGTAAGCAGGTCTCATTAGCAGGCTGGGCCGTAGGGCAGGATGAGGTTGGCGTGTGGTTGCAGGGCTCAAAGGGGTACTGGAAGATTCCATCATCAAGATGAGCAACAATTGCTGCAGTGTTTAAACGATTAATGCATGAAAATCCATGAGCAAAGCATCAGAATTTGCAACGCAGTGCAGTCTTGCTGATTTTCCCTTTGCCTCGGGTTCCAGCGTGACCTCCAGGGAGGCCATGGCATTGCCGTTGGATTTCTTCCACTCTGCAGCATTTGTTAGTGTTTTCTTGACTTTTATGACCTGAACCTTTTTTTGCATACTAGGGGACTGTCTTTCCAGTTGGGTTTGTCAGGTCTTGATGGAATTGTTACAGAACAGTTCGACAATGCGGCACCGGTTGCTGTGGTGCCTGGCCACATCTTAGCCTGGTTCCTCTTGCTGATGATAGTAGCATAGGAGCGGGTAAGTTAGAAAGAAAGTGGCCCGTGCTTCTGCAGGTCCAAAGTCAAGGGCCCGTCCCAGCTGGCAGGGTCGCAGGCTGGCTCCGGGTGTCCACAACATGGCAGGAATCAGGGAAAATATGTTCCTATGTATGTTCCTATGTTGAAGTATCCCTCCCTATTCTTTTCTGGACAGAGTTTCTTCTGTGGCTTTGGAGCCTGTCCCGGAACTAGCTCTTGTAGACCAGGCTGGTCTCGAACTCACAGAGATCCGCCTGCCTCTGCCTCCCGAGTGCTGGGGTTAAAGGCGTGCGCCACCACCGCCCGGCCCCCTCCCTATTCTTATAAAGCTACCAAGACTCAAGTTATGGGGACTCCCCCCCCCCCCTTGAGCTTATCTAACTGTAGTCTCTCCCGAAAGATCTCATCTCTAAGCCTCTGGTTTAGGTTTCCACCATCCCGAAGTCTCATGGTGGGATTTGGAGGAGGCAAACCATTCTGAAGCAGCCACAGTCCCCCGGCTAATGGTTCAAGGCTTCGCCAGTAATTCTTACGTAGGTCACTTGACTCAGGTAGTTTTTTTTTTTTTTTATCAGAATTTACACTGTAAAATCTCTCCTTTTGCCTTTATAATTGTAAGTATTTTGTATAGTACTACTTTGAAACTTTATGAAACCAAAGCAGATATTCCTTTGAAACCTTGAGTCTACTCGTGCCTGTGGGAACTCACGGTTTCCCGGTTTAGTCAGAGGTCACAGCCCATTAGAATGTCTGTTATTCTTGTGCCTTGCTTAGTCAGTGGGTTCCCTTCCACCCAACCTCTGTATCCTTTTGAAATGTCTCTAGAGTTCTTTGGGCTTTTGCTTGCTTTCTGCCAACTATAATAGTGCACATTGTTCTACCGCTACCGTCCTAGGGCTAGAACCAGCCATGGCAAGAGTCCTGCTACTTCCAGTAGGAAAATGGTGTGTATGAGCACCAAGAGCTGCATTCCTGGGTGCTCATTGCTTTGGAGTATTGTCGTTCTGGGGCCGTGGGGTTAAGGTTGGCACTATGCTTCTATATCTACATACACCTCATTAAACCGTGTTCTGATCCTGTGACAAAAGAAGAAAAATCTTGTTTTGTCTCACAGTTGGGGAGGTTTCAGCCCGTAGTCCCATTGCTTTTGGACCTGTAGCCAAGCTGTAGGTCCTGGTGACAGTACACAAGGGAACAAAACCACCTGCCTCATGTCAGCCAAGAAACGAGAGAGAGGGCCCTGGGTCCTACTAGTCCCTTCATTGGCTTGCTCTCAATGATTTCATTTCCTCCCATGAGGTTCTGCCCCTTGTAATGGTCCTAACTCCTCCCGAAGGCTGATGACCAAGGTTTTGGCACTTGGACTTTTGGATGACACATATCCAAACCACAGCACACACATATACTGCATGTGTTTACTTCTCTGTACTGAAAACTGAATTTACAAGGATGTCTTATTCCAGTCTTTTCCCCATAGAATTCTCTTTGGGTTTCCACCTCGTATGGATGCCCTTCTCCAGCGGTGGGAAAGCTGGCTTCTGTTGTTTCTGATGTATTGATCTATTAATGCCCCTGCAGCTAACCCATCTGACATGTTCATTGATTTCCACCCCCAAACTGGGCACCTGCTCATATTCTGGATGTCCAGAGTGGGCCACTCCCTCAGATGTCCTCAGGATCTCCATCACTGAGGGGGGACACCTTCCTTACCCGCTGAGCTCCAGCGGTAGTGCTTTGCCCTGGGTGACCCTAGGCCCTCCCCTAGTCCCTTCCCCACACAAACCCACCCTCTCCTTAGGATGGAAACCTCCTGGAGAAAGAGTCACGTGCATCACTTTTTAAATCAAATCAAATCAGAACGGAAGTGAATATTCAGGATAGTGAACAATAACAAACTTCACGCGACCACCAGAATTCCTTAACTAGTAAGCTCTTTAGAATGGAAATCTTCAGAGTACAGTTTCAGAAAGGTTGCAGCTACACGCAGGACAGCGCAGGCCAAGTGGGTATAAGTCAAGCTTCCTCGTCGGAAACTGGGCTGTTTGCTCCAGCAACTCGAGGGAAGAAAACATGAAGTCTCCAAAATCAAAATTAATGTTATTTTTTTTTCAGGGATTTGCAGGAGGTTGACCAGCCTAATTGCACCATTTGGGTGTGTAACGTGCTGGAGAACATAATTTTAAAAAGGACTGAGAAACTGTGCAGTGTCTTAGCTCGGGTGGGATTGTAATTACTGCAGTAACTGAATGTGACTGTGTGTCTATGTGACTGAAATGGGAAAAGCAGTTTGTAAAAAACAACAACAACAAAATGTCCATTCTATCCCTCTGGACTTCCTCAATTATAAATACCAGGTAGCCTAGCAGAGGCTAAATATAGGCCCGGTGGCCATCTCTATTTATAACATTTTTAGTAGGAAGTCACCAGAGCAATTCAGAATTAATTTGGTGTGTAGGTTTTTACGGGTTCTAATTAGTCGTGTTTTTCTTAAGCTGGCCAACTGGGATCAATAGTGTTATATAACTGAGCCCAGGGGACCGTGACTTAGACGTGGACTCTTCCAGAAAGCCAAAGCCCTTGGAAGAAGTCAACCCAAAGAAAGACCGGCAGCTTCAGAAGCCGCTAGCTGCAGCTGCAGGGAAGAGGGGCTGGAGACGGCTGTGTCCAGCCAAGGGCAGGCTTCAGGAGTGATAAAGGGATGCGTTTTTTATTTTTTATTTATTTTTTTTCCGTTGGAAGCTGCAAATCTTCTACCCATTCATTTGGAGACCTTGACGGGTGATGTTCCCAGGCCTGCTTATCAGCTGTTCCCTTGAGGCTAGATTGCTCCAGCCTAGGGAGGTGGGATGATGTTTTCCTGGACTGTAGGCAACTCCCCACAGAGCCAGCTTTCTGACCCTGGGGATGGTGGACTTTTGGAAGACTCCGGATGTCATCTGGGGTGGAAGCTGGTTTTCAGTAGTGGCTCTGCTGCACATCAGACATGGTTGATTGGGGTTGGGACTCCTCCTCCATTCCTTCAAGTAACGCTGTCTTGAAGAACACAGGGTGAACTCCAGCTGGCAGCACTGCGGGGCTCACCCTAGGGTGAGAATAAGTGCTTGTGCTTAAAATAAAATCGCAAAAGACTCGGCTCAGACACGGCTCTCACACTCCCCTCCTGTGGCTCTGCAGGTTCTCCGTGCTCCTCACATCTGTGGGTGTGCTCCCCATGAATGAACTCCAGGCTCCTGAGTAGATGAGCTACGCCTTCTAGATAGCTCAGAGGCTGTGTCCGCCCCAGCCTCCAGCCGGGAGTTGGTGTCCTGCCTCCACCGCACAACAACACTTCCAGTTTCACAGCTGTCCTGGAAGGGGGACCGGTTGGGAGAGAGTACAAAGGAAGACAGTAGTGTCCAGGAGGGAAGGGACAGGGGACGGTCCATCCTGCCTCTGTACTCAAACTTTCCCTGAGCTACTTTATATCGGTGGAATGACGTCTATCTGATGTCACTTGGGTCTGGAGTTCTGAAATATGCTTGGCTTTGCTGTTTCCCAAGCTTCCGTACTCCAGAGACCCCGACAGGTGCTGTGATTCCTGCTGTTGAGATTTCAGCAAAGGGGGGAAGTGCTGAGAGTCGTGATGGCTACAGGTGGGCCAGCTGAGTCTGGGGCATCCGGGAAGGCTTCCTGGAGGCAGGGATGATGTTAGGATAAGATTACCAATAGCAGGAGCTAGTGGAGCCAGGGTCAGAGGTCCAGCACAAGCAACACAAGGGGATGAAGCAGCAAGACAAGGGCTCTCACACTGGCAGCGTCTCTGAAGGACAAGCCTGTGGCAAAAGAGGTGGCCTGGCTTGGTGGCTACAATCCTGATGTACTCTGCGAGGGGCTCGTGCTGTCCTCTGTGACAGGGAGGAGCTGGGGAGGGCTGGAGTGTGGTGCCCTTGAAGAGATGAATGGTTCGGCTCAGCACCCCAGGCCTGCCCCCGTGAAATGGGGCAGTGGACCATTTAAGGGACTGCTTTGAGAAGGTTGGGGGTGGGGGGCAAAAGGATGGCAATGGCTGCTCTAGTGGTGGTGGGAATTGTCTGTGACCCCCGTGCTGTCCCAAGCCTGAGGACAGAGATGCTGAGAGTATGCATGCTCCAGTCTCCCAACGCCCTGACCTTAACCATGCAGGGTACTCAGGATCCATCTGGATGGAGGGAGGGGAAGCTCCAGAGCCGACAATGGCCCCAAGTTGAGTCCCAGGATGGGGGGAGGGAGTGGGAAGTGGGAGTCAACTGGCTGGCAGGGAGAAGGATCAGCCTCCTAGGAAGGGCTCAGCTGCTCTATTGCTGCAGGACCCACAAGCCCTGTCAGCACCCAGACCTCCATCTGGGGTCAGGCCCAAATTGCAGTAGATTTGTTGGAGCTCTTTGCCGGGTTCTGAAGTATACCACAATGGGAGCCAGAGACCCAGGGCTTCTGAATCAGGGCAGTCAGTACTGGCTCCAGCAGCCCACTTGGGTATGATGGTTATAAGAAAATCAAGGATTTGCCTGTCTTTGGTCACATGTATCCATACACCTGAATGTTTATGTATTTATACATACAAACTCCTATATATCCATATACATATGTAAAATACATTCAAATATTATATAAACATAGTCACAAACACACATGCATATCTCTGTATGTATATATATGAAATACATATGTACATATGCATATGTATTTCAATACTTGGGTATTTCACACACAGCAGAACAAAACAAATCTTCATACAGCACTGGAGCCATCCATCCATCCATCCACATGCACACAGAGGCGTAATGGAAAAGGTATTGAGCTTAATGCGTGATGCCGATAATTTCCCTTAGAAATGGAAACGAGTGGGCACTTGCTGAGCTATGTGGCCCAGTGTGTGTAACCTCCTGCCAAGGACAGACATCAGGTTTTGGGGATCTCCATGGCAGCTCTTGGCCTTTAATTATTCCAGAAGATAGAGGTTTGATGACGAAGAACCCTAGCTGTATTGTTAACAAGATAAGTGATCTTGAAGAAACGACTTCACAGTTCCACAGCACAGTTCCTCTGTCTGCAAGATGAGGTTAGACCTAACAGCTGGCTCCCTGAGCTGTGAATCCATCTTAACCGGGATGGGCACGCTATCTGACGCTTGCCTTTTGAGCTCCAGGCACTCAGTGCAAGTTGAGGACAGCTAGGGACAGAATAGGGCAGTTGCTCCTAACTCCAGTCTCTCTTTGTACCTTCCTTGTTTGCACTGGGTGTCTAATTATCTAGTGTTTTTGAAATGTCTAATAGAGCCTCCTGTTAGGGAGAATTAAACTACGTTTGACTCTGTTCTCTGTGAGTTCTTTGATCTCATTTCTTCCTATGTTCTGGTTGAGAACATTTAGCAAGGCCTTTAATGCTGTTTTAATGATATTGCCAATTCTACCAACTAATGTATATAGTTACATATTGATATTGAGTAGCGAGACGTGAGCATTTGATATTCGGCAAACTGTTTTATTGGATAGTGCTCTCAGAGACAGATTCCGATGAAGACATTGTGAAAATACCGTGGGCAAGAAAGGAAAATGGAACATATTGAAGTTTTATGTTAGGATTTAAGAAACAGTGCCTTACACTGCAGCAGGCAGTGTTGCTGATGAAGAGCAGACAGGGGCTTGGGAAGGGTAGAGTGGGACCAGACAGGAAGGCCACAGGTCTGATGGGCTTCCTCCTCCTGTTCCCACAAACGGGAAGGGAGAGAAGCTGCCCCAGGCTTGTGCATGGAAGTGTTTGTGGCACCCAGTGTATCTATCTCTGTAACAAGGGGCTATTCGGAGACGGCTTGAGCAGTGCGTGTGCAGGGTGTGTACACTGACTGTAGGAGCGGAGCCAGTGTCTGGCATAGACTATCCCAGGCCATGGCCCAGTGACAGCAGCTCAGGATGGACAGCCAGACAGCCAAGCATGTGTGTTCATATGAATGAGTGTCAAACCAGGACAAGGACGCTTCTAGACTGGGCGTGAAGCTCTGTGGTACATGCTTAGCATGTATGAGACCCTGTTCTGTCCCTAGCACCCATTTTCTTCCAGAAAAGGATTTTTGCTGCCTGCTTCTGCCTTTTCTGTCCATAGGAGCCCCTCATTATCTGAGGGACTCACATCTGACAATCAACCTCAGCCCAAAGACGTTAAATAAAAAATTCTCAAGTACTTTATACTTTATAGCTTACATTGCTTTAGAATCATAGACATATTTATATTCATTGTGTTTGTTCTAGTTTGTTATTAAATGCTACGCCTAATTTTATTAATGCATTGTGAGCATGTATATATAGGGGAAAATCATAATATCTTTGGGGTTTGGTACTATTGGTAGCTTCAAGTTTCCACCGAGGCTCTTAGATAGGAGACTTCTATATTAGTACAAGTCTAGTATCTGCCAGTTTAACCCTGAAGTTAAACCAAGGGAATAACAGTCATCTCAAGTCTTACTTGTGAATTCATATGTCAGTTAGTATCCATTATCTTTGCTGGTCTTTGGACAGAATGGAGGTATTGCTAATTCAGAAATTTGGAGCTTCCCTCCCCCTGTCGTGGACACTGGAGCCTCAGTCTCCCCGTATGATGACCTCCTCTTACAAATGGCACAACTGAGGTGGAGAGAGTCAGAGTCACAGGAGTCAGGGGCAGAGCACTCTCAGATACCATCTGGTTGAAGCCAGAGAGCGGACCCATCCCCGAGAGACTCTGTCCACGCCTGGGGCCTGCCACCCGGGTACCCTGTCATCTGTCTTCATGACCACAGCCTGAGGTAGGAAAAAGCGGTTTCCAAGCCTCGTAAGTGCTGCTCCAGCAGGGCCAGGTGAGAACTCAAGAGCTGCAACAGCAAACAGGAAATGGCTCCATAAGCAAACAAGTGGGTGTGACCAGTCCAGTCGTTCTAGAAGTAGGACCTGGGAATGTACCCAAAGGAAGTGAAAGCAGGACTTGGGCAAATATTGGCACACCCTGTCCATAGCGGTAACATTCACAGTAGCCAAATGAGGAAGTAAGCTGTGTCCGTGACCATGGGGATGGATATATCCATAAATGCAGTGTTCATTGGCCTTAAAATGGAAGAAAATTCTCACGCGTAATACAATACAACATGGATAACCTTGAAGTCATGGTGCCAGTCAGGATGAGCCAGGCACCAAAGGCCAGATGCTGCCTGGCTTCGCCGAAGCAGCTCCCTGCGTTAGCAGCTAGTTTTGCAAGGGCGGGAGGATTCCTTGGCTGAGGGCCCCATCTCTTCTGCGGTGGAACCCAACCCTCCTGCCGATTTGGACATATGTACAAACAAGTGCAGTGCTGGCCACGGCTGACCCCAGAGGCCATTTGCCTAGTTAGTATTGTGAGGGTCATTTGTTCTTTTCCGTCTTCCAAGACCTTGTGGGCCATTTCTAAGGATGATTACAGGTGGCCCAGAGACAAGGGGACCAGGTGACCTAGGGACTTTTAAGGGAAGGCATGGCTCCCCTGGCGTAGCTCAGCTACCCAGAGGCCAGTACTGCCCCGAATGACCTCCAGGACCGCCCCCAGGTGGCAGGTCGCTCTGCATGGAATCATTTATTTACTAGCAAATTTCATTCCCCTGTCACCTTTTCTCTAAGAGTAAATGAATGTTCAGACTTAAAAGACCAACAGTTATGACCCCCCCCACACACACACACACAGGGATAGTGGCGGTTCATAGGCATTCTTATTTACTAATTCCTGCTGGGCAGTGAGGCTCCATGATCGCCTTTGGCTCGTATTGGTCTGCTACACCTTAGCAGTCTTTGGGTCACTTGTTTAGAGAGTGAGCAATAGGATTTACCTGTAGGAAAAGAGAAAAGTGCCTATGCATAAGATAGGACAGAATCAGTGGCGTTTGTGATGGCTGAAAAAGATGTAGAAAATGGACAGAAAATTGGAATTGCAGGTAAGCTGCAGGTAACCGTGCATGGGGTGCTAACTACCTACCTGGAGCCCTGCTTGTCCCCTCATATACATAGGTCTCTCATTCAGCAGATCTGGAAACAATCAGCTTGCAAAATGGTACTTAACGTCTCATGAGGAATGAAAGCCCCGAGAGGGTCAGTCCAGGATTTCCAACAGAAAGAGTCAGGCAACCTGTTTTATCCCAAATCCACAGCATCTGAGACCTTAAGAGAGGAATGGAGGGGCCTCAAAAAGGAGCCGGAGAGCTAATCCCAGCCCCCAGTAAGCGCTGTCATTGCTTAGCGCCACCCTAAGCTCTCAGCACTGAGTAGGTTGACACTTGACTGTCTCAGTACTTGATGTTCTCTGTGTGTGAGAACAGAACATGCCAGGACAAGCCTGAGTAGAGGGGCTTTATATTTTTAATAAAAAGGGCTGTCTCCTCAATGTAAGAACAGGAAGCAGCTGGGTTGCCAGACTGGCTGGCAGGGAAGGCTGAGGGTGGCAGAGACCCCAGCAGAACCTCTTTGTATACTCACCCTGTCTTCTTGTGCAAAGATGTGGAAATGGTCGCTCACAGTGTCTCAATCCCATGGTCTGTCCTAAGGACTGTCGTTTCATCTCTATTGGGCATCGGCAAGTTAGAGTAGACAGACAGAATGGCTGTGAGGTTGGGGCAGCTGACGGTGTTCTACTGGGTAAACTTTAGTCCTGGTGAAAGTCAAGGGGAATCAGAAACATAAGATAGCATAAGGGTAAGTAATCTCATTCTCATTTTACTCAGAAGGGACTGAGATAAACAGGGATTGAATATCCTTGCTCAAAACCACATGGCTAATGGTGGGAAGCGTTTGAATGAAACTTATCTGACTGAAAATCTATATGTAAAATCATCATGTCCAAATTGCTCTAGAGGCCAATTACAGTACTATATACATGTACTTGATATGTACAAATGGATATCATGTACATATGGATATATACTTATCATGTATATGTGACATATACACATATATAGGGCATGTATACATTCTATATATGATACGTATAAATGGATAGCACTGCAATATACATTATATATAGTTATAAATCATATGTAGGCATATAGATAGATAGATAGATAGACTTACTGTACCTCTTCCTACATATACATATATAGATAAAGTGTAGTTTGAAGAATAGGCACAGTAAGATATCAACAACAGTAATGAATAGAACGATAGTAATGTGTCTATAAGATGCAAATTACTTATTGCTGGAATTTTCCGTTAAGTGTTTGCGGATCACAGTCAACTACAGATTAATCTGTAAGTGAAATCATGGCTGGGTGGGTGGGTGCAGAGGTGGCTTCCTTTGTCTTCAGTCCCTCCTTGTGTCCGCAGCCCAGCTGACTGAGTAGGGGCCACAGAACAGTACCGGTAGAGGTCCAGTCCATCTGCATTTTCAGACGCCGCCTCTGAGGATGGTGGCTAACCAGTGATTTAATACAGCCAGAGACAGCTAGGATGAACAGGCCTCTGAAAGCGATGCTCTCGTGCTCAGGAATCTTCAGACCCTGGGCAAGTCGACATGACGGGAAGGGGCGAGCATCAGCCTTTCTCGAAGACGGCATCAGACCACACGGCTTCTCTTAGTTCCACCTAGTCTCAAGCTGAAATCTGTCCTGAAAAACTGCCCATAACAGAAAATTGGGACACCCCAGGGGTCTGGATGTTCTCATCTGACCTCTTAAAACCCGGAGCAGATGGGCCAGTGTGTTTTCTTTGGCTTCCCCATGCACTTGAGAATGAGAGTCCATTCTTAGAGATTTTGGTTTACCCATGGGGTGGAGAGGAAGGAGAATGTTTACAACGGATATTTTGGAGTAGGACCTGACTTGACACTAACTTAGCTACCTCAGGGATACTTGGCCCAAAATAAACACTAATACATGTCTAAAAATCTTGGCCACAATAGTATAAACTTAGACAATATTAGCCGGTAAGTTCTGATGGAGTGTGTGCTTCCTCAGGAACATCATATAGGGTTGTTTATCTAAAAAGAACTTCCGGTTCATAAACATTGACTGTGTGCCAGAGACACAGGTGGGGAGCAGGGTGGGGAGACTGTTTGCACTGGACGCCTAAGAAGCCTCGGGCAATGGGAAGCGGTTGTGGGAAGGAGAACTTTGAAGCTGTCTGCGAGGTGGTGTTGGAGAAAAGTAACCCCGCCTCTTGTTTTGCAGATCGGAAACCTGGACGATTACTACCATTTTTACCACAGCAAGACCTTCAAGCGATCGACCCTAAGTAGCAGAGGCCCTCACACCTTTCTCAGAATGGACCCACAGGTATGAGCAGGGCGGGAGCCTTCCTAAGGACTATCTGGCACTGCCCTCTTGAAAGTGGACTGTAATGTGACTCTATTCTAAAATTTTAACTCAGTATCTACTTTGAAGAAAATGTAGCAGAGATATAGAAACATGTCAGATCCACTAAATGCCCTTGATGTTTGTGTCTTGCTCAGAGAAAAATACTTGATTTTAGTTAAAATGATAAAATCTACCAATATTTTAAAAAGTCAATGGGGCTTGGAAGATATCTCATTGGTAGACTCCTTCTCCGGCGTTCACAAGACCCTAGGCTCCACTCCCATTACTGCAAAAGTTAATTAAGAAATGCAATCATTACAAAAGATACAGATATGATTCTTACCCATAAATCAAAACCCTTGAAACAAGTATTTAATAATGATACAGTGATCAGGCAGAGAGAAACTCTTTCCTGGCTGTTATGACACTTACCTTACTGGTTGCCATGGGCTTAAATACCAGGACATTAAATATGACTCTTTCCTCAAAAATTTATGTGATCTCCTTCAGATTTAATTAAATTCATTCGAAAAGTATTTGTGTAACCCATACTGACTGGGTCAGTAAATTATGCTTCCTTCCTACCTATATTTGAAATTAACATTGGCAAATATCAGTCAGAAGATGCCTTTGGTAAGATCGGGAATGCACAACAGGCTGGTGGGCCTCTCACAAGTTCGTTTATTCAGTAGGTACTTATAAATACCCGCTGTGTGGTTCATTCTGCCTACAGCAATGAGGCTGACAGCTGGACTGACCAAAAGTGAAGCAATAACTGTGATCTGTCACAGGGAGATCTCTGAGGAGAAAGGATGCTCCGGTGAGGAACAGCACTCACCACAAAGGAGTGTGGCCCCCGATAGGCCAGCCTTTTAAACATAGCAGTCATCTCGCCTTCAAAGCAATGTGCTAAACGCCACTCTGAACCCACTGCCTGGTGCACACAATTAGCCCGGCAGTTCCCGGAGAACATCTACAATAAAGTTTCCGTGAAAGAGGAGTTTTTTGATGTTGCTGCACTTCACTCCGCTGGCAGTCATGGCTTCATTGTTGACAGAGCTGAGGGATGGGGAAGACGGTTCATCCCTGATCACAGTGATGAATTACTTCATGCTGGGGCATCACTCTGCAGGCATTCTGGCTTGAAGTACAGGGGAGGTAGCCCCATTCATGGCAGTGGACTGTGAAAGACAGAACTATCTCGAAGGTTTATGTGGATCCATTTTATAGGCTAGTGGATGAGAAGATGGATGGATGGATGGATGGATGGATGGATGGATGGAGACTGATGCAGGGTGGACAAGTGGATGGATATATGGATGAATGGGTTTATGGGTGGGTGTATGGATAAATGGATGGATAGATGAATGGACGGACACGTGGATGGTGGAAGAATGGATGGACACGTGGATGATGGATGGATGGACACGTGGATGATGGATGGACACATGGATGAGGGATGAATGGATGGACACATGGATGAATGGATGGACACGTGGATAACGGATGAATGGATAGACACATGGATGATGGATGAATGGATGGACATGTGTTGAAATAGGAGCGGCAGGGCTGTGTCCCCGGCACCCGGCCGCCCGCATGGCTAGCTTATGCCCGAAATAATTACACGGAAACTGTATTCTTTCAAACACTGCCTGGCCCGGCTAGGTCCAGTTTCTTATTGGCTAGCTCTTACATATTGTTCTAACCCATTTCTAATATTCTGTGTAGCCCATGAGCTGGCTTACCAGAGAGGATCTTAACCTGCATCTGTCTGGAGTGGGAGCATCATGGCGACTCCTCCTCTAACCTTCTTTCTCCCAGAATTCTCTTCTGTATACTCCGCCTACCTAATTTTCTATCCAATAAAATGGGCCAAGGCAGTTTCTTTATTAGTAAGAAATCATTCCCACATCATTTCCCCTTTTTCCGTTTAAACAAAAAAGAAAGGCTTTAACTTTAGCATAGTAAAATTACATATAACAAAACAGTTATCAAGTAAGAATTACAGTTACAATATTTATATCTATTTTATCTCTTATCATAACTAAGGAAAACTATAACTATTTATTCTTCAACTCCATCAAAGACTCCAGAAGGATATAATATTATCTAAGTAAACAAGAAATAAGAAAACTCTAGAAATGACAGAGACATCTCGCTGCCTGGACAGTCACCCAAAGTTCCTCTGTACCGTTGGGGCATCCATCTTCGGCCTACAGGCCCATGGTATCCAGATACATTTCCATGAAGCAGGAAATTTTAAAGACAGTTCAGTCACTTTCTGCTGTGTTCTGTAGAATGTCTTGTAGACTCTTTCATGAATCAGGAACCCCGAAAGACCATCTCACCTTTAGGCAAGTTCAGCAGTCCTCTCTCTGAGGGTTCTCTGTGTCCAGTTTATGCAACAGTCCAGGCAAGAGCAGTTTCTTGCCCAAATGACTATCCAACTCCATAAGGATCCTCTTCGATGCCCATCTTCCTCTTGAAGTAGCTGGTGCTGCCAGGAGCAGACGTGTCTCCTTGTCATGAAAAGTCCTAAGTTATTAAAATATTTTAAATGCCATATTCTGCAGTCTTTGAAAGATATGAAGAATGCCTATCTAATTGAAATATATCTCTATATATCTAGAAAATCTAACTAACATGACTACAAGCTTAACTATTAGCAATGATTATCCATTAACAACCTATATTTCCTAATTATACATTACATTTTAAGTGAACTACATAATCACAATACCTTAATCAAGTTCAAAAATACATATACATATAACAAAATTGACCTTAAAATCCATACCAATGCAAATTATTCATATCTATATCATATCCCCCTTTAAATGTAAAAGAACATTTATAAACAATATTTGGGAACATGGGCGTAGTTTTTTCTCTCCAAACTGCTTCCTGCTGAATGGGGGCACTGTTAATCAGATCATTTAGGGTGTAACCTGTGTGTCAGGTTCATCTCGGTTGGCAGTTGAGTGAAGTAATTTTTTGAGGGTGTTCACAGCAACCTTTCAGGAGGGCGTGGTCTATCATACCATACCGGGATAGATGCAATCCATAGGGTCACATCCTCTGTGGAAACAAAAGAAGACCCTCTCCAAAGCATCATATCCTTAGATCCAAATTTTGAAGTCAAGATACCTTTAGAACATATGTGCAGGTTCAGCTTAGCAGCCCATATAATAAAATGTCTCTTTGTACTTAGCTCCTTCACAGTCAAAAATTTTAAAGAAAACACAATGTACATAATCCAGACTCTCTGTGAATTTTTCATTTTTACGTGGCTTATTTTTCTTTATTTCTCTTAATCTATAACTATCTGTACTTCTGTACTCTGTCTCTTTAAAGACTTTACCCTTTTTCTTTTTAAGACATTAACTTTATTCTTTATATTCTCTTTTTTTCCCCAAGCCTACGTACATTCATCCAACGGTGTCTGAATCTGTTTTACTGTGAATCTGTATTTTTTTTTTTATTATCCAGGAGCATTTCTTAAAATGTTAAGCATTTCTTAAAAACTTAAGTTGCACCATGTATAGGTAATACGGTACTGCCTGTGTCCTGCCCAGTCTAAACCTTAACTGCACGGTTTTAAGGTAATTACGGTAGTTCCTGCCTGAGATCAGCACAGTTCAGCAAGGAGCAGCCGCTCCTGCCTCAGAGTCATTTGGTGCTTTTGAGCTGAGCACAGTTACAGGCAAACAGCAGTTTACATTGGAGCCGCAATCAGCAATTTAATTTTGAGACTGAGTGTGCAGCACAGAAACTCTTTTTATCCAAGTTACAGCCAAATCTGACACGCAGAGCACTGCGCAGTCTGAAAACGCGTCTCTGTATGGCAGCAGGAATCCGCCATGCTCTTCCGCCTGCCTAAGCCTGATTCCGCCATCTGCCCAGGTGTAGGCAGGGAACGCTGAGCCATCGGCAGGTCTCAGAGCAATCTCCTCCGATCCCAAGTGGGAACAGAAACATCCAGTCCCATAAAAGCCTTGAAATGCTTTAAAGCCAGAGTTCACGCTGGCAGCATAGCACCAGGAAGCCGCGCTTTAAAATGACGCAGCTTTTTTTCTCTGCTGCTGTTGCTGAATCAGGAATCTCTCTACAGCACGCCACCAACAAAACAGCAAAAATCTGTGTTAAACTCTCTCTCCCTTATTTTTAAGCCTTCTCAGGTTTTTAAGTGGATTTAGGCCATCACGTTTGGGCGCCATCTGTTGAAATAGGAGCGGCAGGGCTGCGTCCCCGGCACCCGGCCGCCCGCATGGCTAGTTTATACCCAGAAATAATTACACGGAAACTGTATTCTTTCAAACACTGCCTGGCCCGGCTAGGTCCAGTTTCTTATTGGCTAGCTCTTACATATTGTTCTAACCCATTTCTAATATTCTGTGTAGCCCATGAGCTGGCTTACCAGAGAGGATCTTAACCTGCGTCTGTCTGGAGTGGGAGCATCATGGCGACTCACTCACTCAGCTTCTTTTTCCCAGAATTCTCCTCTGTTTTCTCCACCCACCTAAGGGTGGGCCTTATCAAGGGGCCTAGGCAGTTTCTTTATTAATAAGAAATCACTCCCACATCAGACATGTGGGTGATGGATGAATGGATGGACACGTGGGTGATGGATGGACACGTGGATGATGGATGGATGATGGATGAATGGATGGACACGTGGATGGTGGATGATGGATGGACACGTGGATGGTGGATGATGGATGGACACATGATGATGGATGGGATGGACACATGGATGATGGATGTATGGGTGAATGAATAGGTGGACTAGTGGGTGAATGTATGAATAGATGGATAAACACAAGAATGGATGTTAGTCCTTCAACAAGGAAAGGAATTTAATGTTTATTAGCAGATTTTAGTGCACACCATCTCACCTAATGACATGGGTTATGATTATATCAACTGTGCTCACAATAAGGAACATGGAGAAACGTTTTCCGAAGGAGCGAGGGCACTCATGGCTGTTCACCCTTCCAGAGTGAGGGCAAGTAGGGAAGAGTGGGCAACGTAGTCCTCGGGGCCATGTAGAGAAGGGCAGCAAGGCACCCCATTCCAGGGCACCCTGTTCCAGGGCATAGGCTGAACACGCAGAGGTTTGACAGGCCCTGTGATGTTGACAGTGACCCATCGCCTGTCGTCTTAACGGAAAGTTTAAGCTAACAAGGGGGTCACCACCACATAACCCCACCACGGTTTCACTCTGAGCAAGTAGTTGACGTGTCCAGTAAAGGCAGCTTTTCCTTCATCTGAAGTCTTCAGTGTCTTTCAGTTGCTACCTCTCAGGGAGTTAAAATTTGGGGCAAAGTATTTGTATAGGGAATGTTCTGACATGGATGCTCTTTGCCAAGAGACTTGGCTCCCAGCCCTCTTTCAAGGGGGCTTCCAAAAATGAGAATTGCTTCTTGATGTTCAGACAAGTAGCAGTCAATATGGGAGACAGAGAATACATTGTCTCCTTCCTGTTTTAAACCTTTGTGGTATTTTGTTTGGGTTAGGGGTGCTGGGGGTTGAACCTAGGACCTCCCATATGCTAAGTGAGGGCTCTACTACTGAGCGACATTTTCAGCCCCCATTTGCATTTTTTTTTAAAATCTAGAAACAGAGTTTAGATAACTTGCTTTGGCAGAACTTTTGATCCTCCTGACTCAGCCTCTTGAGTAGCTGAGATTACACGAGAGACCCACCAGCCCTGGCAATGTTAAACTTTCCTTAGCTCTCTTCCTGGGCATTCTTTCTTTTCCAAAAATATTAATTATATAATCGTGGAATTCAGAGCTGCTCAGTAGGTCCCATAATGGTAAGGCCACAGTGATGCTGAGACAGAAGGCTTGTGCATGGGCCATGCAGGCAGGGAGGCAGGGACATATTCCAAGGGGTTCCCATGGCTGGATGCCCTAGTCCTACCTGTAAGCAACAGCTGAGATGTTCCGCTGATTTATTTTGGGTGTGTTCAGTTTGGTTCTGGGGACAAAGTGTGCCCAGGGATCAGTTGTTTTCTTTTTATGTGATACAGGTGTTCATTCTGTATCACGTAGGGACCCAGACCCTACTGTGGAACCCATGGTAGCACAGGATTTATGGCAGTCCTCCTGCCTCAGTTTCCCAAATGCTGGCATTACAGTTGTAAGCCTCTGTGCCCTGCAGTTGTATCCTTGAAGGAAGCAGAAGGAAGGACAGACTTCCTAGGGCAAGATTCTGCCTTTGTTGATTTTTCCAAATAAAAGTTCCTTTTACCCAGTTTCGTGGCTCCTGGCAGAGCTGCCATCAAAGCATCCTGCCAGTAAAAAAAAATAAAGAGGAAAAAGGTGAAAAGCCAGACCATCCCAGCCCTGCCTACAACCTGCCTGTGATTGGCAGATGGTCACCCCCAGTTCTAATTAAAGCTTCAACCCCAGGGAAAGCATAGGAACCAATTAGGAATTCAGAACCACAAATGAAATACCTCTGTTTACATAGTCTAGTTTTAAGGCAAGCCAAATGAGTCAACTGTCCGTCTAATGAATATTTACTTTCCCTAGTCATTTCCAATTAACTGTTTGGTTAAATTAGCTGTTTCATAAGATTATGTAGTTTTTGTCTCTTCTCCGAACCATTTTGTTACATTCGCAAGGCCTTTTTCTGCTACCTTTGCATCTGGAAAACGCTGTAATTAATATGACGAACAAAAGGAAAAGATGATATAATACTATCCGGAGACGCTGGAGCGTCGCTGCCCGTGTGCAGGAATGATCAAGCTGGAAATGAATGTTATAGGGCTTCGGAGAAAGTCCAATCGAATGCAGATGGTATTTTATTTTAGTCATCCCAGGCTCTGTCGTATCAAAGTGCTTGCTTTGATGGGTGGTACAATTTACAGTCCATCCCAACATCACGTAAAACCGATGGGGTGTGCGTTTGTTTAAGGAAAATACAGGAGGGAGGCAGTGAAGTGGGGGTGCTCGTCTTTAGACGCACAGATACGTGAGTGCTATGACACCTGCTAAGCGTCTTCGGACACTGATCCTATACTGGCATATGCTGTCACTTTGCATACATTCTTGTTTAAAAATACACATTTATTTGCTTTTATTTTATGCATATGGGTGTTTTGCCTACATGTATGTCTGTGCACCCGTATGCATGCACTTCCTGTGGAAGTGTGGAAGAGTGTGTTAGATTTCCCTGAAACCGGAGTTATAGACAGTTGTGAGCTGCCATGTGGGTGCTAGGAATTGAACTCAGGTCCTCTGGAAGAGCAGTCAGTGCTCTTAACTGCTGAGCCATTGTTTATATTCTTAGTTACCCTTTATATGATTTCCCCTGCCTTTGAAAGAGCCATCTTGCTTTGCCTTTGCTGATCAGCCCTATCACAGGGAGAAAAAACCCACATGTTCCCAGTGCGCAGTATCAGTCCCTGGGTTCTCCCAAGGGCTGTCATTTAAGCAAGCTGAGAGTGTTTGCTTTAACTTGTTCTTTTGCTAAACGTCTGGAGAAGGACGGGCAGATGTTACAGAAGCCTCGGCCAATAGCTGAAAGAGCTCACAAATTTTTTAAAAGTTACTCGTTCTGATTCCGTTCCAAGCTGGCTTATGGTGTAGACGCTGCTGCCTGTCTTCCAAACCCTGCATTTTAGCTCGATGACTCTGGTTCAGCCCTTTCTCCTCCTTTGGTGCTCAGCCAGTTGAATGACGGAAGTGGGGAGATGGAGCTGCTATTGGAGGGGGGCCTCAGTGGCTGCTTCCGGGCGGTGGGGGCCTTCCAGCCGGTGCCTCCAGTCAGTGCTTCCATGTTTCACAGCCGTAGCCTGATTTCAGGGCTGCGACAGGCATTCTGCTGTAGGACGGGACTTTGCCCCAGAGTTTAATCAAAGCTCCGGTTTCTTTCCAGCGCTGAAGCAACATTGAAGCAGATCTTTCCATTAACCACAGATGGAGTTTTATCTGACAGTTGGTGTGTGGGAGCTGTTCAGATTGCAAACAAGCAGAAAGCTCCTGGCAAATAGTAGCACACAGACAGCGAGTGACCACAGTGGTCTCGGGGGGTCAGTGGATTATGTAATGGGCAGGCTGCTTCTGCCCAGGGTGGATCTGCCCACGGGGGTAGGGAGAACTCTCTAGGCACCCTGACTGGAGGTCTCCTAGACCGTCATTCTCTTCCCAAGGAGTACAGAAGACAGCCACGAGCCGCCTCTCTTCATCAGAACTGGTTCTAGGGTATGACTGCTGGCAATTGGCAAAGGATTTGATTTTAAAATGCACCTTGATGTTTCCTAATGTTACCTGCATACTGGCACTTCTGCTTAGGTGCCTCGGTGACATCCCTAAGGCCTCATAGTCTCAAAGAGAAGCATGCCTTTGTGTTCTCTGGCTTGACCTGGCGACCTTGTCATCCCCTACCTGCTTCTTTGGTGGGGGCCAGTCCCCTTCCTGCAGAGTCCTGTCCATATCCTGATTGCTCTCACTTGCATCCCAACACCCCCCTCCCTGATGTCCTCCTGAGAGCTCCCTTGTCACTTCTGGCCCACAGCTAAGCTCTCCACACTCCCAAGGGATCCTATGAAACTCCCAATTGCCACTGTCTCGAGTGGATGCTACCACTGTGGTTCCCCTGAGCCCAACCACGCCAGCCTTTAGAGTCCTCCTTTGGACGACTTCTCTCTCCACCCCATTCAGCCTTTGCTCATCTTTGTTCATCTTTCCTCTTCCCAGACTCTGGTCTCAAATAACCCTGCTACCAGGAAGCCAATCATTCAATTCTCAGGCATGGTCTGCTCCTTCTACAGTTGTATATTTGTGGTCTAGATTTAGTCTGAATGGGTGCATACCATAGTATTTGATAGGAGTGACAACCACGACTACGAGTTTGCTTGGGATCTGGGCAGTGACAGACACAGAGTTGGCAGGAAGCTGCATATGGTATCACTGAGATCTAGAATGATCATCCAGTAGGGTCATCCAGTAGGCTACAATCAATAGAACCAATGGAGAGGTAACGGGAAGGCAAATCAACCAGCTTCATAGATGCTCTTGGGAAGAGGAGCTTGGGCATAGAAATACAAAAGCCCATTTCTTGCCAACACAATACGAACTTGTAGAGAGCCAAGGCCGTATCTCATTTGTTTTTATTCTCCCTACAAGCCCAGCAGTTGCCCGGTAAAAGCTAACAGACGCTAAATAAATGTTTATGAAATGCCCCTCAGTTTTCGCTCGTGTATACCTGCCTTCCTTTGCATACCAGCCCCTCTCTTTCTAAATGTTTGAGATAGAAACTGTGGCTCACCCTAACTCACTTAAAATGAAGCCCACAAGAAAGCCTGCATTCTGAAAGCCTTACCATGTTGCCAAAACCATCATGATAGACACCGGCAGTGTGGATGGGTGTCTGCTAGGGTTGCTGTGACAAAGGGCCGCAGACTGGGTGGCTTAAGTAACAGATGGTTCTGTCTCACAGTCATGGAGGCCAGGAGGAGAAGATGAGGGTTTCTGCTGGGTGGATTCTGCTGAAGTCTGTTGCACGTTGCTGCGCTCCTGCTGTGTCCTCACATGGTCTCCCTCAGTGCACATCTGTGCCCTAATCTCACATGAGGACGTCAGTAATAATGGATGAAGGCCTCCTGTAATGACCTCACTTTAACTCAGTTTCTCTTTAAAGACTGTCTCCAGAGGTTGGGGTGTGGCTAGTGGCAGAACACTTGCCTAACATGTGTGAGGCCATGGGTTTGAGCATCACAGTCTCATTCTGAGATCCTGGGGCTTAGGACTTCAGCATAAGAATCTAGGGGGAGATGCAATTCAGCCCTAAGGACTGACCAAACTGGGCCGCGACCGTAGCTCTGTCTTCAGTAACTGGAAGCCGGTGATGGTTGATGAGAGATTGGCACCTTCTAGCACCTTCTGTGTCCTTCAGCAAAGTGAGAAGTAACTTATGGATGAATGAACAGTTTTAATTTCCGAAAGCACCCACTGACATACTGCTCACATTTTTAGCGTGAATTCTAATTGGTCTTAAGAATAAAAACCCGGAGTCAGATATTAGGACGTGAAAGCTGAAAGAAACAAAGCAGCAGCCACTAGTTCTTACCCCTATGAAATCCTCAGAACCAAGGGGGCAAGATCCTGTCTTTACAAATCCTTAGACAGAATTTCCTGAACTCATGTCTGCCCCTGCTTTATATTCCTCTCTCTGCTCAGCCATCTCCTGTCTCCACCTCCCTAGTGCTGGGATTAAAGGCATGTGACTTCCATGTACTGGGATTAAAGGTGTGAGCCACAACTGCCTGGCTCCATTTCTGTTTTAAACTAGCCCAGGGTGGCCTTGAACTCACAGAGTTCACTGGGGAGCCCTCTGATTCCCCAGTGCAGGGATTAAAGGTGTGTGCCACCACTGCCTGGCCTCTATGGCGAACTAGTGGCTTAGCTCCACACTCTGATCTCCAGGCAAGCTTTATTCATTAGGTCACAAACAAAATACCATCACACATCACATCTCTTGTGATGGTTAAGCCAGGGTCTTCTAAACAAACAGAATTCAAGAAATGGCTTCTACAGTGTTTTTCTGTGGCTGCAAGTGAAGAGGGGAGGGGAGGGGTTGCATCCCTGTTGCCTTGGTGACACGACAGGGTGTTGCTGGTGGGATTCTAGGCTGAGTTAGAGTGTGTCTTATTTCCTGGGTTTCCTAACTTCTTCCCGTTGTCTTCTGCCCTGGCTTACATATACAATTGGTATAGCAACCTTGTGTCTACTCCATGCCAACCCCAAGCAGAAGTACAGCACTCCAAATGGGCTCAGGCATCCTGCTAAGACCAGCTCAGATGAAGCCAGAAGCCTAGATAGTTCTCCTGGTCTCCAAGGAGGTGATAGCTGTCATATCCACAAGTGCAGAGAAAACCCTTTCATTTCTCTGAACCTAACTTAACCCCATGGTTTTGTGTTTTCTTTTGTTTTTTTGAGACAGGGTTTCTTTGTGTAGTTCTGGCTGTCCTGGCACTCACTCTGTAGACCAGGCTGGCCTCGAACTCACAGAGATCTACCTGCCTCTGCCTCTCCAGTGCTGAGATTAATGGCATGCGCCACCACTGCCCAGTTTTCTGTGATCTTTTTGTCATTGCTGTCCCTGTTGCATTTTAATTGACGAGTTTTATTTCCTTGCCCTATCACAGTACATTGTTCTTAGTTTAAACTTTCAAAGTGACCAATCAACAACTTTTCATCAGAGACCAAAGGAGAAAAGCGCAAGGGAGAAAGAGTCAGGAGATCAGGAAAGTCTCGAGGCGGCAGTACATCTCAGTCTTCTGTTTAGTCCAGCACTGTGGGCAACAGTGGGGCACGTAGAAGGGATTGACACGCAGGGACCATCGAAGCCTTGCCTACAGACATAGAGCCATCAAACTCCAAATAAGAGGGCCATTGACTGCCCTTTCTGAACAGAGACCAGGAGGAGTGGATGGGGGATGGTAAAATGGGAGGTGGTGGAAGGGAAAGAGAGGGGAAACTGGTTGGTATGTAAAATAAATGAAAAATATTAATAATAAAAGAGCAAAAGGGCTTTTAGTCTTCTCAGAAAGGCGGGTAGCATCAGGACATCCAGTGTGGAGGCACAAGCCAAGGACATTTTCTTAATGTTTATAATTTTGCCCTTCGGTAAAAAATTTATGCTTTTCCTTTTATGTTCTAGTGATGTAGGTGATCGAAGAGGATGGCAAGGGGTGGCCAGATGTCTGTCCCTTTAGATTTACTTTGTGTTCCTAATCACAGTGAGACTGAGGCCCTTTTGACAAACAGATCAAGGTTACGGTAGAACAAAAACCCCATGCCCATTCCTGCAGCATTTCCACACGGTTCCCAGACGTCCCAGGACCCCAGCTTGTCCTTCCACTCCTTTAGGGACATGGGTCCAGCTTAACTTCCTCTCATGTCTGTACACAAGAGAATAATGCACACATAGTAGAACCACGGTGTGCAAGCTGTATGGGGTTGTGTAATCATTGGCCAACACTCTCTTCCTCGCCTAACTCGCCATGTTGAGCCTTTCAGCAGGCTGGAGGTTGGCCCAGCAAGGTCTTTAAATCAGTCAGCATAAACTAAATGTGATCACCTCGTTGAGTGCAAAGGCTTAGAGATGGGCTGGCCAAGCCCACATACTTCTGTGGTTTGGAAACTGAGGCCCTGGCAGGATATCTGACTGTCTACTGGGGCTTATTTCCTCAGCTGCTCCCTTCTGCGGGAGGGCTTTAGAATTCAGTGGTTCCTGGGCTCCAGTAACAGGGCCTTTCCTCTACTGACCTGCAAGGTGGGTACTCGGGCTGCCTTACCTTATAGAAGTCCCTTTTGTTCTTTTACATTTATAGAATAAAGTCTACTTCTCTTCAATGAAGCCAAAAGGCACAGAGAAGAGAGAGTTGCCAGGAGCTGTCGTCCTCTTTGCTCTGGGTACCACTGTGCACGGAACACAGAATCCATTCAAGGCCCGGTAGAAGAGACCCACTTCTGAGTGCCTAAAGAGTGGTTTGGTTCTCATATGTGCCCTTCCCTGCCATCCTGCGTAGGAGCTTTCAGTACAGAGGCCTCTGTGAATGTCCTTTGTCGCCTTAGCTCTATCCATCCACACCGTGGACCCTAAGCTCACATATAGAAAGGGGCCTCCCTGGAGAAGCTTGCTGGGCTTTCTGAGGCTGTAGCAAACTCTTCTGGGCAGGAAAGGGCTTGACATCATACATGACTTTGGGTAGGGCACAAGCAGAGTTTTATGCTCCCAGTGTCAGGACTGTCACATGCGAAGACTTTTCAAAACAGCCCTTTGTTGTTGGTGACACCCAGGACCAATGTGTCAACCGGGCTCTCCGCTCAGAGGAAGAGGAAACAGCTAAGGACGCCACTGGGACCGGATGAACAATGAGGCCACATCAATGGCACTAGACACCTGCAGGCTGTTTCCTACAGCCCTGTCAGGGTCTCCCCACACTCCCCACCCCTGCCCTCTGCCACTAGGTCTCTGCTTCTTCGTGTGGGATCCCGTGGTTGTCTGTAAATGGTATCTCATCTTGTACACATTCCAGAGAGGCTGGATTTTTAACTTGACTTCTAGAACGAAGTTGGACATTTGCTGGAAAACAAAATATAGGGTTGGGGCAAGGCGGTGTGTGGGCTGCAGTTACTGCCAAAGTGCCGCTCTGCGTGGAATCCTGGGAAGACTCTTTTCCCGGAGCAAAGAACTTTGTAGGGTAATTCTGGTGTCAGCTTAGCCAGAAACAAACAGAAGTGGAGAGAAGAAAAAAAGGGTCAGCATAAAGAAATCAAAATGAAGATGTTTTGCAACAGTTGGTGATGGGGCAGGAATTGTGCATGGTAGGAGTGTGTTTAGTAGCCTTGCTCCCAGCCCAAATCGCTTATTGTTGATGTTCCACAGAAACTAAACAAACATACAGTAGTCAGTACCCAAGCTGGGTGTGGGCATGCCAGTACAAGCCTGTATTCTAGCTTTAATAGTCTGGAGCGGAGGGTTGTGAGTTCAAGACCAGCCTGAGCTACGGACTGAGTCCCAGACTAGCAGAAGCAACATAGTGAGACCCCCATCTCAGAAAGAAAAAGATCTACCTAAATTATATTTTCAACTCAGAAGTATGTTCCTAAAAGTCCGTTTATGGTTGTATCTTATATACGACCCGAAGCATATTCATATTTAAAATCTGAGTCACCGCTTCATTTCTTCATCCAGGAAGCATTAATGAACTCCATCTGAGTACCACGCATTGCCGAGCATCGTGAAATACAACAGCAACAGGACTTAGGCCCTGCCTACGTGGCTGTAGGGCAGCATAGGATAATTGGACCACCGTTTTAAATTCACATTTGTGTCACTATGTCAAATACCTGAGATAAATCAACTTGGGACAAGGGGGGTGGGGGTGAACTAGAACGAAGTATAATGGTACAGGTATGAAAATGCCACAATGCGTCACTCGGTTTGATAATTTAAAGTTTGCTTTAAAAATAGGAAAGGTATGTTTTCTGCCTCAACTTCAGAACTTTGAAGTCATAGTTACCTGATCCTATTGCAGTGGTTCTCAACCTTCCCAACACTGTGTCCCTTTAATACAGTTCCTCATGTTGTGGTGACCCCAACCAGAAAATTATTATCATTACCACTTCATAACTGTAATTTTGCTACAGTTATGAGTCATGATGTACATACTGTGTTTTCTGGCTCTCTTAGGCAACCCCTGTGAAAGAGTCACTCAACCCCCAAAAGGGCCACGACCCACGGGTTGAGAACCACCGTCCTATTTGTTTGGGCCTGTGGTAGCCCACCCACCACATCATAAAGGGAGCACATGACAGGGAAGGCAGATTCGCCTCACGGCAGCTGGGGAGCAAATACCAAGGAAGGTCCAGGGCAATACCCTCAAAAGTGTACCCCACTGACATAACTTCTTTCAACTAGCTCCCCCAATCCCCTACTGGGGATGAAACCCAGTACCTTGTACATGCCGACTAGGCAAGTAGTCTACCGCTGGCCTGCAGCGCCAGTCAGGACCTCACCTCTTCAAAGCTATGCCATCTCTCAATAGCACCAAAGGCCAGTCTATAAGCTCTCACCACGCTTGCCAACCGTAGCAGCCCCCAAAGCCGTACAGTCAGAAGCGGAGGCCAGGGTCACTCAGACATGAGCTTACTTGAGTTTAGACCTTGTTTTCCAAGTTTCATACTGTGAACTCGAAAGCCGAATCAATACATGCTGTTGTCTCTTGCTGTACATGTCTCACAGGGAGAAAGCCTGGCCACCTCACACAGAGTACGGCGTCTGGTGCAGAGGGCGTGAATGGAGCTTTAGTGGGAAGAGACGGTCAGGCCTGCTGCCAGAGAAGCGCGAAAACTTCCTATGTACACCAACTCTCTTAGGAGAGGGGCTTACTAGACCGTGGCCTTAACATAATGCAAAATTCATTTTGTTCATCTTTTAATGTCCCCAGAGGGTTTCCCAGTCTCAACACTGTCTCCGAGTCCAAAGTTTCTGAGATTCAAGGCAGTTTCTGAACTACAACGCCCTATAAAATCAACAATCAAATCACATACTTCCAACATATAACAGCACAGATTATACATTACCACCCCAAAAGGGAGGAATGGGAGTGTGGTGAGGAGATCCTGGACTAAGGCAAAACCGGGTTCCAGCAAAGCAAACACAGCCCTGTGGATCCCCTGGTTCCAGTGGCTTAAAAGGCTCCACCCTTCCAGCGCTGCAGACACTGACACGCATCTCGAGACTGGTCCCCCCG
The DNA here is from genome assembly GCF_014885135.2 of Alexandromys fortis. Lineage (NCBI taxonomy): Eukaryota > Metazoa > Chordata > Mammalia > Rodentia > Cricetidae > Alexandromys > Alexandromys fortis. The sequence goes on from NW_026067945.1 coordinate 1,719,127, forward strand.
TCTGTCGCTCCCCTTGGCAGCTGTCTAACAGCTATGGCATCGCCAATGTCTGTCTGTGATCTCCTCTGCAGCCCAGGTTTCTCTTTCACAGACTCTTTCTTACGCTCTCAGGACTTTTACACAGGGACCCCTCCTGCCACACTGCCTGGCCGTCATGGCTCTCTGACACCACGGAGAGGAAGAAGAGCCATGATCTTTTCCCTCTTGTGTCCTTCATACTCTGGAGCCAGCAGCAAACTGGCAACACTGCCAGGTTTGGCTACAGCTTGGGATGGCCCCTGCCCTCTTGAATCACACTGGCTTTGGGATCCAGTTGTTTTCTAGAAGCAGAAACACCACAAGTTCTCTTTCACAAATTGGGAGCTTGGTAGTGAGGGCTGAAGACACCCCTCCCTTTGTTCCACTATAGTTGGCTCTCTCCTTAATGCTGCGGAGCAGTTATAGCCCCTCTTCCAGCACAGGCTTTGGATGTAATATTAAGCTTTTTAGTGCTTTTCTTCCTCTCTAAACTGTACATCTTGTATTTTTTTTTTTTACCCTGCCCATTCCTTTTAACTGTAGACCTGCATAAGAGTTGTGTATAGTAACCAGGCCACAGGTTCAATACTATGCTTTGAAATCCTCTCTGCCAAAGAAATTAGTTCCTTGATTTTTTTATTTAGCCTCAGTCAAGGTCTTAGGACTAGGGTGGAAAGTGGCCAGATTCTTTGCCAAATATCGTAGGAATGGCCTCTAGCCCAGTTCCCACTGTCGTTTCCCTCTGAAACCTCTTCAGCCACAGTCCCCGTTTCTCGCGGCGCTGCTGCCTTCCAGGCTGCTTGTGGAATGGCCCGTTAAGCCCCGCTTACCGCCTTTAACCTCTTTTCTAGTCCCAAGTTGCAAAGTCTTCCACATTTCTTCAGAACAGCAGCATAACCATGTCCTTGACAGCAACAGCCCACTCGCTGGTTCCACGGTCTGGACTGGTTCCTTTTCCCTTCCTGAGATGAGAACACCCAAACTAACACAGCTTACAGAAGGCTGTAAGCTTCAGAGGGTTGGGAGCCCCAGATGCGGCAGGCATGGGGACTGGATCAGGAAGCTGAAAGTGCACATTTTTCCTACAAACAGGATGCAAATAGAGCTAACTAGAAGTACAGAAGCCTCTCTCCTCCGACCACCAAAAGAAAAAAAAAATCTGAACCTATGGGGGACATTCACACTCATTCAAACCACGGTAATGGGCAATACTTAATCCAAAAAGATTCTCATGTTGCTTTTTCTAATATAGATAACTACATACTCGGGGTAAAATAGTCCAAAAGACACGTTATCAGCCCTCAGCTCTTCAGCATTTCCTTTCAATTTCTACAGAAGCATCAGTCCCAAGAGGGATATGTTAGAGACCTTAGTAACGTGGTCTTTTGCTGTGAATCGCATTAGTTGTGGACATGATGAGTCTTGGACAAGCCTAGGCAAAGGACCCTTCTGTGTGCATGGGTGGGTTTTGTCTGATGGGGGAGATGGAGCTTCAGTCACTTGGTTTTGGGACACATGCATATTTCTGGCCTTCTTAGAGTAGCTAGGTGGCTCTAAGCTGAGGGCATCCACACAGAGCCTCACATCGGGCTGGGGTGGAGGACTGGCGTGTTGGCCTTGGTCAAGAACCAAGTATGTTTACCCTCGCCTCTCCAGAATTTAGCGCTGGGCCCATGGAATTCTCGTGCACATCTCTGTTGAGCGAGCAGGTGACTATGTGATCCCAGGGTGACCAACCACTATGCAGAGAAGTCAGGATGGAAAATTAACTTATTCTTTATGACAGTCCAGAAGTGAGCTTGGGAGTCCTGTTGGCCCTTTCCCAGAGATGGGTGAGGAGTAGGGCAGTGGCCAGGGCCTGAGAAAAAGATTGGGTGACAGCTAGCCATGTTGGCCATTGTGCTGACGGGGTCCCTGTTCACAGCGTTGACCCTAGACAGCCCACACTGGGTACATAATCCATGGTGTTTGGTTTCATTGCTCTGAGACTGTCGTGGTCACTGCCTCCTGTCACTGGGAAAGATTCCTAACGAGGAGAGAGAGCATACCGTTGGGAACTCCAGATCGTATGGTGCATCCAGTGTTGTCACAGCCCCCGCAGAACCGTGTCAGCATGGGGCCCTTCCCCAGAGCCCAGCCATGACCAGGAGCTGGGATGCTCAACTCATTCAGCTGGCAACTCCATACAGCAAACTTGTTTCCCCACACAACACCCACTCAGGCTCAGAAAGCACAGCTACTTCTCGAGCGGAGATGAGGCCTGGTGGCGCTGGGGCTCTGGGTGTTTAAGGGGACAGTAAGTCAGGAGCTCTCAGCATGGCCGGAGGGATGGCGTCATCTCAGAGAGGATAGAACCAAAGGCTTCCACTGTGTTTTATAACGAGGTGTTTAGCAGCTGTGGAAACAGTGCCTTGCATCTCTCATACCAGGCAGTGCTTTCTGTTCCGGTAGCAGCAGAAGTGGGGACGCCGTAAAATGCCGCGAGTCAGTGGCTGTGATGAGCAAAGCCTCTCGTTGCATCGTTTCCTGTACGAGTCTCTGTCTGTGGCACTTAAGAATTGCCCCAGACCTGGGGCCTGAGCTTTTAAACTGTCTAACCCCAAACTGGTTTTGAGCCCTTTGCAGGATTTCTCTGTTGTTGTTTTTGAGACAGTGTCTTGCTACGTAGCTCTGGCTGGCCTATGCATCAAACCTCTTGCCTCCCAAGTACTAGGATTGATGGTGTGTGTACCCACTCCCAGCTTTCTTGCAGGGTTGCTAATAAACCTAGTATACAGATGATTCATAGATTGATCATATCATGGTGGGTCAGCCCATGCTTCCTCCTACAGGTTTTGGCCTGCATACCAGGGAGCTGTGACATCTATTGTCCACCTGTCAGGCTCCCAGTCGGGGTGCAGTGCTCCCTCCTTCGGGAAATGGGGAGGCTGAGGCTTACAGAAGAGAGGGAATCTTACCTTTGACCCCAGAATACCTCACTCCTTGTTTAATCTGTGATAGCCATTTTAATATCTAGGACAGGCCCAGAGTCCCCAACCTTGGCCCAGAAACCTTCAAGTAACCCTGAGTTCCCTTGTCCTTTGTTCTTTCCTCTTGCCTGTGCCAACTCCTATAGGCAGCCTGTCTGATGTAGAGTGACATCACTCCACTGTCTGTGGGGTGGGAGCCCCAGAACAAGGTCCAGCCTCCTTGAGAGCAAGGACTGGATGCACGATTGCAATCTCATCTTTCCAGTCTTGGCACCCGCCTGAACCCCAGCTGCAAGCGTTGCTGAGGGGCTGCCCAGCTCAGCAAGGCCAAAGAAAACACTTCCACTACCTTGGGGTTTTGACTAGGCTCCTGCAGTCGGGAAAGAATGTGTCACATGATAAGCATAACGCTGCACACTGGGCACTGGTGTGACTGTTTTGTATGCCCTGTGTACGCAGCGGCCATCAGAATGCGTGATGACAGGCCCATTCTTGAGACAGACAAACTGAGGCTCGGGAGGCACCGCGAGGTGTGGGGCCGAGTTTATCCCAGTCATTCTGAGTCCTAGAATTTATTTTTCCTTCCAAGCTCTTGCTCGGTCATGAAGGCACGAAATACCACGTGAAAGGAATTTCTAAAATCCTTGATTGTGAATTGGCAGTGATGTCACCAGCTAGGAATTGCTGATGTCAGTCCTCTGCTGTTTTCCTTTCCGGATCGTCTCTGTGCATGCTTTGGTGCCGCGTTTCTAGCCGCTGCCCAGATTTCTGGTACCTTAACGATGGTCATTTACTTCCTCGTGTCCCCTGGTACCGGCTGGCGGCACAGTTTCTTCATTCTCTTCCATTCATGTTTCCTTTTTCGGAGCAGCTGTCAATCAGTTTTTTGGCACGCCCACGTTCTATTGTTTCTGGTGGGATAAGGTCAGAGTCTGTCCATTATGTCACCAGCACCACCAGCAGCCCCGTTCATAGGAAGCCAGCAAGCTTTCAAATGGGGTCAAAAGCGTCCCTTGGTGCGTGCCATCCAGATCACCTACCGTGACCCAGATCTTACCAAAGGAAACCCACAGTGTCTAGAAGAGACTGAAGTTGGGAGGCCACTTTTTTGTTTGTTTTTTTTGAGAAAGAACTTTTCTGTGTAACAGCCCTGGCTGTCCTGGAACTCACTCTGTAGACCATGGCTTTACACTCACAGAGATCCACCTGCCTCTGCCTCCCGAGTGCTAGGATTAAAGGCGTGTGCCACCACCACCCGGGGAGGTAACTTTTAAAAAAATAAATTCTCTGTCTATTTATCGTCTATCTGTCTATCATAGATGTACCTATCTATCAGATAGATCTACCTGTGGTTAGTTTATGCACACACACACGCACACACAAATGTCACACATAGCACGTGTGTGGAGACTACAGGCTAAGTATGGAGTTGTTTTTCACCCTCCACATTGTTGTGAGTTTCTCAGGTTTGTGTACTTAGTGTTTTACCCACTAAGCAACCTTGCCACCCTTTTTTAAGTGTTTGTGTGTGTGTGTGTGTATGTGTGAACACAGACACATACACGTGCACACCAGAGTGTTCATCTGGAGGTTAGAGGAAGGCTTTCCGAAGCTGGTTCTCTTCCACATCACTTCTGAGATAAGGGCCTCTGTTGTTGCTGCTATACTGTAGACTCCAAAGTAGCTGACCTTGGAACTTCTGGGCAATTCTCCTTGGAACTAGCTGTTGGGGTGCTGGGTTAGAGATATGAGCCATTGCATTGTGTTTGGCTTTTAATATCGGTTCCTGGGCTTACACTCGGGTTGTCAGGCTTGCACAGAGAGTATTTTACCTGTGCAAACATCACACCTTTGAAGTAAATAATATCTACATTGCTTTCTGGTAGGTAAAATGGCTCCAACAGCAAGAAGTGAAGCGCAGGGTCAAGAGGCAGGCACGAAGCGACTCTCTCTATTTCAACGATCCCATTTGGTCCAACATGTGGTACATGGTGAGTAGGTGATGGGACCTCTGTCTTTAGGACGTTAGCATGCTCCTCTGAAGTGGGTTGACTTTTCCCTTGCGATCCCAGGACAGCTCTGGACAGACCTCCTTCATCTTGAGTGTGAACCCTCTGCGTCAGTGGTCTCAACAGAGTTCCTCGTGTTGCCGTGACCACCCCACCCATAAAATTATGCTGTTGCTACTTCATAACTGTAATGGTGCTACTGTAATGAATCCTGATGTAAATCCATGACTTGCAGGGTATCTGATAGGTGACCCCTGTGGAGGTCGCAACCCCCAGGTTGAGAACTACTGCTCTACATGAAAGCACAAACGAGCCTGTGAGAGTCCAGAGAGTCCTCTGTACAGAGTGAAGGGCTTTGAGACTGGCTGTAGCATGGACTAAGGAGAGAGGAGCTGTCCCTGGGCAGTGTCGCCAGCAGGAGACAGTGACGTAGGGAAATGGTAGCACACAGTCAGATGCAGAGCAGCTAGGGAGTCTCCACATGTAAGAAAGTCTTTGCTAAGCTGGAGCCCTCTGCTTTTCATTCTTCCTAATATAGTCGCCCCTGTCTGGGTTTCCCTGCTGTGCCCTGTGGGCATCAGGGGTGTTTGGGTTGCTGTGCTGTGCACTGTGGGCATCAGGGGTGTTTGGGTTGCTGTGCTGTGCCCTGTGGGCATCAGGAGTGTCTGGGTTTCCCTGCTGTGCCCTGTGGGCACCAGGAGTGTCTGGGTTTCCGTGCTGTGCCCTGTGGGCACCAGGAGTGTCTGGGTTGACATTCTGTGGCCACTCAGCATCAGAGGTGTCACGCTGGGCTTCATGTCTTCTGTGTTTGCAGCATTGTGCTGATAAGAACAGTCGCTGTCGGTCAGAGATGAACGTCCAGGCGGCATGGAAGCGAGGCTACACGGGAAAGAACGTGGTGGTCACCATCCTTGACGACGGCATAGAAAGGAATCACCCAGACCTGGCCCCCAACTATGTAAGTCCAACCTCAGACTTGACACACATGGTATTCAACCACACCAGTTATAAAATACAGACAAACTGTCTTTCCTTTTCCCCCAAACACATTAAATCAGGGAACGATGAGAATCATCATGGGAAGGTTCAGGGATGCATTCTCCCTCGCACCGGGGAAGGCTTTGCAGGGGGATACACCCATGCGTTTGAGTCACTTGCTTCCAGAATGTAGCCTAGAGACTAGGAACTAACTCGCGTTCAGAGGTCCTTATCACATGCACATTAGCTTGTGGGTCACTGCAGGGTTAAAACACAGGGTCTGTGCCCAGGGAGTCCAAGTTCCTCTCCTGGCTCTGTCACTTGCTTGATCCCAGGCAAGCTGCCTGAGTTCTCTGTTCCTCGGTGTTACCGTCTGTAAAATAGGGCGACTGGAAGGACTGCTTCTTACGGGGTTATTGTAAGGACTGGATGAGTTCGTAAGTGCAAAGGGGAGAGCCTGGCATGCAGACAATATGGGAAACGCGCTAAGCCTCTAAATACCTGGGGTCAAGAGTGATGAAGTAAACCCCACAGAATCCGCTTTTGAGGTAACTATGTAGCCCTTAGAGATGAGTTTTGAAGACTGCATTACCACTGGAAAACTTGGTGATACGTCTTCCAAGAAGGATGAAATTTGTGTGAATACCATTATGACAAATATGTAAAGGAAAGTATGCATGTTAAAATACGAAATCAAGGAAGTTTTGGGACCTGAAGACTTTATGCGGAGAGGAATGAGCTGCCCCAGAAAACCAAAGCTGAGTGGCTCCTGTGAAGCATCTGGAGTCAGGAGAGACAAAGGGTGCCATGGTTGGGGAGGGAGGGAGTGGGCAGTTCCTGATTCGTAGTACATGCTTTTCATTTTGCCCAGTGAAAATGTCCTAGTGATAAATGGTCGTGATAACTGCATAAAAAACCGTGTGTGAATTTAGCAGCACTGAACCATACATTTGAAAGCAGTTGAGATAAGATTTTATGTACCATATATTTCAGCACAGTGAAAGGTGTGTAGGATGGTGGTGACCGTCACAGTAACCCCGGTTATGATTTTCCTCGTTTTCTAAGCGTGGTGTAGGGAAAGTTTAAATGGGGGCTGTCGTACATTGGGTCTCTAATCCTTGCTAATCATGGTTTAACTCCTAGGATTCCTACGCAAGCTATGATGTCAACGGAAATGATTATGACCCATCTCCACGATACGACGCCAGCAATGAGAATAAGTATGTCCCTTTGCGGCCTCCTTCCTGGCTTGTCTTCCTTTCCTTGCGAGCAAAGAGGAGGCCTGCAGAAGTGCTGACTCTGCATTCTTCTCCTGCCTGGCTGCTGTTCAGGGCATGTCTAGGTCTCAGAAGTCGCTTTAACCACAGCTCCTTGGGCACAGGTGGCTTCTTTGGAGTTAGCCTGCTCTTTTAGGAGTTACCTCTGCTGGCCAGACAGAGATGGTGTGAAACACTATCCCCGTTTCTAGCCTCATGGGATATGAACGACGCTGAACAGAGTTCAAATCCCTGCTCTCCACCCACTGCTTGTGTGATGTTTGTGCACATTTGAGAAGCCTTGCTGAGACAGTCCTTGTGTCCTGGAGGCTGCTCCATGCAGATGGTGTCCCTAGCTCAAGGGTTCCTGAGATGGGTAAGAGAGGTGACCTGTGGGCATTGTTTACACTGTGTTAGTTGCCACCTCAGGTGACCTGAAGAGGTCACATGACCTGTGCAAGCTAAATGGCAGTCCTGGGGTTGCTCCTGGGATTTCCTTCATGGTGCCTACTTGTCTTTTCTCTGTCAGCATGCCTGATTTCTTAATTTTACCATTCTTTCAGAAAAAAAAAAAACACTCAGGAAAGTAATGAAAGCCCTTTCTCCCTTCCCCATGTTGACAAAGCACTGGCCTGTGTATCTTCCCAACGTGCTCATTTTAGCCAACTTTCTATCAACGTAAGGAAATGCTGGATTCACTTGACTTAGAATAGGCAAAGCTACATGCAATGCCCTGTGCTCTGGTCCTAGCTACTCAAGGGGAAGGCAGGAGGTGCAGCTGATTCTAGGAGTTAGAGGCTAGCCTGGACAATATAACAAGATGTAGCTCTGAAGGGCGGAGAGAGAGAGAGAAGTGGGAAGAGTGGAAAAAGACAAAAAAAAAAAAAAAACAGACATGGAGAGATTTATTTTGGCACACAACTTTGCCCCATCCATGGTCTGTTGCCTGCATCATGGTGGGAACATAACAGTAGACCTACATACAGGAGGTCAGAACAGTGTGTGAGGTCACCCGTAAACTCAAAAGAAAAGGAGAAAGTGCCTGGGTCTCACAGTAACCCTCAGGGCATGACCTAGGCTCTACCTGCAAAAGATACAGCCTCTTGCAGTAATGTCACTGTAGACAGATTATTCTTTGGGTCGCCAGCTCACGAATAATAACATGGAGACTGAATATTTATTATGAAAGTTCAACTTTAGCTTGGGCTTGTCCCACTAGCTCTTATAACGTAAATTAACCTGCTTCTATTAATCTATGTTCTGCTGTGGGTTTTTTTCCTCCTCTCCATTTCTGTCTGTCCAACTTGTTACATGTCTCCTGGAGTCTCCTGGTGCCAGATTCTTCTTCCCAATCTCTCTCTCTCTCTCTCTCTCTCTCTCTCTCTCTCTCTCTCTCTCTCTCTCTCTCTACCTGGAAGTCCCACCTATACCGCCTACCTAGCTATTAGCCATTCATCCTTTTATTACATCAATCACAGCAATGCATCTTCAAATATCTTCAAATATACAAATATCCCACAACATGTCACCCTGGGACTAAGCCTTTAACACATGAGACTGGGGACGGGGTATTCAACATCCAGAACCCAGCAGTATGCTATTATGCCATGGGTTCCACCAGATGCTGTGCAAGGCCACTTGGGTGTTGGATGCCACATGCCAGATGCCTGACCTCCCAGAGCTCCTGGACTGCCTGCTTTCTGACTCACGTCCCAAGGTGCCCTTCTGCTCAGCAGTGGGGAGGCCTCGGGCAAAGGACCGGCTTCCTGGTCACACATCAAAGGGCGGGGAAGCATGATCTATATTCCACGCAGTGACCCTTGAAGGGCAGAATCAAATCCCAGCCTGTGACCTGAGAGCGGGCCTGGCCTTGGGGCTGTGACAGTTCCAGAGAATGACAGATGGCGCCCTTCCAAAGGGCTAGCAAGCAGACCCGGGGCCATTTTCAAATTTTGCTACAAATCTGACCAATGATTCCAATTCCCCTGCGGTCTCTCCTCACAGCTGTACCATGTAAACTGGCCCATGTTTTGGAGAGGAAATGGCCCAGTGTGGCACATCAGAAGATGGGGGTCATTCCTGAGGAAAGCAATTTATTTCTCGCTGACTTCCACATTGTCCCTCGCCTCTACTGAGTATTTGACAAAGCTGTCCTTTCTCAGCTCCTGTTACACCCCTGTGGAAATGGCAGAGGCCTGAATAGGGAAGCAGGGTGCTTGTCAGGACACAGGGAACAAACAAAAGCACGGTGTTTTCTTCCTTTCGTTGTACCGGTCAGGCGAGCATGGACACCGCTGCACATCTAAGTGGCAAGTCTTTAGTCCCAGGAGACAGAACCGAGGCGGGACTGTGAACAGCCCCGGCAGTGAGTGAGCAATAGGAAGCGAGGAGAAGCCCAGGCCATGGACACTGGCACCAGGTCTTAACCGGAAATCTATCGGAGGCATCTTAGAAGGGACAACCTGGGAACCATTGTTTCCCACCTCCAGATGGACAAAGAGGGCTGGGCAAAGCCTGCTTGAGTACATTTGCCAGAAGGGCTGCCAAAAAAGGGGGTGAGGCTTGGCTGACATCTCAGGCATGGGGATAGCTGACCTTGGCTGCAGAAATAATGAGCATCTTACAGGGTTCTCTAATCATTGCTGGCCCAGGACCTTACTTTTATTGTTTCTTTTTTTTTTTTTTTCTTTGCTTCAGACATGGCACCCGCTGTGCAGGAGAAGTCGCTGCTTCAGCCAACAACTCCTACTGCATCGTGGGCATAGCATATAACGCAAAGATAGGAGGTAAGGCAAAACGTGTGGGAGCAAAGGGACCAACGACTGTGGCGTTCAGTAGCCTCACGTCCTATGGCCTGAGCATAGGCTTGGCCCAAAGCAGCAATGCCAGCTTTGTTACAACCCTGGCAGCCAGCCTAGTAGATAGGCCCCAAACTAGGAATTGCTTGCCATTTTCCTGCCATCGAGGGCCCCATTGGAAGGGAATCCTCTTGTCCTGGTCACCCTGGCCACTGACTCGCCTCTGCCATCACATGGGCTTTTCTGACAGGCTTCTGTGGCTCCCTGTCTCTTCCCAGACACGCTTGCTGCTCTCTTGGCCCGATCTCCTGTTGCCGTGCAACCACTTCCTGTTTCCGTATTTGATGGAGTGCTCCCCACCAGTCATCCCCCTGCCTCCACCCTCTTTCTGGTGGAGTTGGTCTGTCCAGGGCTTGCCCCCCAGCTGTATCTGGCTTTCTCATGCAGTTTCTCACATTGATAAGTCAAGCTGCCCTTGCTAGCATGAGGCTCTGGAGCAAAGGGTGCCATGTCTTCCTGCGCCCCACCGGAGGCTGGCAGTGTGATAACTCAGTTGCCAGGTTTTCTGACGTGCCCCTAAGTACACAACGCTGAGCAGGTGGGGCAGAAGAAACGGTGCCAGCCAGTCTCAAGGACTGCTTGGGGGGCTTACCCATGTCTCTGCTGGCCTCCTTAGGGGTAGGGGTTGCAGCTTCATCAGCATCACCTACAAAGAACATGAGGTGGAGAGGTTGGGTCAGGGGTTTCCTGCATCATCACCCAGTCCTTGAGGAATTTCTTGAGTTTTGAAGAAGTGAGTTCCAAGTGTTTACTAAATTAGGAACTCACCTGCTCCTCCTTGGACTTCTTGAAGTGGTTGGGATTTGGCATTCGGCATCAGGTCTCAGGCCTAAGCCCACTCACACACTCCACTGCCTGTGTAGTCACAACATGTATATTCTCTGTGAGCCCATGTATGGCAGGCAGTGATTGCCTCCCAGGTTTGATATGGCAAGAAAATCAGATACCACATTTGCAGGCTTTGCCTCAGAGCTAATCTCCAGGGAGCTGCTGAGTCATCCCCCGCAACTCCCCCCCCCCCACGTTGCAATCCTCACATAATCAAAACAATTCATCTCACTTTGAGTGAGCAGATAGAACCATTGTTCGGGTTGTTCAAGCCGTGCTCCAGCTCCCTAGAAGGGCAGCATCAATGACTCTGATATCTCCTAGAGATGCAGGTTCCTTGCTTCACCCCAGATCTGCAGAGTCCCGTGGAGTTTGTCTGGACTAGGTAGTTTGTTAACACTGGCCTCGAGAACTCTCTGGGGCCATGCAGGAGGGGAAAGTATAAGAACAACTGACTGGAAGCTAATAAAGCCCCACTCAGGGGAGCTGCGCAAGGGCACGAGGGCATTGGTGCTGTCCTTGGATGGTCCTACCCTATCCTCCATGCAAAACTGTGTCTCTGAGCTTCCCAGAGTCTGCAGTCTAGACAGAGAGTACCTCCTGTGTAGGGTGGTGTGCTGTCCTTGGATGGTCCTACCCTATCCTCCACGCAAAACTGTGTCTCTGAGCTTCCCAGAGTCTGCAGTCTAGACAGAGAGTACCTCCTGGGTGGTGTGCTGTCCTTGGATGGTCCTACCCTATCCTCCACGTAAAACTGTGTCTCTGAGCTTCCCAGAGTCTGCAGAGTCTGGACAGAGAATAGTTCCTGTGTAGGGCTGGGAACAAGAATGTCTTAAAAATGAATTTATTGAACATCTTCAAGCACGTACTGCGTGTATAACTCTGGGCAGCCACTGAAGGGGAGAAGATGATGCCAGACATAATTAGGAGCCTCCAGGATCTCAGCATGCCTGCGGGATGAACAGTACTGCCTAGAAGTCAGTACAGGATCAAGTCCTGAAGTGAGACAGGCAGGCGGAGGGTAGAAAGACAGAAACAAGAGGCACGGCTGGATCCCGACCTGGAGGCTTGGCTGCAAACAGAGGGAGTTCCAAGGAGGCAGCGGAATCAGCAGCATGGGACTAGGTGGGGCCAGGCTACCTGGAGACAAGGAGCAGAGTATAAGAAGACAAATGTGTGTGAGAGAGCTGTCCGTAACCAGGGACACAGAACCAGGGACACAGGGCAGCCAGTATCCCCAAAGCCGTCATGCACAATTCGGCTTCCACACAGACGGCCGCCTCTTCTGCCAGTCCCACCCCTGTCACCCACCCCTAGGCAGGGCAATTTTTGAAGTACCCCAGACACAAGGTGGCCAACCTCTCTGAGTTTTAATGCCCACAGCAGTGGCTCTGGGTCCACCATGGGGCTAAACCTTTTCAGTTTTTGCTGTGTGGTTTCAGTTGTTGCTCAGGAGAGTAAAGTGTATATCCTAGCTTGTCTCAGTCCATCTGGAATAAGTCACATACAAATCATGTGTGATATAATGAAATAATCGAAAACAGATTCTTTCAGTTCATGCTGTCACGTTTTGTGGGTGAGCAGTTTATGTGTTTGATATGTGCCTATTGATATTACTTTTCAGCTCTTAGTTTGACACATAGTCTTGCTATGTAGCCCTGGCTCGCCTGTAAGTCTCTGTGTAGCTCAGGTTGACCTCACAGCAGTCAGCCCCTGTGAGGCTGATGTGTACAACCCGACTCAGCATCCGCTGTTTCTTACTTTAAATATTCAAGTCAGCTAATAGAAAGATATACTTGCCTATATATGTAGTGTTTCTTTCTTTAAAAAAAAAGGTTTTTTTACTTATTATATTATATATACAGAAGAAGGCACCAGATCTCATTATGGATGGTTGTGAATATCATGTGGTTGCTGGGAAATGAACTCAGGACCTCTGGAAGAGCAGTCAGTGCTCTTACCCTCTGAGCCATCTCTCCAGCCCCTAGATGTAATGTTTCTTAAATTTTCAACCTGAGAATTTGTTCTTTGAAATCGGTTCTCAGTCAGTAGCCTAAATTGGCCTAAAGCTCTGTATGTAGCCTGGGCTGGCTTCAAACTCATGGCAATGATCCTAGATCAGCCTCCCAAGTATTGAGAGTAAAGGATCAAGTCACTGTACTCTAGAAAATTGTTTTTTAAATTTCCAAGTATTCTGGTGAGAAATTCTCCTTCAATGTATTTGAAAGTGTCTTTTTAAAAAGCTACTTAATAAATTTAGTTTGTGGGTATATGGATACAGAGGTCAGAGGAAAACCTGGGGGAGTCAATTCTTCCCTTCCATCTTATATGTCCCAGGGTTTGAACTCCTGGCCCTGAAAGTTGTCTTTGTCTTCATGTTGGAAAGAAGTCGTAAAAACAGGATTCTAGTGTGATGCTTACAGTGGTCTAAAGATACCGTTCTCTGCTCTTCTGCCACCAGTGTTTCTTGGTGAGGCAGGCACCATCCCTACTGCTGCCTCTGCTGTGGTGTGATCTGTTCTGCGGAGGCCTGAGGATGCTCTTCCCAATTCTTAGTTCCCTGCCCCTACCATGACCTTTTGTGTAATTTTCTTCCTGTTCTTCCAGCTTGGAGTTTGCTGTGTTTCTCAGTAAATTCATGTGCTCTCTCTGTCTCTCTGTCTCTGTCACCGTCTCTGTCTCTCTGTGTGTGTATGCATATGTATGTAAATATGTATATCTGTTGTAGCTTAAAGAAAAAAGCTAGTGTTTAAGTGTTTTTAAGTTACAGTTGCCAGGCTACTCCACACACCTCATAAGTCACTGAGGCTCTGTTCGGAAAAATCTTTGTTTCTCTGTTTGTTTCTAATAAGATAGTTGGCATGATGCCGTCTCTGGGTGTGCCTTCTTTTTATTGTAGCTAGTCTATTCTTAATTCCACCTAATTACAAAGTTTTAGTTATTGTAATTTATGTCTTATGTTTTCAGTTTGTTTTATTGTTTCTAACCATCTCTAAATCTCCCCCGAGACTCCCCACATCTTCACTCTTAAGTATTTTTTTTATCTGACACTCTCTGGTACAGCAGTAGTCTTACCAGTCTTACTACTGAGTCTTCTGTATTAGGTCTAGTATCCCGGTCACTTTTATGTTCCTAATAATTAGTTCTCCTCTTTACAATGGTCTGCATATTCTTTTATTCGCATGTTTAGTTACTTTTATTGTATCATTATGTAATAAAAAATTATTATACAATAAAAATAATCTATATTGTAGAATTTAGAGCCTGCTGGTTTTTTTCTGAAAACTGTAAAATTCGTTATAGCAGTGATTTAAGTTTGAATTTTGAGAGACTTATTCATCGTTTCACAGACTTCTTTACCAGGAACATAGGCTTTGCTCTTGTAGCATGACTTTGTGGTATTTCAGAAACCTGCAGTCCTGGGGTACATAGTACTTGGAACATCTGCACGGCTTGCCTGGGCTTGTGCGTGTTTTCTCCCTCCTGGAGTTTTGTTTCTTTTTTAAAGAACATTGCGTAGACACATATATTTCAGGGATCTGCCGAAGGATTGAGTGAACGTATGTCTTTCCCCACACCTGTGTCCTTTCTGAGGTTCCAGCTCTCAATTTCTCAAAATCCGTGTCCTGTCACTCACTATTGACTTCTGGCCTTGGACGAGCAAGGGAGATCCCCTGCCGAGGAAATCCATCTAAACGTGGACACCCAAGATAGTCCCCTCTGTTCAACCGCTGGATCCCCATCTATTTCTGCCCTCCTCTGGTTGCTTTCTGATGCCCTTAGAAATGCAGTTGTGTTTCCCAGGGTCTGGGATGATTACCTGTGAAGGGTGGTCTGCTACAGTCTCCTCTGCCCTTACAGAAACTAACACTTGGAGCTCATAGGCTCTTTATGTTGATCTAGTGGAGTTCACATTTGTTAGCCTTTGCCCCATAGCAATCATCCTAAAGCATAATTCCTTGCACAGTAAACATCAGTAAATAGCAGATCATGTCTACGCTAAATGGTTCAGGCTCCATGGTCGCTCTTCAAGGTGTAGCAAATTGTTGGATGTCTGTGATCTGAATGCTGTACGGGGTGATCCACTCTCAAGACAGACTGCAGGCGGCTGTTGGTGAGAGGCCTTTCTTTACTCCATGGCAGCTGTGGGCCGGGGTGCTGGCTTCTCCACATATGCACCTGTCCCGGTAGCATGGGAGCTAGCTCCCCTCACCGCCGTTGATTGTTTTATAACCAAGGCCCAGGAATCACACACATCAACCATTCTCTTCCTGAGATGTGCATCACTACACCCCAGAGTGGCAGGAAGCTGGCTGCACCTTTGAGGACAAAAGTGGCAAAGTATTTTTAGACTTGGACTAAAATCACGACAATGGGCTCTTAGGCAAAAACAGCCTATTTATTCAAATGGAGTAGATTTTACTAACTTTCTTTGTAAAATTGTATGTTTCTTGTAAGTTTCATCCATAAATATAACTAAAGAGAACAGTGGGTCCATCCAAATTATATCTTATGAAACAAATTTCCCCAGCCACCAGCTCCCCAGGTCATATTGTCATTAGGTGTGCCGTGTATGTTCAGGAGAGATTAATTTCTCAGGGACCAATAGAGACATATCATTTTTAGAGTTGGGAAACCCTAGTGTGTTTAACCAATAGCCTCTAATGTATTTTGCTTTCGAAGATTTAAATTTTTTATTAAGTTCTTGAGCTACACATGGGTGACTTATGTTCTCTTTCTATGTGTAACATTCCAATAAAAACCTGATGAAATTTTTATAATGTCAAATTTGTTTATCTTTCTTTTATGACTCTGGAGTTGGGGAATCTAGCTTAAGAAAAGCCCACAAAAATAAAATTGGTTCTCCTGTGCTTCCTCTGAAAATGAGTTTTTAGGACAATAATTTATCCGGAGCTTTAATGGAGTTATCTTTTATTTTTACCTCTGTATATGTTTTCCTATGTGTTTTTTTTCCCCTAAGAATCGTGAATATGAGGAACCACTGATGTCATTCCCTTGCGGGTTACTCTTCAGCCTAGGCGTGCACACAAGTCTGTCCCATCCTGCATCCCCCATGGACACAGGCTGGCCCCTGATGGTTCCTTCCTCCGTCTCTAAGTTCTGTCAATGGCATGGTTATTATTTGGAGAGTTTTGAGTTTTTCCGATAGTTAACAGGGTGAATTTTCTCTTACAGTCCTTTCCAAAAAAATATAACCCTGCTGTTCTTGCATGCTTTCTCTTTCAAGTGAACTTGAGGGTTTTCTTTTCAAGTTCCATGAAAATTCCTGTTGGGGTTTTGATTGGTATTGCATGAAACATATAGAATAATTTGGGGGAGAATTAACATCCTTACAATAACGAGTCTTCCTACCTAGGCAGCATCATGGTATGTTTCTGTATTTTTAGGCTTTTTAAAAAGTTTAACTTTAAGAAAATGATCACTTTTTCCATATAGAGCTTTCATATTTAATTAGATTTATGTTGAGTTTGATATTTAATATATATTGATATTAATCATCGCTGACACGGATATAGGAAGGGCAGTGTTGTTTCTGCCTGCCCTGTTTGAATGCTCTTGATGCTATGAGGCTTTATGGCTTTTCTGTGTGTAAATAGCAGGCACCTGTGGTCATAGCGGCGGACTGTCTCTAACAACGGTGACTCATTTCTTTTTCCCGCCTTATGTCAGTATATAGAGACTCCTGATAATAATTGCTGAGTGGTCATGGCTTATGGGTTCTGTGGTCATATTCGATGTATACAGGAATAGTATTAAACCATTTATGGCTATCTTCTGTAAGTTTCCTCTTGCTGGCCTTTGTCAAATTGAGGCAACTGTATTTTATTCCTGGATTTCTGAAAGTTTTGATTAAGAGTGGATATTAAATTTCATTAGATGTTCCTTTAAAAGGCATCTACGGAGATGATTATATTCTTTCTCACATGTGCTGTTGAGTCTGTGTACTGTAATAAATTGCATTAGATATATGTATCTTTCCTTCTTGGAATAAATTCTGTTTTTATCACAAATATTGTTCTTTCAGCTAGGGTGTCACTTAGGGTGATCTCGTAGGGTGAGTTAGGGAACTCTCTCCCCTGCTCTGAAGCGGTTGCCTTATCAGGGGCATGGCTTGGTTTGGGGACAGCGGTAGATCTGACCAGAGTCATTCTGCATGGTTACAGTCACTGTGTTGGTTTGGGGACAGCGGTAGATCTGACCAGAGTCATTCTGCATGCTTACAGTCACTATGTTGGTTTGGGGACAGTGGTAGATCTGACATTATTCTGCATGGTTGCAATCACTGTGTGTGTTGGTTTGGGGACAGCGGTAGATCTGACAGTCTTTCTGCAGTGTGCAGTGGTTACAGTCACTGTGTGCAGGGGCTTTTTAGTTCCCTTGAGGAAAATTTGGTAATTAGATCTTTCTATAAAAGTCACTCGCCAGGCGGTGGTGGCTCACGCCTTTAATCCCAGCACTCGGGAGGCAGAGGCAGGCGGATCTCTGTGAGATAGAGGCCAGCCTGGTCTACAAGAGCTAGTTCCAGGACAGGAACCAAAAGCTACGGAGAAACCCTGTCTCGGAAAAAAAAAGTCACTCATTTCTGCATAGGTTCAAGTCTGACGTAAACATAACATATTCTCATGATTTAAAGGTATTTTCTATATTCATAGTTGTTGTTCCCAAATTTATTTATGATATCTATTTTACCCCTTATCAGTGAAAGATTGTTCTTTCTTATAAAAAGGATTTCATCAGACAACTAGTTTTTTAAATTAAAATTTTAATTGTATTTTTTATACCTTTTTAATGTTTCATGAATTTCTGCTTTTTCTTGTGTGTTAATTCCTTTACCTTTATTATTATTTATTCCTTGAGGATATTTGTTAGTGTTTTTTTAAGTTTAGGCTTTTCTGTGTCCTAATGAATGAATGAATGTCATCTATATGTTCTCCCTGACCCCCATCACTGGTTTCATTATACTGCGCTGTTACTGCTATTTATTTCTGAATACCTTTGAATTATTATTCTTATTTGTTGTTACTCTGTGTGCGTGTGTGAAGTGTTGGAGCATGGAGTGCTAGGGCACACGTGTGGAGGCCGGGCGATGACACGCAAGTGAGCTATCTTTCTGTTGTGAATTCCTGGCGTTGAACTCGGGTCTTTGGGCTTAGCAGCAGGTGCTTCCACTGAGCTAGCTTGCCACTCCGTTTCGACAAACTTTTAAATATCGGCTTTGGTTTTTCTCTTTAATCCTGAAGTTATTTAGAAGAGACTTATAAAGCTTTCTAACTGGATCAATCCCTTTGGTTCTCTGTTGCTGATGTTTAGCCGTTGCTGTGGGGGCCAAAGCCGCTCACACTAGCAGGTGTGGCTGCCCACCAGCTCCAAGGAAAATGGGTTTGATCTGTGCCTCACGGTATTTTGTTTCGAACTTGCATTCACAAAGCCAAAAGAGTTTACGTAGATTAGAATATGCAACAGGTGGGTTTACTCTTGCGAAACCAGAAGCTTTGGCTTCTCAGGCCCTCTCCTCTCAAGGCAACAGCTACTGGCAGCCGCATGGTGGCCATTCCTAACGCAAGGGGAAGTTCCCCCACCATGTCATGGGCTTGTAAATAAAACTCGACACTTTGTCCCTTGATCTTGCCTTCTGGGTGCCTATATACATCTGCATTTGTCACCAGAGTGATCAATTTAATGAAACATTTCTAGAGACTAAATTAATTAAATTTCTTTGATAGCTTCACACACACACTATACATATATGTGTGTGTACTAATATATATTAATATATATAATTAATAATATATAATTATAATTAATATATGGTGTGTATGAAGGTCTCTATAAATGTTTCATTAGATATCTATATATACATACATGCATGTTATATAATTATATCATGTAACATGTATATGATATCTGTTATATATAATGCATTCTGATTAATCTCACCCCCCATCTCCCTCACACTTCTCCCTATAAATCCCTTTCTCTCATTCATGTCTTTTGATTTTGTTCTGTGACCCATTGAAAATAATCAGGGACATTTATGTGATCATGAGTTTGGAACTGTCCACTGAAAACAATGACTCCCCTTCTCCAGAATGTTTCAGTAGCCAGTAGCTCGGCAGCGAGGGATAGCATCCCATGAGCTCCTCCCATATCCATGACAGATTGTTGACCAGGCCCAGTGGTGGTAACAGGATCCACTATGAGTTTGTGATTGTGGTACCTGCATGAAGCCAAGAAGATGGCATTTAGCAAGCCTTCCCCATCCTTTGGCTCTTACATCTATTCCGCTCCCTCTCCTGGAATGGTCTTTGAGCTTTAGAGAGGGTGGCATGAATGTCCTATTCACAAGCAAGCGCTGAACCATCACTTGTTCCTGACACCCTGCGAAGCGATGAGTCTCTGCTTTCACTGCCATTCACTGCCCTTCACTGCAAAGAGGCTTCGCTGATTAAGGCTGAGGGTAGCATTTGCCTATGGGCATAGTTAAAGGTTTTTAGAAGGCAGCTTGGCACTGTATTAGTTTAACTAACAACAGTAGGAAGTTCCTCCTAAAGCCTGTAACTTCCCCAGTTTATAAGTATCAGGCAAGAGTTCCCATAGTCTAATGCTGAAGGCCATGCATCTCAGTGATAAGATATAAACAAATCAAGCAGAAACTGAGCTGGAAACTGCTTCCCCACGAGCTAGATTTCACAGTGCTGAAATGGGCTGTGCAGTGTACAGAAGAAGGAAAGGTGTCAAGAATCCTACCTAGAAGTGAATCCTATAAATTTCAGCACCACCCTGCCAGTCAAGCTGTGCGTGCTCGTGCTGTAGTGGCATGACTGTAACCCAGGTAACCAACCACTCTCTGCTTAGCTCCGAGGTCCACTCCACAGCAAGGAACGCAGGCCTGGTATTATGTCTTATTTTTTATCTCTCTGATCTGTTTCTCAGAAGGGCACTGGTTCTCCTTGACGGTTACAGATTTGTCAATTTCCTTATGCTTTAGCCGTGTGTGTTTTACAGTTATGTTACACGTTACCTAAAAGATATGTCTTCCTAGTGTACTGGATCTTCAGTTGGTATAAAAATTAATGTCTTGATATTTTGGCTAATAATATTTACAGATTTGCTAGATTATTTTATTGCAACTTTTATTGTACATTTCTTATTATTTTTATCCCTGATTTTGGAAGCAGAATATATCTGGTTTTATATTTTTTAAGTTATTTATTTATTTATTTTTTAAAAAAGCTTTTTTTATTTTACATACCAATACCAGTTCCCTCTCTCTCCCCTCCTCCCACCCTCCCAACTTCCCCCCACCCCACCCTCATCCACTCCTCAGAGAGGGTGAGGCCTCCCATGGAGAGTCAACCAAGTCTGTACATCACTTGATGGTATGGGACAATTGTATTCTGTCAATTATATTTTAAATAAACACTGATTGGTCAGTAGCCAAGTAGTCAGTGAGTTTCCACTAGCTCGGGTCAGCTGTTTCTGCAACAGCCGAATTTGCTCTTAATATCCAATCAAGCCATGCTTGACATTTTGTATTGGTGTCCTGCTCTTTGATTTGTCCTTTTTCTTTGCCTCCCTGAAGGGTGATCAAGTATTGTTTATATTCCAATTTGATTTTTCTATAATATGTTTTCATGTGTAAATTCCATATAATTAGTCAGACTACGGATAGTTATTTTACAGCCTGAGTGAGGTGTAGACCTCACTAGTCTCCTCCCTGTAAGATATTTCCCTGTGCTGTTTGGCTGGGATAGACCAGTTGTTCGGTAAAAGTTTCCTGTTGGATTGCTAGGCTTTCCTTTTCCTGGTGCTTAAACTAGAGAAATAAAATTTTTGTTCCTTTTTTCCCTTTTTGTCTGTTTCTAGTGCTATTTCTGGGTCACCATCTTTATCTCTAATTCTAGTTTAAATGAAATTTTAAAAAGAAGACAGTTAACTGAGTGTGGTGGTGTGTGCCTGTAATCCTAGCTCTTGAGAAGCTGGGGCAGGAGGGTGGAGAGTTCAAGGCCAGCCTGAGATGCATAGCGGTAGTGGCAGCAGCAGGCAGCGGTAGGTGAGGGTAGGAGACTCTACCCCACACTGTCATCCGAACAGGCAGAGGAGTCCTTTTTCAGAGTCTTCTACTCCGTCAAAACTGGATCCTTGGCCATGCTGAAGAAAGGATTTTCAGGACAAACTGGTATGAAAAAAAAGTTTGAGTTTATTAAAAATAGAAAGAAAGGCTCTCGGGAAAAGATTAGGCAAACCTGAGAGCAGATGTGGGCTTCTCAGGGAAGGGCTGTCCTGTGCAAGCCTGCTTGTCACTTCTCAAGGGAGAGTTGCCCTGATGTGGCTGGACAGCACTTATGCATTATTTTGGTAGCTCCCATGTTACATCTTGCAGGGTTGTTAAGATTTTTTTTCCCACTCTTTTTGGAAAAATAGGATTATAGGGCAGCTCTGGAGACACCTCAGTTGGGATTACAGTCTAATAAGATAAACCAGAAGCCACTACTAGGGTTAGGACACGTCATTTTACTGTAAGTGGGTTTCTTGTGAGCTTCCTAGAAAATTGTGGGTTTACAGTTGGGAAGGGAGAAAGCCTTAAGCAAATGTTGTTAACTGTGTTGGAATTCTCAAGTCTCAGCTGGTGAAAACTTCAGCTGCATTTTTGGAGGAGTATTAGAATCCAGACCACAGCTACTGTAAGGACATTCCAAGCCCCGCCCCTCCTTGCTCTTGCCTCATGTGCTCATAAGTTTCCATCTTTCTGTCCTGTCTCGGCAAGATTCTGTCGCAAAACAGCAAAACAAAGCACACACACACAAAGAAGATACGATGGAGCTGGAGAGATGGCTCAGTGGTTAAGAGCACTGGCTGCTCCTCAGAGGACCTGGGTTTGATATCCAGCACCCACATGGTGGCTCACAACTCCAATCCCATGGGGATACGGTGCCCTCTTCTTACTTGTGGGGGTACCACATACACATAGTACACAAGATGTGTGTGCAGGCAAAACACCCATACACACAAATTAAAATTGAAGGAGAAGATGACACAAGATCCCACTACCATGTTATTCTTAACAGAACAAGATCCAGGACCAGTCTGCCTGTCAAAGTTCCCCTTTGTTTCATATACCATCTCCAGGGTTGGGCTTGGTGAAGCAGGAAGAAGGAAGTGAATAATGTCTCTCCCATCTTCTTGGAAACAGGAGAGCTCTAACTGATTTTAACAGATGCTGAGACTATCGTGCATCGTTTTGTGCATACTGATACTCATTTTGGAGGCCCCCTGCCTGCATGTACTCTCTTATCCCTGTCTTTGGGGGAATCATCTGGCTTGTGGAGTTTCTTTGGAGACAGAATCCTGCTGTGTTGCCCATGCTGGCTCCAGACTCTGCATCCTTCTTCCTTGGGCTCTGCAATGCTTGGGTTACAGGCATGAGCCATGCCATCTAGCTCTGTTACTTTCCAATTTGGCGTTTGGCTTTCTTCAGATATTTTCTGGGTCTGGTTGCATGCTCACAATTGTACTCGCAAATCTTCTTGGCTGTGAGTGATTATCAGTCTCCTGGCAGAGGTCTACCTGTGATGGGGAGAACAGAGACCTGGTGCTGGAGGGCCCTCATCCCCTCCCTCTGGCCTTCCCACCATCTCTCCCTTGATTCATCTCTGAACAATTCTGTGCTGCTCTCTGCTCAGCCTGTAGGGATGCAGCTGTCCTGCAGGGATGCTTGCACAGGATCCCTACTGACCTAGCAGCCCAGACCTGCAGGGATGGATGCAACTGTCCTGCAGGGATGCTTGCACAGAATCCCTGCTGACCTAGCAGCTCAGGCCTCAGGGGTTTGTGCCCTTCTGGAATTGCTCTCCTTCAAACAAACTTTGAAGCAGGGTGTTTTCTCCTGCCTCCCGCATCTCCTCTGTGCTGTCTCAGTTCCTCTGAACACTTCTCATGCCTATTCCAGAGTTGTTCTTTTCCTTCTCTTCTGTGTTTTTAGTTCTGGGCATTTGGATCCTGAGGAGGGGTAGGCTGTGTGTTCAGTTCACTCTCTGCTTGCTCCAGTCTCCTTAGGGGTTATTATTATTGTTGTTGTTGCTGTTGTTATTATTATTATTTATTATTATTACAAGAATAGCAGCCATTGCTGACTGCTTTTAGTTGGGAATGCTGTACCAAACCCTTCAGCGTTCTGTCTCTACATCTGGTCCTCAGAAGGAATCTGATTTGTTGTTATCATGGCCTTGTCTCACCACTGGAAACTAAACTGAGCTGGGAGGTGAACAGCTGTCACCTGCAGTGTCTTGCTGTTGCTGTTGCTGTTGCTGAGAGGCAGAGGGAACAGGTGAACGCAGGCCTGATGACCTGAGGACTGGGGTTGCTATCCTAGCTCTTTGATGCCAGGGCATAGTAGTGACATTTTGAGGTCAGCTGCCACTGAGCCCAGTGGCTAGAAACAGAAGGGAAGTCCTTATGCTATGTGCAAGTACATTGGTGATTGCGTTCCTTCCAGCATAACTTGACCTCTTTCTCCCTCCGAAGCTGAGAAAGGATAATGGGACAGCACTGGAGGAAGCAGGAAGGGCAGCTGTACTCCTCCTTGGCTTCCCTGCTCACTCAACATTTCTCCTCTCTCACTTGTCTTTCCGTGTTTTTTTTTAATTCTATTTTTACAAATTGTTCATTTTATTTTAAAATAATCTGGCATATCCAGAGATCATCTCATCTTTTTTGTTTGTTTTTGTTGTTGTGTTGTTTTTGGTTTTGCAATGCTTCTTCCCTCTTGTTGCACCTGTTATCAGTTGGCATTGGTTTTGGGGAGCTGGCTGCACCTTCCAGCAGCAGCGTACCTCCCAGTCCGGACACCCCGCCCCACCCTGAGCATGGCCCATCCTGCAGGTGTGGGCAGAATGCAAAGGTCCCACTCAGACCATAGCTCTGGGAATGTGAGTCCACACGATACCAGGTCCTCCTGGCCACAGGCTGCATTCGGCATCCTCTGACCCGCAGGCTGCATTCGGCATCCTCTGACCCGCAGGCTGCATTCGGCTTCCTCTGACCCGCAGGCTGCATTCGGCATCCTCTGACCCGCAGGCTGCATTCGGCATCCTCTGGCCCGCAGGCTGCATTCGGCATCCTCTGGCCCGCAGGCTGCATTCAGCATCCTCTGGCCCGCAGGCTGCATTCAGCAACCTCTGGCCCGCAAGCTGCATTCAGCATCCTCTGGTATAAAGCTCTGGGGACACAGGTGCAGCTTGAGCCTGAGCTGACATTGCTGCCAGAAATGCTCCGTAGTGCAGGGCAGGCTTTAGCCAGCACCTTGCATGTGCACTTACTCAATAAGACTCCGATTTCCTGAGGAAAGAGAGTTACCATGAAGCACACAGTTTAGGGGTCCCCCTGCTTCTGAGAATCATCACTAGCTGGAGGTACTTGGGTCCCCCAGACAGTCGCTCAGGAGCTGGTGGCTCAAGGATACAAAGCAGGAGAGTACCTGAAGACCCCAGAGTTTGACTGGCACTTTGAAGCAGTATCCCTTGCTCAGTCTCCCAGTTCCTGCTGTGTTCACTTGTCTTCCGGGAAGGAAACGGAAACAGATTTCTGTTGGTGTTTTTGTTCTATGTTTTGATCTAGGAACTAAATCATGTTCTTTTTTTTTTTCCTTTCATAAACATGAAATGTTAAATACATAACAACTAAATTAATCTGTGCCACAGATTGGTTAATTATGTTCATTTTGAGTCACAGAATTCAGTCTCATTAGTGCTTCCATTAAGCAGTTTAGGCTTGCGAACATTTTAAGGGAGCCGTTTAAGCTCCTGATTAATCTTCAAAGCAGAAGGATTTAAAATGCACAGGAGGCTTGGGAGATTTGGGGAATGTGGAGCCAGTGCTGTCCAGGAAGAGGGGTCCCCACTTCCCTGTCCCTCACCACACACATTCTTGTCTAAAATGCCTGCCCGCTGGGCCTGAAATTCCCAGGCACAGCAAGAGGCTCCTGGGAAGGAGGAGGTAGACAAACCCTGGTGGTCATACCCTCCCCAGACAGCTCTAGTCCACACACCGCTCTGTAGGACAGGGGAAGCTGGCTCACAGACACCCTGTGCTGACCTGGTCAGAGTTCCTGAGCTAATTCCCCAAGGACTGAGGAGACACTTCATTCCTGGTGACCCTGAGACGGACAGACTCCAGTGGAGCCTCAGGCTTAGTGACCAGTTCTAAGGCTCACAGGCTCACAGATGTTCGACACCATATTTCCACTGCCCCCTTGCCTTCTTCAGAGGCTAGCCTTTCCCTGTCTCAGCCACACACTCTGTTGGGGTTCCTCGCCGTCCTTACCTGTGGTGCAGATATGTGGGTGTCCTATGTAGCTCTGGAGATTGCTGTCTGCCCTGTGCCCCGAGCTTCCATTTCTTGCTGAATTCCTAGGTCTCTAGAAATTCACTTCTGATCCTAACCCTTGTTCCATGAAAAAAATGCAGACATCAGCTCTCCGGGTCAGTGTTTCTCAACCTGTGGGCCTCAACTCCTTTGGGAGTTGCCTATCCGATTATTTACATTATGGTTCATAACATTAGCAAAATTACAGTTAGGAAGTAGCAATGAAAATAATTTTATGGCTGGGGGTCACCACAGCATGAAGAACTGTATTAAAGGGGCACAGCATTGGGAAGGTTGAGAACCACTGCTTTAGACAATAGCGGTGGCTTTTCTAGTCTTCTGTGATTCTTTGAGACATCAACAGGACCCACTTATGAGAAGGGAGTGTGGTTTGCCTTATGACTTAGGTTTTGACAAGTCTATCTGATGAGCAGATGGCTGCCATTGATTGAAAAGGCAGCTTGTGACCCATAGTTCCCAAAAGGACAGGCCACATCACACCAGGCCAGTCTCCTGGGGATGCTCCAAGGTTGGCCAGGAGTCAGAGGAGCAAGGAGAAGCAGAAGATTCATTGCAGTTCCCATGGGGAAGGCAAGGAGAGTAGCTGGGACTGGCTACTTCAGATGGCTTCAGCAGGATAGCGAATGTCCCTAGTCATCTGTTAACTGCCACGGGACACTGGTCAGATCGCCAGGGCTCATTAAAGGAAGCAGCAGGTAGAGCCTGGATTGCTTGGTTTCCATGTGGAAGCCATACTTCTTTTCTTTTCTTTTTATTGAATTATATATTTTTCTCAACTCCTGTCCCTTCCTCCCCCCCCCCCCGCCTTCTACCATCTCTCATGATCCCCATGCTCCCAATTTATTCAGGAGATCTTGTCTTTTTCTACTTCCCATGTAGATTAGATTCATGTATGTCCTCTTTGTTGTCTAGGTTCTCTGGGATTGTGATTTGTAGGTTGGTTTTTCTTTGCTTTATGTCTAAAAGCCACTTATGAGTGAGAACATATGATATTTGTCTTTCTGGGTCTGGGTTACCTCACTCAATATGATGTTTTCTAGATCCATCCATTTGCCTGAAAATTTCAAGATGTCATTATTTTTTCCACTTTGTAGTACTCCATTATGTAAATGTACCACATTTTCATTTATTCTTCAGTAGAGGGACATTTAGGTTGTTTCCAGGTTCTGGCTATGACAAACAAATCTGCTGTGAACATAGTTGATCACATGTCCTTGTGATATGATTGAGCATCCCTTGGGTATATACCCAAAAGTGGTATTGCTGGGTCTTGAGGAAGGTTGTTTCCTAATTTTCTGAGAAATCACCATACTGATTTCCAAAGTGGCTGTACCAGTTTGCACTCCCACCAGCAATGCAGGAATGTTCTCTTTACCCCACATCCTCTCCAGCATACGTTGTCATCAACTTTGATCTTGGCCATTCTTACAGGTGTAAGATGGAATCTCAGAGTTGTTTTGATTTCTCTCATGACTAAGGATGTTCACCATTTCCTTAAGTGTCTCAGCCATTTTAGATCCCTTTGTTGAGAGTTCTCTGTTTAGGTCTGTACCCCATTTTTATTTGATTATTTGTTCTTTTGATGACCAGTTTCTTGAGTTGAAAGACATACTTTTCTATGGGAGTCATTTACCATGTCTGGAAGATAGTCAAGGCAGAAGAGGAAAGTCTCTTCAGAGTTAGCAAGACCCCCAAGTGTCAGTGCATCAGAAGACAGTTAACATAAGAACCTACTTGGAGATGAGCCTCATCTTGTTGGTGCAGGTATGAAGCCCATGGGTGTATGTCCATGGTATGCAGGGCAAACCATGGGTGCATGTACTTGGTATGCAGGTAAGCCCATGGGTGCATGCATATATATGGTATGCAGGTAAAACCATGGGTGTGTGCATGTGGTATGCAGCCGTGGAATGCAGGTACTTTGTTGGCTGCAGCTACCTCTGTCTCTGGGAAGAGATGGATGCTGTGTTGCAAGATCAGGAATAGCATGGGAGGCTGAGAGAGACCCAGCTTTCTGATGATCTACCACACTGTCTTGTACTTCCTGGGACAAAGGCAGATTATAGGTGTGTCTTGACAACTCTGTAGACCTCAGCTTCCTGGGTCCTTGGAAAAAGACTGTCAAGTGGGGCGTGTTTAGAAACTAAAAGATTCTAAGGAGATTATGAGACTTGACTGTTCTGTGGATCTGTGGACATTAAGGAATGATTTTTATTTTATGTGTGTGACTGTTTTGCCTGCATGTATGTATGTACACCATGTGTGTGCCTAGCACTTTCGGGGGCTGGAAGAGGGCATCAGATCCTCTGTAAGTAGAATCACAGGCAGTTGTGGGCTAACAAGTGACTTCTGGCGACCAGATCCAGGCTGTCTGAGAGAGCAGCCAGTGCTCTTAACTGCTGAGCCATCTCTCCAGCCCCATTTGTGGCCTTTTGAACAACTGTTGAAACTTGCCCTGCACGGCTACTCATGGGATAGAACGAACTATGGTTTTGCTGGAAAAAAGACAAACAAACAAACATTTCTCTGTGGATTTACTGAAACAAACCCAGGATTAATGAGTTGGATTTGTTGAGGAGGGCCATTTGTCACACTCGGGAAGCTAAAATCTCATTTTCCTGGCTGCTGTTCATCGCTCCTGCGTTGCCGCTCATTAGCTAAAGGCGAAATACATTACTGCTCAATAAACAAAAGTGGCCCCAGCATGGCAGCCCCCCTGCCTTCCTCCAGACATTAACGGGCAGGCAGGCAATATGGCTGACTTCTCCTATGGGACCAGAGCCTGTGTGAGAGTGTGTGTGTGTGTGTGTGTGTGCGTGTGTGCATGTGTTCTTTTTCTTCCTTCTCATGCTGAGCTCCCTCAGAAAGTAGTTTTCAGCTACATTGTGTGTTCTTCACAGGGTCAGCTACATGTGGCCATGTTTGCCTTGCTTTGCACAAGCCTGTAGTCCAGAAAATCACGACATAAATCAGAAACAGGGAGGAAGGATGGATCACTATGAGAAAACTGTTGTTTTCTTTTAACTTGTATGAAGAGACTTCTAAGATCATTGGTTTCAGCCAGGTTCTCCCAGGACATTTAAACAATGGGCCTGAGTGCGTTACTAAAAGGAGGCGAGCCCGCCCAGTGCTCCCCAGGATGGGGGGAGCCCGCCCAGTGCTCCCCAGGATGGGGGGAGCCCGCCCAGTGCTCCCCAGGATGGACTTCTAGGGGTACCTGGAATCATCTTGTGAAGATTGACTCCCGTTTGCAGTCTCCTGTTCCCCTCACACGTGAAGTCACCAGGCTCAACCACCTTATCTGTCTACCTGGAACCCACAGACTCTGCCGTCAGAGTGGAGGGGTAAACTGTGTTTATGTGTCCTGTGCTCTGGCTCTGCCCACAGGAAAGCAGCCCAGCACAAGCTAACAACAGGAGTTAGTTCGCCATCCAAATGATCTGTCCAGATTATTTTTATCTCCAGCAATTTATAGTAAATGGGCCTTTCTTTTTTTTTCATTAGAGAAATGATGACTGGTTCTTTTTTTTTTTTTTCCTCCTCTCCTTGGCATTTGCAGGGAGCCATTCACATTTGAAGCTAATGTTGGAACAGCAGGTTTCTACTGAAAATATTTACCTTTCTCTGTTAGCAACTGTCAGTGCTGGGGAAATAGATGCACCGTCAACATCTCAGTGCGCAACACTTAACTTCTCACATGCCAGGCAGCCCCCTTCAGGATGGAGAGCATTGTGAGAGCTGGTGGGGTTCACTCTGCCTGTGTGTTTGTGTATATTTTTGGATGTCTCTTTGGTATTCCGTTCTTCTCATTTAGAAATCGGCATCTCAGCATCTATAACTGGTATGAAAAACCTTAGACTAGCAGGTTCCCTTTTCAGCACTAGAACCACAGGACTGGCTTTGGCCACGCACATGACCAGCTAGCTCTCTTGCCCTAGGAGTCTGCTGCTGAACCCTAAAGGCAGAAGGAATTCTCTCCTATTTCTGTAGCCCCACTGAGAACCAGGACATACCGGTCTACTTCCCATTGCTATGACAAAATATCCGAAGCTGAGTAACTCTCACACGGGTCTTCTCCAGCTCTCCGTTTTGGAGGCTTGCAGTTGAGCCAGCATAGTGCCAACTCTGGTGGGGTTTCCCTTGGCTACATCAATAACATGGCTGGTAGCAGAGGAATCCTCCCCCCCCCCCCCAGGAGCATTTGCAAGAGAAAGAGACCGCAGGATGACATAGAAGCCAGAGAACAATTCAATGTCAGTCCCCGCTCTTGAGAACTAAGCAGGGTTCCATGAGATCTTCTTCAATCCCTTGAGTCTCACCCTCTTGCTTGCATTGCGTATGATCCATCATTCCCTTAGGCTTTAGAGCTAGCAGGTATGCAGATGTCCCTCTTCATAGATACCATACGCTATATCATCAGAAAATAGGGAAGTAATTAGATACTGAAATTACGCCCATTTTCACAGTTAGGAAAACTGAGATCCAGTGGAGTCAAGAACATTCAATCCCAGGTACTTTTCCCTTCATTTGGCAGCCCATAGTGCAGATGACTTCCTATATGGCCTTAGACAGAAAACCAAGTACCATGAGAGAACCTCCAGGGTCCCTGTCTGGTCACAGTTGGCAGCCAGAGCAAGGCTCCCACCCATGACGCATTCTTGTGTCTGCTAGCCGGAGCGGGGCCTGCTGCAGTGAGGGTCTCCCCTGCCAGAAGCAGGTGACCTGGGGTGGTAGTGTCTAAGTCCCTATGCATGACTAGCCATGGTGTTTCAGGTGGCAGGGTGACAGGAAGTGGATGGAGAGCCAGAGAAGACAGGTGCCGCTAAGCCAACATCCATCCCTGCTGCTTTTGGGGGGGGGGGCATCAAACCTTAATGGACAGGCTCTTCCTCTGAGTCCATCCTCATTTTCCACTGTGGTCTGTGCACCCCGGCTGACTCCTCACATGGCTCTGGGCACCACCCTTGAACTTCTGAGATTATTGTATTAGTAGTAGTAGTAGTAGTAGTATCATTTTTATATTTTCAGTAAATCTCTCTGGCACTGATTTTGCAGAGAAATCCCACACCTTCAGAGCAGATGTTTCCAGTTAAACCTTATACTTAAGTATAAGGCCAGGCTACTGTACCCCAGAGCAGCCCTCCTGCCCTACTGCCTTGCTCATTACATTATAGAGCCTCCCAAGATCCCTCCTTAGCGATCCCTCCTTAGCGATGCCTGCATTGACCTCTTGCTTATGAACATGGAACTTTGGGGCAGATGGTATAGAGAAAACCATAGAGGAACCTGAAAAACTGGTTAAAGAGAAGGCTTATGAATCTTCCGATTCCACACAGGGAAGAAAGTCACATTTTGCTGAATGATAAAGTATATCTACTTATTTGTAACTTGTGTGCTACTAAGCAAGAAGATACAAGGCAAAAAAAAATGGAGGCATATATTAAGGTTCTGAGCTCAGCAGCTAGTCGGAAGCAGGGTTACATGAGGATCTCCATGTGTACAGTGAAGTGGGACCCTGGGGTTTAATTCACATGAGGTGCTTGTCTCTGGGACCTCTGCTTCTGCGACTGCTCCTGCTTGTGTTGGGAACCAGCTCCTGATCCCAGGATGAAGTACTACAGTAGACCCACAGGGACTAGGTCCAGAGCCCATAGAGATGCCAAAGTGCTTGGGCTAAAGTCCTTTATATGAAATGGTGTAGCATTTACATAGAGCCTGCTCACATTCTCCTGTATATGTGAAATCACTTGATTATGCATAATATATGATAGCAGTATTAAGACTGTATATAGTTGTTTATTATTGAGGAAATAGTGACAAAAAAAAGTCTATCCCAGTATAATACAGAAAACAGTTGAGCTTTTTTGGGGGGTGCTCCCAGGTGTTTTTCAGATGTGTTTTGGGTTGAGTCTGTGGGTACAGAACAATGGCCACAGAGATGCCTCATCTCCCTGTCTATGAATGGATGTCTATTATAGTTCAGGAACAGAATTTCAGTTCTTGAAGATCCCTGTGGAGGTCCAGGACAGGAGAGGTACAGACCCCCTCCACAATTAGGTCAGCTGCAGAGGTAGGGCTTCCTGGGCCTGACGTGGGTAAGGCCAGAGTGCAAGGCCGTTCATAGCCATACTTTGAAAACAGCCGTAACCACACAAGGGAGCGCTTCACTTGGAGTTCAGTTTCTCAAAAAAGGAAAAGATTTGGAATGAAAGTGTGTTTCAGGTGAAGATAAATATTAAAAGAAATATTAAAAACTAAGTGTCATCCCTGGTTATTTCTGTATTTATTAAGCTTCCATCAAAGAGTGTAAGCTGTGCTTTCCTATTATGTCTTAAGTAGCTCTGAGATGGAGAACGTTTCCGTGAAAGGCAGGGCCATCACACACACAGAGCCGGGCCCAGGAGGCTCCGGAGACGCTCAGGGAGGTGTTACTGGTGGCTGGAATCTGGACCAGTGGTTTCTCGGCTTCTCCTTCAAGAATGAACTAAAAGCCCATGCAAGCTGCACAGTTTCAAGGAAACTTTGTTCCGAAGGAAAGCTATACTACATACAGATTAGAAAAAAATATGGTAGGGAGGCTGACAGTGGGCCACACGAGTGGGGGTATTCAGGGGTCCTGATTATTGTTCGGGGCTGCCTTTTATGGGGTTCAAGAGAAGGAAGAGTTGCTTACTGAGGGTATAGTGGGGGATTCTCTGTTTGGATTGGCAGGCTTACTTTACCCAGGCCTTTTCACTCTGTGCACTAATCAGATGCACCCTTGGTTATGCATATGTATAGGATGCTGAGTAGAAAATTCTCCCTTACCATTCACTTAAGGAATAGTTTTGTCTGACTGCATAGGTACCCCAAACCAGTTCAGACCAGATAGGCCCTTCTAGCTTCAGACCAGAATGTATCAAGACTAGTTTGAATAGAAACTGTCCAAGTATGATGGTCATTAAAATACCATAACCAAAAGCACCACGGGGAGGAAAGGGTGTATTTCTCAGGCATACCCATCACTGAGGGAATTAGGGAAGGAACTCAAGCAGGGCAGGAACCTGGAGGCAGGAACTTATGCAGAGTCCACGGAGGGGCTCTGCTTACTGGCTTGCTCATCGATGGCTTGTTGAACCTGCTTTCTTGTACCTCCTAGGACTACCTGCCCAGGGGTAGCGTCTCTAGCAGTGGACTGGGCCCTCCCATATCAATCATCAAGCAAGAAAATGCCCTACATAGGCCAGTCTGGTGGGGGCATTTTCTCAGTTGAGGTTTCCTCTTCCAAAATGACTGTAGCTTGTTTCAAAAGGGCATAAAACTAGCGACTACAAGCGCCGCCTGGGAACCTAGTGGCATGGTGTCCTGGGATAAGCTTCCTGGGGCTCCCAAGCCCTGGCAGGCTTCCTGGTCCCAGGGTTCTTCACTGGTCCCCTGCTCAGACTCCCCAGCGCTGACAGTGAGCCTCCCCTTCTGCTTGCAGGCATCCGGATGCTGGATGGCGATGTGACCGATGTGGTTGAGGCCAAGTCCCTGGGCATCAGACCCAACTACATTGATATTTACAGCGCCAGCTGGGGGCCAGATGACGACGGGAAGACGGTGGACGGGCCCGGCCGTCTGGCTAAACAGGCTTTCGAGTATGGCATTAAAAAGGTGTGAGTAACCTGGGACTACAGGGGAGCACCCAGGGTGGGGGTGACCGAACGTCTTCACCCTTTAAATATCAGAGTGACGTCAGCCGTGGCCTGAAACAAGACTGGCAGGAAAGCCCTGCAGTGCTGGGCTCTGGGCTGCTCGCGATGGTCCAGGGAGAGCCAGCCTAGCACTCCCCGTCCGTGACTGCTCCATTGAGTCGGAAGAGACGTGTGTAGGTGGCGGGAGGCAGCGCAATCAGATCTCCCGGCCTGCTCCTTGAATTATGGACGTGAAACAATGAGCGGAACTTTCCCTCTACCGTGGGGTGTGGGGCGTGGCTACTCCAAAGCCTCATGGCAGCAGAGAGCTGCCACCCAGACACCCGCACCCTTAGTACCGCACAGCCCAACACGGTTACAGTTTCAGAGGCAAACATGGGGAACATCTAAGAGACTGACTACCTCCTCAACTGGGAGGGTGGTAGGCTCGTCCCAGGAGGCCTACCCCTCTGGGCGTCACCCATTGTCAGTGTGGAGAGCTGGCGGGATAGGGGACTCAGGAGAAGTGAGTTTGGGAAGAGCTAGCAGGAGATGAACTAGGTTTTACTAGCCAGGCAGTGAGACAGATTTCCAGGTGAGGGCAGTTTCTTGGAATGGTCAGCATCCAGGAGGCCCTGGGTGGCCCGATTAGCCCCAGACCACCACATAGGTGTGGCTAAATGAATGTTGGCAGGGCTGGGATGTGAGGCAGGATCTGTGAAGAAACCCAGGCGTTTCTGATTCCTGTGGGAAGCAGGAAAGCAAGGGGGCAGGATTGAGCCTATTTCATTATTTATATTTATATGACTTAAAACATTTTTTAAAGATTTTTATTATATTGTAACTGTGTATAGTAATTCAGATGCAGTGAACCGTTAAAAAAGACATCAAAAAGAGCCAGTCGTGGCGGTGTATGCCTTTAATCCCAGCACTTAGGAGGTAGAGGAAAGTGGATCTCTGTGAGTTCGAGGCCAGCCTAGTCTACAGAGTGAGTTCCAGGATAACTGGAGCTACACAGAGAAACCCTGTCTCAAACAAAACAAAACACTCAAAAGTTTATGCTGTAGACAGCTTTTCTGTCTCTGTCTACCTCTCCCCTGCAGTCTTACCCCAGAGAGGAACAATCCCCCACCCTCTGTGTGTGTGTGCGCGAGTATGTGTGCACATGTGTGCCAGAGGTCAACATCAAATTTCTTCTTCAAGAGTTCTTTGCTTTATTTATTTCTTGTGTTTAAAATTTTTATTTTTTATTTTAAGTGTGTTTTTTTGCCTGCAAGCATGTGTGTGTGTGTGTGTGTATATATATATATATATATATATATATATATATATATATATGCACCATGTGCATGCCTAGTGCCACAGAGGCCAGAAGAAGACATTGGATCCCGTGGATCTGGAGTTATAGACAGTTGTAAGCCTTGGTGTGGGTGCTGGAAACTGAACCTGGGTCCTCCACTAGAGCAGAAAGTGCTCTTAACTGCTGAGCCATCTCTCCAGCCCCTATTTCTTTATCTTTGAGTCAGGATCTTACCATGTCACCCTTGATTGACTGGGATCTCATGCTGACCAGGCTGCCCTCAAACTCACAGAGATCTACTATGCCTCCCAAGGGCTGGGTTAAAGACAGGTGCCACCACCTTATTTTTTTTTGAGATACAGTTTCTCATTAGGTGCACTGAACTTGGAGCTTGCTGATTGGCTAGTCTGGCTGGCCAGCAAGCCTGTCTCTATTTCCCAGCATTGGGGTTGTGGGGGTCATTCACCAGCTTTTTCTTTCTTCTTTCTTTATTTTCACAAGTGGTTTCCGGCCGTCAAACTTGGGTCCTCTTGCTTGAGTGGCAAGTATTTTACTGACTAGACCGGTTTCCCAGCCCTCGTCTTTAAACTCTGCTCAGGGCTCTCTGATTGCCACTTGGTTTCTTTCTTGGGATGTATTGAGTTGGTCACTGTGTGTTATCTTTTCCATGGCAACAAGAGTTTTGCCAGAGGACATCCTGCCTTGCCACCTCCGGCCACGCCGAATCCCTGGAGCATCTTCATTTCTCGACACTTCTCAGTTAAAAGGGTGTGCTATGTCTTCATCTCTTGCCGGGCACACCTAGTGTGCACGGCACGAGGGACGCCATCCTTATTCAGTGCCCTTGCACCATGCCACCCAAGGCCACAGTGCTTGAGAAAGTAGCAATCAGGAACAGGGTGGTGTTTAACAGTTAGAAGAAGAAAAATAAAAGAGGCAGCATGCAGACAGACAGACAGACAGACTGTGTAAGACCCATGCTCAGGCTCGGAACATGGACTGTTCCACTCTGCTATTCCAGCAGGACAGAGGGGCAGCTTCCATTACTCTGTCGAGCACCTGAGCCGAGCCGTGTGCTGGGCCACTTGCTGAGCTAGGGGAGTACTGGCAGACTCAGGCATGACCGAGTGAGCCGCCGCCCTGCCAGGGATTGCTGAATAAATAAATCACTTTGTTTCCATGACTCAGTCCCCTCCCACCATTAGATCACTCAGATCTCAGACTCAGTGACAAGTGAAACATCTTAGAGGAAAGCTGAGCTGCAGCTCCGGAGAGGCTGACTGCAGTCGGAGGTCGCATTTGCTGCACCAAAGGCCGAACAGCTGGCATTTCTACGAGACGCGTTCTACAGATGTGGCTTGGGCCTCTGCGTCCAGGAGGGGAGATGCCGGTTTTCACGGGGTCATGTGCAGTGTGCTTGGGTTTGTGTATGGAGCCTACTCAAGCTGGAGCTGCAAAGAAGAGATTTACATTCTGAACCCTGAGCGGCAGCTGCTCCATCAGGTTGTCGGGGTAACAGGATGCGTAGAGGGTTATGCAGAACCCCCCCCCCCCATTCTTGTCATGTTTTCTTAAAATACAGAGACCATTTAAATTTTAGTCATCTGAAGTAAAGTATGTTAGACAGGCCCCTTAAATCACAGCTGTCTAGAGATGCCAAGAAGAATCCTCCGGAAATGTGATAGCATCCAACCAAAGCCCATCTCCCCATCCGCTACTCCTCCATGTCACCCCATTTGTGATCTGTTATCTTTTTCCATAAAATGGTGGCTTTGTCTTCAGTAGATGATGTGGCAGGGTGGCAGGGGCCTTTAGAAGCCATTGTTGGGCATAGGGAACCATTTAATGCCACACTCCTCGCCCGAGTGTTCACTCAGAAAGGGGATTAAACACTGAGATAAAGAACAGCTGGCCTCGTCCAGATGACTGGGGTTCTCCTGCCCTCGGGAGGGTGTTCCTAACAGCTCGCCCCCAGGGAGGATACCAGTGCAGTTTGGAATTCAAGTTGTAGCTTTCGCGAATGGAAATGCAAGTTCTTGGCTGGAGTTGGAACATCCACACACCCTGGTCTCAGCTCCTGTTCAGATACAAAATGTGGGAAGTGAACCTCAAACCTCCGGGGACAGCCAAGGTCTTTCTTCACAGCCTGAGCCTAGCTATGTTCTCTGCCCCTCCACCAAGCTCTGTCCCTCTAGAAACCCACAGTAAGACGGGAAGGAAGTTGCTGATGCTGCGGTGCCTATGGGAAGTAGTGAGGCAGTGAGTGCCCGGTGTCAGGGGAAGGGCTGGGATTGGCAGCAAGGTGTGGGCTGAAATTCTTAGGCATGCAGAATTGCAATCCCATGAGCATGGTGCTACCCAATCCCGAGTGCGGATGGGGGAAACTGGAAGAGGCGGGGTCTAGAAGGAGATTGGCTGGTCATTGCCAGCACACCTTGAAGGAGATTGTGGGGCTCCGCTCCCCTACCCCCCTCCCCACCATGTGGCAAATAGACTTCCTCTGCCATGGTCTCTATAGTGGCATTGACATCAAAGGCTAAGACAATGGGTTCTGCCAGTCTTGGGCTGGAACCTACAAAACTGAATCAAATAAACTCTTTTGTAATTGATTTACCTCCCGTGTCTATTAGCGTGCTGTACAACTAATTGACGGGCCACCCCAGACTCGCTGGACCCAAAGGTGTTTGTAACAAGATCCCCTTGTGATTCGGTGGGCACACGTTCAAGAGTGGGGAGCACTATTTTAAGTTGTTCCCTACACTTCCAGAATTATAAGATTGTTGAACTTTACAAAATAAGAACATTTTATAAACGGTTCTGCACTGGGGATGGAGTTGAAAGTGGCAGTGTCTCGGGGATGGTTCGTGTCTGGAATAGATAGGCTCTGCTGGGCCTAAATGCCTTTTTATTTGGATCTTAGTCCATTTAAGCTGGCTGCTGGTTAATCTTTTCCACCAGGTAATTATAGTCTTGCTTTGCTTAATGATGAGGACATCCTCCGAGAAAGCCATCATTAGCACTTTCGTCACGATGCGAGCCTCACGATAGAGTTCTTACTCACACTTCGATGGCACAAAAGCCTTCCACACGCCTAGCTTCTCTGCACCTGTGTGATCCATTGTCGACGGAAGCATCCTGGCACGGGGCATGGCCCAGTTCACACAGACACACCCATTTCCTGAGCTTGTGCCTTTCTTCTAGAAGTTAACCTATTTCTTAGAATGTTTTGTAGTTTATTTTGTGTGTGTGTGTGTGTGTGTTAATGTCTTTCCTGCATACGTCTGTGTATACCACATGCATGTCTGGTGCCTGCAGAGGTCAGAAGAGGGCATCAGATCCCCTGGAACTGAAGTTACCGATGGTTGTGAGCCATCAGGTGGGTGCTGGGAATAGAAGAACCCAGGTCCTCTGCAAGAGCAACAAGTGCTCCAAACTGCTGATCCATCTCTCCAACTGCAGAAGTTACCCTTTGTTGCTAAGGACAGGTAGCCTCTGTGGAAAGCTCCTGGGCATTCAGAAAAGCCTGTCTTGAGATGGAGGAAGCAGAGAAAAGGAGCTGCCCTGACATAGCAGGGCCGGGGGCACCATAACCTCCCTGTGGGTTTTGTTGGGAACCTTAGCCTAGAACTGAAGTCTCTTAAGTCTGCAAAATCGAGTGTCACAGGCCTCCAGAGCAGGTGGCTCCCCCCGCCCCCCAAGGAAAGCCCTGAACTCTGAGGAGGGATTCATGCATGGGGTTGTACAATCTGCTTGAAAGCCGTCTTTAAATTGACCAGTTGCTCAGACTCGGGGTCGGTCCCCTCCCTACATTTGAAAGGGAGGGTTCTCAGTTCTTAAGAGCCTGGGAAGTCCAATTCATGGTGCGCCCTCTGGGTCCAGCTGTTGAGACTGACTCAGTCGAATCTTCCATGAGCTAATCAGTAACTAGTGTTTGTAGCTGGGATGACATGAAGTTTGGTCAGAAACCATTGATTCCCATGGGTATAGTGTGGACCAGGGCTGCAGGAACCTGCCTGACTCGCCAATGCCATGTGCTTTCTCTCTTTCCCGTTCCCAAGGAACAAGTGAAGTCAGCAGCCTGAGTTGATTTGACTGCTTTAGCACGTATCCTTTGGTCCATCGCATCCGCCTCTGGGAACTCCAATGGGACATCTGCAGACATAGAGCAGTGTTCTGGAGCATGGCCATGTTTTTCTAACAGTTACATACAGAAGCCACAATCTCACCCTCCACGCTCAGCCCTCACCCTTCACCTCTCACCCTTCACCCCTCTTTGAAGAATTAGCTGGACCTCTGAGAAGCTTACCTCTGCGACTGCATTTTCAGGAAAAAATCCCTGCTCTTCCCTCTCGAAACCAGCTCCTTTGACCCGTAAAACCGAAACAGTTCCAAATTTCTGCCATCGTCTGTCTCTAATCGTGGTCTTATGCCGGGTGCCCTTGGTCCTCGGCTACTGCAATGGAAATTAGTGATGTCTGAACTGGAGCTGCTTGCATTGGGGTCTGGGGTTTCCTGTGAAGGACAAGAGGTGTCCGACAGGATCTTGAGCGTCTGCGATCTTAATGCTGTCACCACAGGCAAGATGGCTCCACTGAAACCCAAATGGAACCCGTAGGCAGGCCCTCCGTGGTGGTTCCGGTGCACCGTCACTGCCCTGTGGAGGGACACGCTGAAGGCGGGATCGCAGACCCTCCCCATGGGATCCCACCACAGCTGCTGACACCCTCTTCTTCTTGCTTCCTGTAGGGCCGCCAGGGTCTGGGCTCCATCTTTGTCTGGGCCTCTGGGAACGGAGGAAGAGAAGGGGACCACTGCTCCTGTGACGGTTACACCAACAGCATCTACACCATCTCTGTGAGCAGCACCACTGAGAACGGCCACAAACCCTGGTACCTGGAGGAATGTGCCTCCACCTTGGCCACCACCTACAGCAGTGGAGCCTTCTATGAACGGAAGATTGTAAGTTCTCTCCTAAGGTTAAAGGGGCTTCCTTTTCCCAAGGGCAGGTTTAGCCAGGACCAGATGTTGTTGGATCTCAGGTCCCAGCCTCATCCCTCTGTGGACAAGCCGAACCTAAGGTCAACCCCAGGGCTTTGGCAGCCAGCCTCAGGCTTTACTGTTTTGGAAGATGCTTTTACTCCTCTGTGCCCAGAAGTGCCAATGAGCCCCTCTCTGACTTTAGAGACCTAAAAATGTCACTTAAGAATGGGGTTCATCCTTGTCATATCTCCTTTTAGCTCTCTGGAATTCTGTGGTCACATCCCAGAGTCCACTGTTCTGATGCATAAAATAGAAAGTCTTGGTTTTATGCTGAAACCTTCTGGAAACCCGAGCATTCTAGGCTTCTCTGCTGCCAAGGGACGTGCCCCAGACGCTTGGAAGGGGAGCCACAGCTTTTGCCAGCTCTGCTCACTGCAGTGAACAGAAGTGCTGGTTTTCTGTCATTCTTCTTTGTGGTGCTCAAACCCCCGGTAGGCAGGAACGCCACCACCGAGCCACATTCCCAGCCCCTGATTTATCTTTCAAATGGTAACCGTTTAAGTATATGGCTGGAAATTTATGCTTCTTCCTTCTGTACATACTTTCCTATATTAAAGAGAGAGAGAGGGAAGGGGGGTTTCCAGTCTAAATTAATGCAGAATTCAAATGCATAGTCATTAAGTTAGTATGTAGATATTTTGAAAATGAGCCCGTGCAGCTGCCCAGACATGGTTTGATTTTAACACTCACCAGCGTCTTTTCATTCCTCCTGCTGCTAAGACACAAATTATTTTCAAATTTATTTTTACAATTTTTTTTCTGGGGAGCACATAGGCTTCCTGTTCTCTACTTGCTGTGTGCCCATGGAAGGCCAGCCACTGTCATCCTGCTGCAGGCCTGGTAGTGGCCCAGGCTGGTTCACAGAGGTGTTAAGATTTATTTTCCCATCCTGCAGGATCACCCAGCCATGGGATGGGCAGCTGAGACTGCACCATGCCCTGCTTATCTCCCCTTCCTCCTCATTTGAGCACGGACTCGTTGAAGCGTTCTTAAACAGATGCTCCGGCTGAAACCGAGCAAAGGCCTCCTGGCTAACTGGGTTCAAGTTGAGGTTGGCATTTTTGGATGCATTGTGTTAGGGCTGCATCCTCGGGGATGGCACTCGGCTCTGCAAGGAGGACTCGTGACTTTATTTACTTACTTATTGTGCTTGGGTGTGCACACGTCGAGCTACAGAACACCTTCATTTCCTTCACACACATGCACACACACGCACACACACACACACAAACTTTTTTTTTCTGAGATGGTCTTATGTAGCCCAGGCTGGGTTTGAACTTACTGTAGAGTAGAGGTTAACTCCTGTTCTTCTGGACTTCACCTCACAAATGCTGAGGTGACAGGCATGTGCCGTCTCTCCTGAATTCCTTCTTTTTAAATAATTTTCCCTCCTCTGAGCAGTATTTATGGATAAGAAGGATATGGTTGGGAGAGGGGAAAAGATAAAATTGAGCGTCAGAGTTGCTGTCCTGGAACTCTGCTTAGAGCGTGATGAGCATTTTTGTCCCTTAACGGGAGCCTAATTTTTGCTTGAGGCAAAAAATGTCCTGCAAGGGGCTGAGCAAGCTCTCAAGACAGCAGGTGCCTCACAGCTTTGAGTTCAGGTGAGCTAGTGTGTAGGAGGAGGCCCACATCACTAGTGTCAGTCAAAACCCCGCCCCCTGCGTGCTTCCTTCCTGCAGCGTCTACCAGGAGTGAGGAATCCCTCATGGACAGACGTGGCCGTTCATCAGAGAACTAAAACCTTTACCTCTCCCCTTGGGGACTAAAGATGAGGGTCAGTTCATTGAATGTGAGCAGCGTTCCAAGCAGGGCCCTCAGATGTGGGAGGGCTCTGCCCACCTTAGTTCTGTTCCCTCACAGGGTTGTCCCTGTTCCCTCCCTAAATCCCCTGTTCTGCCCCTGGAGGGCCAACCCTGGGCCGTGCTTGCTCACAGATCCCACCCAAAAGCTATTTACCAAGCCAGGGCAGGGGTCGATGTCCTGCTGACCTGTGTGGAGCAACAGAAAGGCGGGGGTCACAGAAGCCCTTCCTGGGCTGGTCCTTCACGCTTCCTCGGGGTGCTTTTGTCCTACTGAGTGCAGCGAGGAAGCTGGTTTCTGGTGAAATACCCGTCAGATCCTCCCGTGAACATATGACCCAGGCTAGATACCCCTCCTCTGGGGGATCGTGAGCCTCGCTGACCAGAGGACACCTCTGTGTGGAAAGATCCGACCTTTAGTGCCGGAGAAATTCATCCTCAGGGGTTCCAGAAAATGGCTGCATGAGCTTTGGGTGAGCTCCTTTCCTGTCGCTGCCCTATGAGTCATCATAAACTTAGCATCCCCAGGCGGGTGTCGATTGGCTTCTCCCCACTTTGCAGCTCAGAAGCCTGGCCACCTCTCTGGCTCTCAGCTCCAGATGCACAGGCTGAAGTCAGCATGTCAGAAGGGCTCTCTGGCCTCCTGGCATCCCTGGGGAGGTCTTCGCTTATGTAGCCTAGACATGTTTCAGCTTCCTGGCAGTAGGACTGAGGTCCCCATTCCCTTGTGGGCTGTTGGATGATGGACATTCTTGTTTTTAAAGCCCCTCTTTCCCTACACCTTTGGTGTGGGTCTCTGGCTCGCTCTTCAAAGCCAGCCATGATGGCCGGAGTCCTCTCATGCCTCACCTTTCCAACAGGTTTTTCTGCTTTCCCTCCTACCTCTAAAGCCTTCTGATTCTATCAGGCCCAGCCGGATAATCCAGAAGATTCTCTCTGATTTAAGGTCAGCAACCTTGATTCCATCTGCAGAGGGCAGAGAATTAAAACCAGGAGCACAAGTCACAGGGGCTATGCTCCTACCAACACAACCGAAATCAAGTGTTGATCTCACAGCCTCTTCCCCTGTGACCTCCTAGGGGGTGTGCATGTCAGGTTGGGCAGTTGTGAGGTTCTAAGTCCATGTCCCATCCTCCTGGAGCCATCGCCTCAGACGAGGACAGGCAAAGCCCCAGCTGGCAGAGCCAGCCTCACCTTCCCCAAAAGACCAGCAGCCTTGTTGTCCTGCTCAGCAAGCCTTATGATGATGACAAGAGCACTTGGGTTCCCCAGGGAGGGTGTCCAGATCCACCATCC
The DNA here is from genome assembly GCF_014885135.2 of Alexandromys fortis. Lineage (NCBI taxonomy): Eukaryota > Metazoa > Chordata > Mammalia > Rodentia > Cricetidae > Alexandromys > Alexandromys fortis. The sequence continues at coordinate 1,761,542 of NW_026067945.1, forward strand.
CAGTCCTTGCCTTGCAGCTAAAGGTAGAAACACTATCTGGGCTTCTAAGCATTTCATGACCAGAAGTTTTCTGCTTCCCTCAAGTCCAGAGTCACTGAGTTTAGCTCTGCAGGTGGAATCAGGTTTCATGCATTTTAGGGGCAGGAGCGTGGAGCCCTGCAGGAAGGCGGGTCAGCGGAGAGTCCATTTTATCTTGCTTTACCATTTGTCTGCACTGACTTCTGTGGTCTTCAGGAGCCCGCTGAGCTGATCCCTCATGAAAGCACACTCATTGTTTCTAGATCCTTCTTTTCCCTGCTGTGACACTCTGGGATTAGCCTGATCTATAGGAGCATCTGCAGTTTTGCTCCTGAGCGCAAAGCCAGGAGAGCCAGGCAGCATGCCTTTTCTGCCGCTGGCACCCAGGGTGTCACTCTCTCCACTGGGCAGCCTGCGAGTGCCTCGGGTCTCTCAGAGGGAGCCAGCCTCTGTCCACGGCCCTGCTCCATGTGCCTCCCTCTCATGCAGGTCACCACGGATCTGCGTCAGCGCTGCACCGACGGTCACACTGGGACCTCAGTCTCAGCCCCCATGGTGGCTGGCATCATTGCCCTGGCTCTGGAAGCAAAGTAAGTTTCGGCCTTCCTTCTTTTCCCTTGAAAAGGTGTTTATATGCTGGCGGGACACACCTAACCTGAGACCTAGCGTCCTGAGGATTTTAAGTGACAAGCTCAGCTGTGTGTTCCCATTGTCATTGCCTTGTACCCATCACTGTCACATCACTGGAGTTTTGTCATCTTCCCAAACTGAAGTTTTGTTCCCATTAAACATTAACTCTCTGTATTGATCTGCCCAGGCTGCCATCAAAGGTTGCTCATACAATAGAAATGCATGACCTCAAAGTCCCTGCCTGGATTGAGGCAACAGCAGGGTTGGCATCTTCTTGGCTGGCAGTTGGCCACTTCCAGCTGGCACATGCTGATAGCCTCGTTTACCTGAACTAACTTTCAGTAAACCCTGTTTTGAAATACAGTCACATTCTGAGGAACAGGGCTTAGGACTTTAGCACATGCCATGGTCCAGCACATAACACCCCCTCTCTCTCAGTCTCTGACAGCCACCATGCTGCTTCCTGTGTTTGGACTCGACGGGTCTAAGTACCTCACATAACAGAACCATACAATTCATACCGAGCACCCCAAATTCAAAGTGCTCCAAAACCTGAAAGGTTTTTAGTGCTGATATCATGTTCAGAGTGTTTAAGGTCTGGAACGGTTTTGGATTTTAGATTTTCAGATTAAAGATGTTAAATTTATTAAGTCTATGCAGATACTCCAAAAAATCTAAATCTGTGATTCCCTTTTACATTTTGGATAAGGATGCCCTACCTATTCTGTCCTTTGGTGTTGGTGTATTTTATTTAACGTGGTGTTATGGGTAAGCACACATGTCTGTGTTGTAGTCCATGTCAGAATTTCCTTTCTTTTTAGGCTGTTCTCTGAGTAGTTTCTTCTCTTTGTAAAGCCTACTATCTCTTCTGCTTTGTAGGATCCCAGGAGGTGCATGGGCCAGATATCTCCACTCATAGCCATGTACCCAAACTGTCACGGCTTCTCTCTAACTGACAGTGATGAAGTTCCCCTTTGCCTGTCTAAGTCCCACAAATCCTAGAGTTACAAAATGTGGATGGGTCAGGCAGAAGAGGGTTAATGGCATGAATGAGCCACCTTCTCAGCAGTGTGACAGGAAGTTCACTCTTGGCCTATAGTTTGGAGAGATACAGTCCCATCATGGTGGAAAAGGTATGGAGACTTGGGCTCTGTCCGTGGTGGCACCAGCCCGTGGCACAGCTTGCCTGTGGTGGTATGAAAGAAAGTGGCCCCCAAAGGGAGTGACACTATTAGGAGATGTAGCTTTGCTGGAATAGCTGTGGCCTTGTTGGAGGAAGTGTGTCACTGTGGAGGTGGACTTTGAGGTGTTGTTTGCTCAAGCTTCTCCCAGTGAGACAGACCACTTCCTGTTGCCTGTAAGCCAAGATGTAGGGCACTCAACTACCTCTCCAGCACCATGTCTGCCTGCGTCCCACCATGTCCCACCATGATGATATGGACTGAAATTCTGAACTTCAGCAAACCACCCCAATGAAATGTTTTCTTTATAAGAGTTGCTGTCCTCATGGCGTCTCTTCACAGCAATAGAAACCCTAACTGAGACATCCTTACTAACTAAGGCATCCTTTGCAAATCAAGGAAAACTTTTAGACCAAGCCTAAGTTACCACCTTCAAGGTCCACCCCCACAACCTCCAGTGACCCCTTTCTTGCTGGTAGGCTTACCCTATGATAGGTTCTACAACCTTCCCCAACAATCAGTGCCATCAGCCAGAGACCAAGTAGTCAAACTTGGGAGCCCATCGGGGACATTCCCCATCCAAACAAAAACACTCTATGTACAATTGTAGAGTCAGAAACAGTTTAGACATCAATTGTCACAGAGGGGCCCGGCATTTGCAGTAATTCTTTGTTCTAGATGAGGTTTTAGCTGATTCTGAGAGAATATTTGAGATGTGTCAACCCTTGAAATTGTGCCTGCTTGCATGCTGATTTCTACAGAGCTAAAGACCAAAACACTCAAATGCTACCAATTTAACAAAAGCAGCTAAATATTTTCAAATTTCAGGCCAAAAACAAAATGTTAGCTTCTGTGTCCTGGGGCTCTGCCATCATCGGTTCCTTGTGTGGAAAAGTTGCATTTTCTCACTTAGCAATTCATCACTCTCTATTTTCCTGCATTCCTTATTGGAAACATGCAAGGAATTTTGTTCGTCAGACCTAAATAGAAAACACAGCCTGCTTCATGATCAATTGTCATCCCAGTAAGGTTGCCTATGGGCCCATGGGAGCTAATGACAAGCAGAGGGTTGCGGGTGCAATTCCAGCAAGCCCACTGAAGGGAGAACCTACTTAGAACTTCCTGGGGTTAGGATTGGTTCAGGAAGGACCACATGGTGTCTAGGGACTCAGGTTGAGTTTAGGGCACTTGGAGACTACAGTGTGCAGCAGGCTCAGGTGGTGGTTCTCAACACGTGAGTCACAACCCCCACGGGTCACATGTCAGATCTTTAAATTATGATTCATGACAGTAGCAAAAATTATAGTTATGAAGTAGAAGCAAAATAATTTTGTATTTGGGGGTCACCACAGCATGAGGAACTGCATTAAAGGGTCACAGCGTTAGGAAGGTTGAGACCACTGTTGTAGAGAAAGATACTCCCAGTGGCGATGGGAGGGCCCATGCACAGCAAGTGATAAGAATGACGCAGGCGGGCGACCTATGAATTCCCCCAAGTTTGCTGCAGACCCCAGATGTGCTGCCCACCTCTGTTTCCACTGGAAGCATTTTGGGACTAGGGTGGTAGCTTAGAGGTCAAGTGACTGAGGCCCCAGGTTCAGTTCCTGCACAGGAAAGGAGGGGAGAAAGGTTTGCTTCCTCCTGATGAGATGGTTCCCACCATCTTCTGGCTGCCAGCAGCATGAGTGACCTGTGGGCATGGTTTGCAATTCCTGTGATGCGGAAGACCCCAGAGATTCATGCGAGTTGGGGGGCTCATATGAGAAAACCAAAGTGCCAGGCTTATAATGATGTCCATCTTTTAAAAGCCCCCTTGTATCTGAAAGATGTCACTTCACAGAAGCCGTGTGTGTCCCCATGGTGTTCATGGTGGAGTTGATGTCACATCACAGAAGCCATGTGTGTCCCCATGCTGTTGGAAGTGGAGTTGGTAGATGTGACTGGGCTAGCCAGTGGGACTGGTCACAAGACTGATGGCCCCAAAAGGCAAGCTGAGATTTCGCCACACATGTGTAACAATGCATGCAACTTAGAGTTAACGTGCAATTAACATGCTGAACTTAGAGCCTCAGCTGCATACTCTCCGGGTGAGCCAAGTGCCCACGATATTCCGCATACTGCACTCACAGAGCACAGGGTCGTATCAGCCTCTCCTTGGCTTCTCTGCCACATGGAAATAATTCTTACCATAAGGAAACAGTGCCTAGGCTGGAAAAAGATACTTAGGAGGAAGGTATCCCTGAAGAAATAAAAACTCATGGAAAGAAATTCAGCATAAAACATTATTATGCAAATAAATGGAATAATGGTTTCTATAGTCTCCCTTTCTGGACAGAGTCTGTTCTCAAATCTGAGGCTCATGGCTTCCTGGGGTCTTGGTACTAACTTTCCAGGAAGACTGGCTTCGGCATCCTTGTATTAGCCGCACTGACATACCCAGATAGTTTACATCATGAGGTCAACGAGCTCCTGGACAGTCCTGAGGACTATCCTGGTTACCTTCATTTCAACAAGTCCTGAAAAGACAAAATGGAAAGGAATTATTTTTTGAAGGGAGTAAGAAGGATGCTCATTTGTCTTTGGCTGATTTTCTGATTGGGAGGTAACTAATATACAGACCTGTTTAATAAAACATTGACAAATATTTCTTGGTGGGACTGTGGGTAGAACCGTGAGCTTTTCACTCAGCTGTTAGTTTCACATTGCAAAAATTACATTCCTCAGACTGTGGGGCCACTGGCAGTGGCACGAGGATTTATCCCTACTGCTTGTACTTGCTTTTTTGGAACCTATTCTCTTTGGATGGCTATCTTGCTCAGCCTAGATATAGTAGGGAGGGCCTTGGACCTTCCCCAAAGAATGGATGGGGGGTAGAGTGGGGAGCTAGATAGAGGGAAGGGGTGGAGGGGAGGGAGCGGGAACTGGATTGGTATGTAAAAATGAAAAAAATCGTTTTTTTAAAAAGAGATAGATAGATAGATAGATAGATAGATAGATAGATAGATACATACATACATACATACATACATACATACATACATACATAGATTCCTACTGTCTGGGTGACTCTGATGTAGCTGTTGCGTGAACTAGATTTAAAGCATTCCTGTAGAAGGCTTACATATTCAGATACCTACATTCTGTGATCACTAATGCAGAAGAGAAGACAGGGATGGGGGTTTCGTTTTCTGCTTTTCTCTACCTGGCGATAGTATGAAAGGCACTGTTTTCACCAAACCCGGGACTCTGCAGAATATTAAGTGCTCCGTGCTGCTAATACTGATGCTTTTCTATTTCTTAGGTGTTGTACAACTAGTGTGATGTCCTTTTATCCTAAAAGGTGTTTCAGCTTGAAAGCGACAATAAGAATAGCCAGCCCCAAACTCAGCACTCCTGGACACTATAATGGGCTTATTGCTGGGAGCAGAGCAATTATAACAGACAGAAGTATTCTGGGGCCTGATTTCAGAGGTGTTTAAAATCCAAAATGCAAGAAATATGGTCTGTGATTGACATTTGGGGAGTGGGGGTGTGTTCTTGGATGGCATGTTTCTATGTCCAGTGAAGGGAAGTGTAGATTTAGAATCTCTACAGTCTGCAGCCTGTGGTTCCCTTAGAGCAGAGCCCAGCTTAGCATACCTTGTACGTCATGACAAAGAGCTTCTCCTTCTACTTGATAAGCATTTTCAGTGACATTAAAGGTTTTCTTTTCTCCACTTCCAAAGGGCCTGTTACAAACTCAAGTGGGTTTGGCAGCCAGGCAGTCTCTTTGAACTCTTTCAGCCTAGGGTTCAGTTGCTGCAACGTGAACCCTTGTGGAGGTTTGCAAGCTGAGCCTTAGGCTGACTGCCCGTACCTCCCTGGAGTGGCCTCCCTGGCTAACAGCGCTGACTTCAATGGCCTCTGTTATGTCGTTGCAGCAACCAGTTAACCTGGAGGGATGTGCAGCACCTGCTCGTGAAGACGTCACGGCCAGCTCACCTGAAGGCGAATGACTGGAAAGTCAATGGTGCTGGGCATAAAGGTGCGGGCACTCATGGCGGGCTGGGAGAGGCACTCTGGTCACCCAAATAGCATTCAGTCTTATCATTGACTATACGTTCCAGAAATTTAAAATACCTTGCAGTGATTTAAGGGTAGTTTCCCACAGCACACACTGGCTTGAAAGGACAGCCTCCATGTCTCAGAGTCCAGATCCCTAAATGCCACAACCTTTGCCATGTCGAGGGTTTGTGTCATAGCCCTGTTTCACTCTGCCCCTTGATTTTTGTTTCTCACAAAGAAATCTGATGTGCGAGGCCATGTTAGAGCCAGCCATGGAGGCACGTGCGGACAATCCAAGGACCTGGGAGACTGCAGTGTGAGCACCATGAATTCACCCTTTCGGTTCTCACCTTCGGTTTTCCCATCTATACAAAAGAGACATTGAGATCGCCCTGTAATTTACTTCTGATCTCTAAACCTGCTGCCAGCCAGCCCCGATGTTATAGACGTAACTGATGGCCCATGGGTCCTCTGTCCCCAGCACAGACACAGTACGGTAACACGGCGCCATGATCAGGATAGTCAGCCCAGGTATTCAGGGCCTCTGAGAAGGAAGTTGACAGGAAGTACTTGGAAAACATTCCTGTTGGCTGTGATGTATTAGAGAAAACCTTTTCCCCTTTGCTGAAGCTCAGGTCCAACTCCCGTGACTCCAAGCCTGCTGCCACTCTCTGTACATATAGGTCAAGCCTTGCAACTGTGAGGAACGAGAACCACTCCTTGGAATAAAGAGGTTATTGACCGAGCCTCTTGGATCTTCATTTGCTGGTGGTGTCCCGTAACATTGCCCTCCATGTCCATCTTGGTCTAATTAAAAAGAAAAATAGATTGTATCAGGTCTTGACCTTGCCCTGAAACTAAGCTTTGAAACTTTCTCTCTTGGCCAAGTCTAATCCTGGATCCAGCCAGCCCGACCGGCACGCCTGACAGTGTGCTGTTGTCTTAAGAACCCTGACAGTAGCAAAAGGAAATTATATTTGAAACAACAGTAGCCTTGTTTTTATGGTATTTGATGTACATCACGGTCATGTGCCTGGATTTTTAGGGAATGTGTGCTGAAGCTCATACCCAGAGCCTTGTGCAGGCCCGGCAGGTGCCCAATACCGGCACCCTGGACTCTGAGACTTTTGGGTTGGTTTCTCTTGTCTGCTCTGAGTTTCCATGTTGGCAGGTCCCCCTAACAGAAAGAAACCTGACCTTGTCCTCTCAAAAGAAAGTTCTGGAGTCTGTCCCAAAGTGGGACACATGTCCCAGCCATTTTTCCTGAGCTGAAAGAGTTTAGTTCAGACGGTAATGAGGCTGGACCCCTAACCAGCTACCAGAAGAACATGTCAGCACCTTGGAGTGACCTTGAGGTGGTGGAGTACTTGTGTGGCTGTGTACTCCTGAGAGCCATAGGACTGGGGGTAGCTTCCTTGCTGGGGGAGGCAGGAAGAGCTGGCTCTGAAGGCTCTGTTTTTTCAGTTAGCCATCTCTATGGATTCGGCTTGGTGGATGCCGAAGCTCTCGTCCTGGAGGCAAGGAAGTGGACAGCAGTGCCATCCCAGCACGTATGCGTGGCCACTGCAGACAAAAGGCCCAGGTAAGGTCTGCTCTGACCCCGGTGATTTCTAAGGTACCCGAGACCTGGCTGTGCAGCGCGGGTGGGAGGGAAGTTGTTCAACCCTGCACGTCTCTATGCACCCAGGCAGGAGGATCACATGGGTAGTGATCTATATGCCCCAGTTTTCTCTCACGTATTATACAGCTAGGAGGAGGTGCTCTTCTAGATGTGCTACTGTTTAGAGGCCTCCTGTCCTTTTGTAGCATATGATGCCAGTGTAGGGGATCTATTTCTCAGCCTGAATTTCTTGGCCTGTTATTGGAAAGTCTCATCCATATGTTGAGCATAGCCAGTGAGACCGGGGATTTATTTTGCCCGTAGGAATACAAGAGTAGCAGTCACAGGCTTCCTTCTGTTCCACCTAATAGAGGTTGCCACCATCGTTATAACCCAGCCCCATTGGCCGAGAGCAACAGGGTCTACCCCTCCTCAGTAGCAGGCTGGAGTACGGGGGCTCATGGACCACATAACATCTCTGCATTGTTTTTATCCATCCCTGTAAACCTTCCTAAGGCTTAAGCATTGGAATGTTTAAACAGGCTCTGAGCAGGCTGTAGAACACTGGCTTTGTCTCTCTTTTTTTTTTTTTTTCTGTGCTATCCTGTGGAGGAAGTGTTTTTAAGCCAGTTACATGTGTTGGTTATGATTTTTTTAAGAAAACAACAAAAATGGACTGTAACATAAATCAGATGGGAAGAAGCCTGCTCCTTTCGAAAATCAGATTATCCTGAATTTGTGTCATTGTGGCTGTGCTTTCTAAGAATGTGAACACAGTGTTTCGTTACCTTTGGGAAATGTGTGCATGAATGAGACTTGATGAAGTAATTAGCAGGGCTGGGGATGTTAAACACCTGCCTACCATTGGGTCCGTCCCCGGCACTGAGAAACGAAAACCCAAAAACCAGGGGCCAGGGACAGCTCATCTCAATCAGTAAAGCACTTGATGCAGAGGCATGCAGACAGAGCCACGTGATCTGGTGGTCGGCAGCACAGGCCTGTAACCTCAGCACTGGGAGGTGGAGACAAAGGGATCCTCAGAAATGACTGGTCAGCTAGTCCAGGCAATCAGTGAGCTCTGGGTTTAATGAGAGACCCTGGCTCAGATAAAGTAGAGAGCAATAATGGGAGACGTCTAAGTCAAACTCTGCCTTACACACACACACACACACACACCACGGGGGAGGGAGGAGAGAGAGTAGAACACACTGTTCTATCTACAAATACAGACCTCATCTTTGAGTTCTCCTCTTCCATGAACATGTACACCTCAAAATACTGAGAGCTGTGTTTCTTGAGCATGCCTTGAAAACTGTGGGAGTTCAGAGAGTATTTGCAGGATGAATAGCCACTGAAGGACCTCCCAAAGCATATTTCCACCCTGTGGCTAATTGTACCCACTGACCACTGGGGCCATTGCTCTACGACCAGACAGGTCTAGCAGCCGGCACGCAGGCCTCCCCATTGACTTCTTAAGACCTCGTTTCCTCCAGAAGGCTTTTGTGCTAAATCTAAGTAGGAGGGGGCTGCTGTGAGTTCAAGGGGGCCTTTGCCTAGGCTGACTTTGTCTGCTGGGAGCTGCCTGCTACACGGGTTAGGTGAGCCCATCTCTTGCTCTGGTCCCTGACCTATGGTGTTGCCGCTTCCCTTCCGCCCGGCTTCCCAGCCAGGGCGGCTCCTGAATGAAGCATTCTTTTCCTGCCAGAAATCTGTTTAAGATGATCGAGCGGTGCCTAGCCACCGAGTGCTTGTTTTTATTTTTATTTTATTTTGTTTTTTTGAGTGAAAGCACACAGAGTCTAGACAGCATAGAGGTTGAGGGAACCCACGCGAACATACAGTATGACATTGTTCCTATCCTTTGAGGAAAGTAAGGACCCTACCAACCCCAAAAGGGGGCAAGAATCGGACTTCTGTTTCTAAAGGAAAAATCCTCTTCCCCCTTTGCTGTTTCTGACTCTGTCTGGAATTTTCAGCTAACCTCCCATCTCAGACCGCTTGCCCAGCTTCACCTAAGGACATAAAGGCCTTCAGAGGGAGCAGCTAGCCCCTCTCTGTCAGTGTGTCTCACCTCCTGAGGAGCTACAGCTCTACGATCAGGCTGCAGGAGGGGTCCAGCCGTCTGCACCGGGCTGCTGACCCAATCTCCCATCTCTCGGCCTCATGCTTCCCACCCCGGCTTTGCTCAGCTGAGGTCACCTGGCTTTACATGGACAGGACAGGAAGTTCTCCCTATTTCTGCTTTTCCCTCTCCCTGCCACTCAGACCCATTGACCACTCTGTCTCCTTCTGAGATCTTTTCTCTCTGGGTGAAGCCCCTACGTCTTTATGTCTTAAATCTGACCTCAGCTGCTTCCCATAGCTAGACAAAGAGTGATAGCAAGGTGGGGGAGAGAGAACGGGAGAGGGCAAGAGGGAGTGGTGGGTTGGGAATATTTGTATTATCACTGTATATTGTGTAGGGCATGTTTACCTGCCGTTCCCCTTGGTGAAAGTAAACGCTACCCTGCTGTGACCAGAGGTCCCACCCAGCACTATATTTACTAGACTTTCAGTCCAGGATCTGGAAGGCATGTGGTTGCATCTGCTATGTCTATCGTGATGTTGTAGGGGGTCCTGAGTCAGAGTGGCTAGGGCGTTATTGGGGTACCCATCCCTTTGGTTGTATAGGGCAGCAACCCCTGAGTGGGATATATCCCTTTCCTGAACAGGGTAGGTTCTGGGACTCAGAGAGACAGAAGCTCACTGACAAGGACTCCCCTTGCTACAGAGCCTTCCTGATCACCCAGCCTTGCTTAGAAACTGGCATCATGTCACTAGGCCCAAAGGACCACATGGCACTGGCACTCAGTGGCCCCTGGCATCGCTCTATTGCTCGGCTTTCTCCTGTGCCGCCCAGCTGGTGTGCCACAGACCCTGAAAGCTTAGTCCAGGATGAAGGGAACAGAAAAGTCAACAGCCAGGAGTGGGATGGGCTGGAACATGTGACTTCACCTATGATGACAGTCACAATACATGACCTCACCTCCCTCTCCAGGAGAAAGCTATCCTTGGTTCTCTGAAATCTGAAGAGAAGCCATCTCTGGTGTGGAGAAGGACTGGCCAGTGGGGGCTCAGGGCATTTACAATCCGGACACTGAACATTTAGGGACACTTGACTTTACATAGATGCTCCTCAGGTTATCGTAGGCAACCCATCAGGCAAGAGGATGACAGGAAGAGTGTCTTAGGTGACAACCAAAGGAGCAGGACCTCTGCCCTTACTGGACCTTGTTGAGTAAGCACTACAGCCCATTGGCCCCGAAGAACCCACAATACACAGAGCTAAAGCCAAGGCTTCCTCTGCAGGACCCACAGTGCAAGACTTTCATGGACCGTAGTCTGCAAATGCTAACTCTAAATACCAGAACAAGGGACGATCACTTGAACCTAAGGACAAGTAGAAGCTGCTTAAGTGTGCTGTGGGTATTATTGGATGAGAACCTAAGCGTGACCTGGGTAGCAGCTCCTGTGATATCCAAACACAATGTAGGTTCAAGGCATCCTTCCCTGTTTTGGGGCACAAGAAATTTTAATTTATTTAGAGCCTTTCTTCCATGAAGGGATGGCAAATAGGATCATAAGCAGTGACTTTTGCCTGTGCAGAATGACTTTTGAATCTCTGTGTAGAGACGGGTAAAATGAATTCTTTCATAGCTTCTATTCAAGTGAAAAAAAGACAAGCTTTGTATAATTTCTTTGAATTATTAAAATCACAGTTGACCCATTGGGTTTTTCTGGCCAGTACTTCCCTGCATTTTAAAACATCCAGACTTCTGTGGAGCAGTCTGTGACATCCACGGCTCCCAACTTGAGGGTGGTGAGGTGACAGCAACAGGAGTCAGCTGAGCTGGCAGAGAGCATGAGGGCGGTACCTGTGCGTCTTTCTCTGCTTTTCAAGATTCCCATTCAGAATTTCGCTCCCATCGACCTATCTTTTATTTCAAGCTCCCTCCATCCTCCTTCCTCTCTCCCTCCCTCCCCCCTTCTATTGACGTTGAGGATGATCTATACCGAAGATGATCAATTCATAGATGTCTGTCTAGAACTGACTCTAGGTTCATTGCCTGCTACCTCTTCTGTATTTCATTATTTCTGGGATTTCATTAAACCACACTACTTATATGATACTCTCTGTATGTCTGTGAATGACAGATAATGAGTGACCGTTTCATTGTTTGCATTGCTGTTTAAAGATGCCTTTTTTATTGACTGTTGCTGACTCGTTGGCATTGGACTCGGAGCCTCTGATGCCTTTTCTCTAGTGCCAGAATTGGATGCGGTTCATCTATTCTCCTATAAGACACATCATAGCCTTCGAGGACCCAGGAGCAGCTCAGCCTGAGCTTGAGGCGTTTAGGGTCAGGGCTTGAAAGTAGCAAAATCCCAATGGAAGTTTGAACGTGGAAAGCCCACTATTACAGAAAGTGTGAAATGGGAGCCCATGTGTAGTGTGAGAGCTGAAACAAGAGACCAAGTGGCCCGACCTCAGCTGGGACCTGTGCTGGGTGACTCGGACTTCGCTGCTCTGTGCATGTCCACAGATGACCCCAAAGGTGCCATGAGTCTTAAAACTGAGTATACAAATAACTTCTAGTGAGCAGGCAAAACGGCAAACTCAAAATCTGAACCATAAGAACTGACTGTGGATTCTAATGTCTGCTTTAGCTGCCTATCAGACTAAATCTCAGACTGTTGTTAGCACTGGACATAGAATAAAAGGGTGTGCTACAAATACACATTGTATGCTCTGTAGAATGATGAATTATGGATCAACTAATCTAAGTTAGTTGTGGAATATGTTCATTTTTATTGCTAAATTTTATTTCTAGCCTAAATGTCATGCTATGGTTTAAAAATCAAAAGTAATCTCATCTAGTTGGATATATAATCCCAGCATTCAGGAGGTGAGGCTGGAAGGTCAGGATTTCAAGGTCATCCTCCTGCACATAGTTGGTTCAAGACCAGCCTCAGTTATATATGACTTTGTCTCAACTTTCCCCCAGTCCAAAATATACATGCTCATGTGGTATATCATATGTCACTAGAAAAATGGTCTTTCTTTGAATGATTCTGTTGGTAGCATTAATTCTCGAACACAGATCTAGGAGGTGTCTCACTGAGCTGTTTTCCCATACTCGGATTTAGTATGTAGACCCTAGTGAATACTCCCACCTACTCACTCACGACTCTTAGAAGGTCACTGAAAATAGTCCCTGGACCAGCTTCTTCTCTATGGGCCCCAGTGGATCAGCTACCCCTTCTTCCCTATGCAGATGCCAAATATAGCAGAGGGAAGATCTCTGTTATCTCTTAATGTCTATGGGTATCTTCAGAATTGACTGATGAGAAACACGAGCTCCAGTTCTTGCCCCCAGTTCTACCAAGTGGAAAGACAGCATTGGCCTGCCAATGCAAAGTTGCAGGAGTTGAGTGAGGGCTGGCCTGCCAATGCAAGGCTGCAGGAGCTGAGTGAGGACCAGGCTGCCAATGCAAGGCTGCAGGAGCTGCGTGAGGACTGGACTGCCAATGCAAGGCTGCAGGAGCTGAGTGAGGACCGGGCTGCCAATGCAAGGCTGCAGGAGCTGAGTGAGGACCGGGCTGCCAATGCAAGGCTGCAGGAGCTGGAGTGAAGTCTTCAGCGTGAAACTAAAAATCATGGCTTCTACTAGCTTCTTGGTTAGATCAGAAAGATAAGTGGGGAGTCAGACAGCACCAGCGGGCAAAGTTTCTAACAGGGGTCTGCCTTCCTCTGATTGTCCCTGCTGCTTAGTTACTTGAAGATATTTATCTTTGACCTTGAATATTATTCTGTTACAAGTGCCAGAAAATTAGGAGTTTTTCTACATATTTATACATTGGGGAAAACTAGGAAGCCACCATATTCATGGTGTGGGTGGAGATTATGTTATGTTATGATGGCTTCCATCTAGTATCCCTCTGCCTTCTTGGAATGGAGTAGGTCTAGAGTCTTAAGGATGCAAGGAGGACTTCTGGTAGTGAGTAATAGGAAGTGGCATTTCTGTGTCATTAGGGATCTCATTCAAGTCCCCAGTGTCCCTCAGTTAAGCGGAGACTGCTCCTTTAATTTATTGAGTTCCTCCAGGACTCTGGGACAATGACTGTACACAAGACAACAACTTCAGAATTTAATTGCAGAAAGCCTTTGCAGTCAGGAGCTTTAAGATCTTCCTAAGTCAATTTTTATTATTAAAGAACAGTGTACACGTGATAATCATAGACCCTGTGATTTTTAAAACCAAGGTAAAAAAAATTAAATTTACAGTTAAGTTATGTTTTCTGTATTGTCTTTGCAATGATTGCAGAACAGGGAATAGTTCCCATTGTTTTTTAAAGCTCTATCCCTTTTATGAGCTCGCTTACTTTCTGTCTTGGAGTTAAGTGAACCTTACAAGTAATGGCTTTTGTCACTTGGCTTCATGACTTCGAGTTTCTGTCAAAAGCCAAGACAATTGCAGCTCGGATGTTTTGACCATTTCCAAAGCCTCCTTTTTGCTTTTCATTAAGAAATGTAAAAGCCCCTTATTTGGGGTGTTAGGTTATTTGCATCAGCAACAGCAGCAGAAATAAAGGCCAGGAAGGACATCTTACCCTTGCAGTGAGGAGTGTCCTGGGTGCCAACCTTTCCCTAGGACTTGCAGGAATGAGAAGCCCTGGTAGCCGAGTGATTTCACAGTTAAGAGATTTCACATAAAAACTAATTGTTACAATTACTTTTGTGCCCCGGGCAGGCTGGTCCCCAACCCCAGAGGAACTTAATATCTTGGCTGTGAAAACCGAGACAGGAGACGCCATTAATTCCTGCAGGGGCTGAACTGCCCACCGGCCCGCCATCCTGGCACAGCGGCAGAGTGGCTCCTGTGGGGGAGACCAGCCCAGACTCCTCTCTTAGCGCTCACACTAAAACAAGAGAAGCTGAATGGAATGAGTTCCTCCTCTAGATTTGGGTGCATTGAGCCCCGAGCTGTGACTGTGGGGCATTGGCCGTGGAATGGTGTTTAGCTCTGTTTTTTTTCACTGTGTTCCTGTTCACTTAAATCTTGTGTCCTCATCCTTGGGATCCAGGTTTCCTCAGTAGGTTCCATGTTTATTTCTAAGGGTGGTGACTGTTGTCAAAAGACTGAGGGAGGGAACAGGGCTTTAATACTGGTCAGAACCTTGTTGGCTTCGATGTTGCTTTCTACTTGGGGAAGTGTTAGAAGGTTAAGAGTGAGGTTATTCCTGGGTCTCCCATTTCAAAGCCCTGGAGGGACACTGGTGGCCCCATGAGCCCACCTTCGCTAAGGAGACTCTTGTTATCAACCCATTCAGTTTGCATTTTGAGTACATAGGCCAGGTACTATAGGTGAACACTAGTTGGTAGGGTACATGGGTCCACTGTGTGAGCCCTGCAAGGCCTGGGTCTCTCTGGAACTTTGTGCTGTGTGCTGCCACAGTGCTGGTGCCCCTGACCAATAAACCCAGACAGTAAAACCCGAAGAAAGTGATGAAAGGAGCCAGCCTCTAAGTCAAATTATGGTACATGCAAAGTGTGTTTTTCAAATGTTTACAGAGTCTCGGGGGGCATTACGTCACTCTTTTTAGCTGTTTTGAATGGTTTCTTGTGACTCAGGCCCAGTAGAGCCCAGAGATACCACTCCTAAGAGACTCCAAGCACACATTTGTTCCAGGCCTCTCTAAAGTAAAACCCTGCACAGAGGGAAAAGCCTTCCTATCATAAACCCAGCTCAGGCCAGGCAGCAGGGAATTCCTAATGTGCTAATTGGGTGGCAATCAGGTCTCTACCAAAGAATGCCATCTTTATTCAGTTTACAAATTGGTAGGGAGGGGCCAAACTTTTCGAGTCGTAAACCCTCAAAGCAGCCTGTGGACCACAGGTTTGGGGTGACTGGAGATGTAGAGGTGTGCTTGCCCCCGTCTTCCATCCCATGTCACAGAAGGGCCATTGGGTTGTGAAAGTGCCATCATTCATTCCCTTCATGGGCCAGTGGGTTGGCAATCTTCCAGCAGGATAGCTGGAAGTAGACCAGCTGCGCAAATTCGGTCTCTTGAATGTGAGTCTACCCTAAGAGACATGGCACAGAGATTGAACCTTTGCCTCCGTAGCCGTGTGACGTTGAGTGCAGTCCTTACTTCTCTTTGAATGGATGATTTAATCCTCATAAGCTTTCCAACCAATGCCTTGTGTTGGTTGGTCATCATTCATAATGCTATCTCCAAGGATAAAGCCGTGTAGTTCTTAAAGCTCTTGAGACAGCGAGTTGACTCCATGCTATTTAAAGAGGGGTACCTCCTGAGTGCCAAAGGGAAGGTCTCCAGATACAATGGCCCCAAGTGTACATGAAGACCCATAAACAAATTCTAGAAATACAAAGTTTTCTGAGCAGTGGCTAGAATGGAGCACCCAAGACTGTGACCCTTGGGAACTCCCAGAAGCCACAGCACGGAAGGAACAGACTAGGGCACTGGAGCGCATGGCCCTCCTTGTGTGAGACTAAGACTTGGGTGTCCAGCGCTGTGCTGTTTTCCCTCCCCAGGAGCATCCCCATAGTGCAGGTGCTGCGGACCACAGCCCTGACCAATGCCTGTGCGGAGCACTCAGACCAGCGGGTGATCTACCTGGAACACGTGGTAGTCCGCATCTCTATCTCACACCCTCGCCGGGGAGACCTCCAGATCCACCTGATTTCTCCCTCTGGAACCAAGTCTCAACTTTTGGCAAAAAGGTAAGGCCACGCTCTCTTAGGATTTGCTCCTCACCAAGGCCCTGCAGGCTCTTTGAATCCCTGCATGATCCCCTGAACAGGGAAGTGGGGATTCTCCCTGGGTCTACACAGGCAGGACCTACAACTCTGAAGAGCAGGCCAGGGTCTTTAAAACAGACCTGTGAAACCTTAATCTTTGAGAAGTGATAGGGGTTGTTGCCTGTTGGTGGGGTGGGGTGAGGGTAGAATTCACGTTACGTCCTTGAAATGCCTTAAAGATCATGACTTATCCTGTTCAGTTGGCACTTAAGCTGAGGTACCTAAGGTTTGTTTTTCTCTGGGAACATCCCCACAGTTCTGGAATGTTCCCAAGGGGCCAGGAGTGACTGCTGAGGTACAGGGGTGGTTCTCAGGCTCTTCTCCACAGCCTCCCCTCTGCAAGGGCTTGAGCTCCAGTTTGGGACTGCTGGAGCTTCCTCATTTTCTGCAGGGTTGTGGAAGGCTGTGCTGTGCAGTCATGTCTTGGATGTCTTATGTGCACTTATGACATGAAGGCGAGTGCTCAGATGGGCTTTAATAGCTTGCAAGAAAATAGAGCAGGGGAATTTGTAGGAACCTGGAGGAACTTAGGGAGAGCTAGGGCACATATAATCTCTTTCTAGCTACACAGAGGGGCTTTGTTTGTTTTCCACAGACAAACCAATATTTCTAGAACTTGCATGTGTCCCTCAGCCCTTGAGGAAGTGCCTGTGCCTAGGTGTACCCTGTCTGTCGTACCCCTTTTTTGGGGATATAGGAAGCCTGGGAGATTGAGAAGCAAGTTGTATGGGAAAAGCTCACACACGAGTCAGGCCGTATCCACCATTTTCCTTAACACTGTAACCACTCTTCTTAAGTAAGACAGCTGTAGGAGAGCCATGAAGGGTTTCCCGGAGCACTGTCCCAGGAAGAGAGGTCCGTTCTGTGCTTTCCACCCCTCTATGTGGCTTCCAGTGTCAGCAGTCCACGGATGGGGCAGCAAGCAGTGGGCCACGGGCCTGGCATCAGCTTTGTTCTCAGTGCAGTTGAGTCAGTGTGACAGCAACTGTAGTGGCTGGGCTCCAGGAGTCCCTAGCAGCTCCCACTTTCCTAGCAGAAGGCCAGCATAGAGGCATCTCCTCTCCTGAAGGCCACCTCAAGCGTGTTCAGCCACACTCATCCTTGCTCAACCTCTGCACGGGGGGGGGGGGGGGGGGGGGGGGGACCATCAGGGACACGCAGTTGGAAGGTGCCAGCCAGCAAGCTGAAGCTTGAAGGCATTTGGCTTCCACATTTTAAACATGTTGTTGTCTAAAGAGCTACATTTCTAGCATTTGCTAGACTTGGAGGCTCGCCCTCTCGGAACCCACTCTAGAACAGTCTAGTGGAGGACAGGTCTGCCTCAGGGGCAACCCTTGCTGCCTGCTCCATGCTCCAGCCTGGCTTCCATCTCCTCCCAGCTGTGTCTACACCTGGAAGCATCAGAGTTTGCGACCCCTTTGTGCCCTCCACAGAGGCAAAGCCTGCCTGAGAGACTCTGGTGTGGATATTCAAGGCCACAGGGGGGGATGGGGGGGAGGGGTTAGTGGCGAGGGGCTGGGGGCAGGTGGTAGGCAGGAGAGATACGGTGGATACGTGGCATGTGTTTTGGAGCACGGACAGGTAGGCTTATGACCCAGCCTCTGCGCAGCCCAGGAGCCAGGCACTTGGCCTCTCTTTATTGCTCATCTGGATACACCATCCCACTCATCCATAAACATTAAACATGTTATAAGAATCAAATATGAGAATAGAGATAAGAACGCTTGGCTACTGTTCATGTCCCGCTGAAATCAATCCAGCCCTGTGACCTGTAAGAACCTTCCAGCACCCAACAGGCCTACTGCCAGCTGTGCCTTGCTTCCCCTCTGACCTGTCAATCACCCTTATGTATCAGCCCAGGTGTCAGAGCTCCCTGCAACCCGGAGCAGGTCCTGTGGGTTTGTCCCGACCTCCCCGGTTGCTAGGAGTGCCTGCAAGTACTGGAAAGCATCGCCCCGGGGCCACCTGGCAGTCTTGGGAATTTGGGGTTTTGCCAAGAGTCTGTGCATGCTATCAAGATTGTGGTTTGGGAATCCGTTACTTTCTACCTTACTTCACGACTTACTGGGCTCTGCGGGCATTTCAGCTTGCCAGGTTTCTTTTTTTTTTTTTACATTGAAAGTTGGCATTCCTATTCGACAAGACAGTTTGTCCTTGTCTTAGCTCCGGTGTGTCAGGTTCCACTTGGCTTTGTATGAAAGTCACCCTTGACCTTGGCGGTTTCTTAGAACTATTCCTCCCTGAAAAGAATGTTGAACAGCATCGTGTTGTTTCCAGTGTTCAAGGAGCCCCCAGGCCAGAATGGAATCGAACGTCCTTATTTGATCTGACGGACATTAGGAGTCCAGTCCTGCATGCAAACTCTTATCTCCAAAGAGAAATGCCTAGTTTTAGAGGGCTGGCCGTGTAGCTCAGTGGTAGACTGCTGGCCTAGCATGACAGGGTTTTGATTCAATCCCACAGCATCGAAAGAAGGGAAAATTAGTGTTAACAGATGCTTCTGTTTCTGTCTGAACTAAGTAGGAAAAAATGGAGGAGGCTGAAGGTTCAGGGGCCAGTAAAGACAGCTGAGGAAAGACCATCTAGTCTGGAAAGGGGGGACCATCAAACCTCCAAAAAGTGCACTACCTGAGTGTGTGCAGAAAGCCTCCCCTTCCTTCCCCCCAGACCTCTCCCAGAGGACACACAGACCAGTCCCTGTTGGTTGTTGGGCACTTGAGGTGAACCTGCCTCACCAAATGCAGAGAGGTTCTGTGAGCTAATGGCTGTGGGCCTCAGCTGTAAGACTTTGAAAACAGCCAGCCAGAAGAGTCAGTGGACAAAGGCACTTGCCCACCAGCCCACCTGAACTCGAATCCCTGGAACCCACGTGGTGGAAGGAAGAGAGTTGACCCCTGCCCCCTGGGTGGGTAGGGCAGCATCCTCCTTGAGCTGCCTGGCTCCCCAGACAGGGCCTTCACTTTCTAATGCAGCGTTTCCTATTGCAGATTGCTGGATTTCTCCAATGAGGGGTTCACAAACTGGGAATTCATGACCGTCCACTGCTGGGGAGAAAAAGCTGAAGGGGAATGGACTCTGGAAATTCAGGATATCCCATCCCAGGTCCGCAACCCGGAGAAACAAGGTCAGTGGCTCTCGGCGTTCCACGGCCTCTTTCACGTGTCCGTCTGAATGGCAGTACTGCTGGTCGGTCATTCTCATAATCGTTTTCAAGTTCGGTAACTTCTGTACATTCATGACTACTGTTGCACAACCATCTCATCTGATTCCAGAACAGCTCACCCCCTCAGAGGCAAATGCTGTACTGTACAGCAGTGGCTCCCATCGCTTCCCCTGACCACCTGCTGCCTACCTCCAGTTTACTTCTTGCCTCTGAATTTTTCTGTTTGGACATTTCCTGTGAATGAATGCGTACGGTGTGTGGGTTCTTTCACTCGGCATTATTTTCAAGGTCGTCTATGGCATAGTGTATCTCAGACTTCATTGCTTTCTTGACCAAATAATACTCCTTTGGATGGCATCCTGTTTGTTGTTGGCCAGTCATTGGCTGATGGAAACATGGATTATTTTCACCATCTAGCCATTGTGAATGGGACTTGCAGGAACATTCGTGGGCATGGACATGGGTTTCCATTTCTCCCCGTTTTAACCCTAGGTGTGGGGTCCCCGGGCCTGGCTCTGCACTGTTTTAGCGTTCGCCAGTGTCAGGAAGTTGGACTCCTCCACATCCTCTCCAGCGCTTGTTGTTGACTTCTCTGTGCTAATCACCATCTGGTGGGTGTGAGGTGGTAGCTGCCGTGTTGATTTGCAACTCCCCGATGACTAAGGAAGTTAGATATCTTTTCATGTTCTTGTTGCTCACTTGTGTATATTCTTTGGGGAGATGTTTGTTCAAGTTCTTTGCCTATTTTTAAAATTGGGTTCCTTGTTTTTGTGTTGCAGGAATTTTTATCACGTATGTGATTTTAAAATATTTTTCTCATCCCATGGGCTGGGTTTACTTGAGTGATGGGATATTTTCATGTACAGAACTTTGTAATGAGGCCCAGTTCTCTTGTTTGTCCTTTGGTATTGAAAGACCCTCAGAGTGGTCCTTCCCTCAGGAGGAGTCCCCTGAACCCAAGGAACAGTCCAAGACCACTGGCTGCAACGGCAAGAGGTACCTGCGGGCGCCAGAGTCTATTTGGAAGACTTGCTTGCCCTCAGGCTGGGCAGGGGGTCTTTTATATGGAAACGGGCAGTCGAAGCATGCATACAGAAGCATGCATGGTTACAGGAATCCCATTGGTCAGTTGGAATGAGGCAATGGGTTCACTTGGGGACAAGCTCCTTGGGGACATGAAGATCTGATAATAGCTGACTTGGCCCTATCTAGGGCACATGTAGTTTTTCCCAAAACTTTTCGTTCCTCTCCTAGGCCTGGTGTCTGACCACAGATATCCTGTTTGGCAGCCTAGGAGTACCGACTTTACCTTGAACTTACACTTGTTTGTGTGAAAGCCTTGCAAAATGGCATTACAGCAGCTAAGCTGGGGTCTTTCAATATCATATGTGTGTGTGTGTGTATGTGTTTCTGTCATTGTTTGCTTTCTGTTGCTGTGATAAACACTATGCATGATCAAAAGCAGTTTGGAGAAGGAAAGGGCTTTGGTTAGACTCCAGGGAAGCCAGATCAGGAACTCAAGACAGAAACCTAGAGGTAAAAACTGAAGTAGAAGC
>NW_026067945.1:1785293-1793101 GCF_014885135.2 Alexandromys fortis
GGGGGGGGGGGGGAGGTGGTCAAGACAGGGTTTCTCTGTAGCTTTGGAACCTGTCCTGTTGTAGACCAGGTTGGCCTCGAACTCACAGAGATCCGCCTGCTTCTGCCTCCCAAGTGTTGGGATTAAAGGCGTGAACCACCACCGTCCAGCCACTTCACCTCTCTGGGCCAGTCATGAGCAGAAAACAGTGATCCCTGCCCTGTTTAGGGCAGCTAAGAAGGCCTAAGGCTGACCGCTTTGGCACTGCTTCCTATGCGCTATCCTGTCTGAGCCTCTTTAACAGGATGGCCTCTGTCTTAGTTAGGTTTCTATTGCTGTGATCAAAGCCATAATCAAAAGCATAAAGAGGAGAGGGTTTATTTTGATCTTATGCTTTCTGATCATACTTCATCCCTGAGGGAAGTCGGGCCAGGAACTG
The DNA here is from genome assembly GCF_014885135.2 of Alexandromys fortis. Taxonomy (NCBI): domain Eukaryota; kingdom Metazoa; phylum Chordata; class Mammalia; order Rodentia; family Cricetidae; genus Alexandromys; species Alexandromys fortis. The sequence goes on from NW_026067945.1 coordinate 1,785,712, forward strand.
AAGGCAGGACCTGAAGCAGAGGCCATGCTATTTACTGCCTTGTTGCTCATGGCTGGTTCAGCCTGCTCTCTTATACAACCCAGGACCACCAGCCCAGGGGTGATACCACGCACAGTGAACTGGTCCCTCCACATCAGTCCTTAAAGAAAATGAGCTAAAGATGTACCCACAGGCGATCTGATAGAGGCATTTTCTTAACTGAGGTTTCTCTTCCCAGATATGTCTAGGTTTGAGTCAAGCGGACATAACAGCTACCCAGCACAGCCACCCTCTGCAGTGGTCACATGGTACAGTGGTTAAAACTCTGGTCTTCGGAGCCAGACTCCTGCTGATGCCTACCATCTCGAGCAAAGCACTAGCCTTCCTGGGCTTCAGTCTCCTAACTTAGAAAATGGGGTAACAGGGACTAAGGAGACGGCTCAGTCAGCTAAGTGCCAGCCGTGCAAGCATGAAGAAGCCTAGCACCCACATGACACGTGTCTGTGATCCCAGTGACAGGGGCCCTGTGGCCAGAAGATCCCTGCTGGCCAGCCATCCTCGCTGAATCAGTGAGCTCAAGGTTCAGCAAGAGGTCTTATCTCAAAAACTATAGTGGGAGAGCGATCAGGAAAAACACCCACCACCAACCTCTGAGTTTTGAACACATGCAAGAATACCAACATGTACACATACCACACCCAAGTGAACATGTACACATACCACGCCCACGTGAACATGTACACATGCCACACCCACATGAACATGTACACATGCCACACCCACGTGAACATGTACACACATACCACACCCACGTGAACATGTACACATGCCACACATATAGAGAAAAGAAAAAGAAATGGAATGATGTTGCCCACCAGGTCAAGCTGTAGGATGAAGTCTGTCAATACAAACAGGATGCTGAGAGAAAGACAAACCTCACCTCACAGGCTCAGACCAGCTCCTCGGAGTCTCTCTTGATACTCCCTCTCCTTCACATCCCCCAGCATGCTACCAGATTCCCTGATGATCAGTTCTGCCCAGGGACCTTATCCAGGGCCGTTCAGCTCAGTACCAGATGATGGTCTGCAAACCTGACTCTCCCTGACCCTCCTTATCCCGAGCCCTACAGTAGCCTTCTGAGCTCTGTGCTCCAGGAATCTCAGCCAGAACTCCCAAGCAGGTGCTCCCTGTATCCCCCGTAGCATAAGCAGCTTCTCTATCAGCATGCTTATTCTGCCCAAACCCGAGGTAACCTTTGGTTTTTCTCTATCCTCCCTCATCTGCCTCTACACCAGTGGTTCTCAACCTGAGTCACAAGCCCACTGGGGGTGGAAGGACTCTTTCAGAGGGGTCGCCTAAGATCATCAGAAAACAGTTACATCACAGTTAACAACAGTAGCATTACAGTTAGGAAGGAGCGACAAAGTCACTTTAGGTTGGGATCCCACAGCCTAAGGGACTGTGTTAAAGGATTGCTGCACTAGGAAGGTGGAGAGGGCCTGCTCTACAGCATCAGTCTCTTTCCTGCCCAGTCTCTACACACTCACCTCCCTTGGACTTCCTGCCCCACATGTGGCAGTGATCGCCACTTACAGAGAAGCCGCCGAACCCTCACAGTGTTCACAATTCTGTGGCCATTTCTTGACCTTCCACAGCTCTCAGAGCAATACCCAATCTCTTAGCCAGCCAGGAAACCTGGCAGGTCTTCTCAGCACCTTCTGTTTCCCCTGACCTCCTTCCTGTCCCTGGTTGGTCCAGCCCAGCACAGGGCTTTCCCATCTGCTATTACTTGCTCTGGAGATACTTTACTCAAAGCCAGCTGTAGCCGTAGCTCACACATGGCCTCTCATCATGGTCCCATCCATGTTCCTTCTGGAAAAACAGGTTGAGAACAAAAATAAGGAGGAATAAAACTTTGCTCGGATTTTTGCACGTACCAGTCAATAGATCACATTTGGGTTTTAGCACTGACAAACACATACAAAATCAAATATTTTCATATAATATACAGATTGCTCAAATTTCAAAAGCTGATGCTGCTCTTCCAAATTACTAGACGAAGACGAGAGTGATGAAAAAAAATTGATCAATGTGGGAAACAAACTATAGGCTGACTTGGATAGGTGTGCAAAAATCCCAGCACATTACTGAAGGAAGTTCATCAGTTTCTTTAAATCCCACACTCCCTCCAGACCACAGCCTGTGTTCACACTCACTGCGTATGCAGTAGGAGAGGGTGGGGATCAGAACAGGCCTGGGCTCATTTCCCGGGGTACCGAGCCATTGAGCAAGATTCCCAAGTGGGAGGCTGCTGTCCATTTGAAGTAGAAAGCAGAGAGGAGACAAATAGATGGGGGGGGGAGGACTTTAGCCACTGTAACGGTGCTGGCATGAGTACTCGGGGGCAGGTTTTTGTGTGGGTGTATGTTTGCATGTCTCCTCGTTATAGACCTGGGAGTGGAACTGAGGAGTCAAATGTAACCCGGAATTTAACATGTCAAGGAACAGCCCAAATGTTCGCTACATTGACTGTACCACGTCACACACCACCAGCAGCGCATGAGAGGTTCAGGGCAGAGCAGGGCGGGGTGGCTAGAGAAAGCCTCGTGAAAGAGATGTTTAAATAAATTGAAGAGCTGCACAAACAGTCTAGAAAAAGGACATGACAGGCAAAGGTCAAGTCCGGTGCAAAGGTCTTGGGACATTTGTCCAGGGCATTTGCCCACACAACAGAGAGGCAGCAAAGCCACAGAATATGACACAGTCACTCGCCAAGGGAACATGGAGTCAGTCTGTATGGTCGTGTAAGTCATTCCAGGCCTTGGTGGGAAGCCACAAGTCATACTAAATCAAAATAGCACAGACCTGAACTTCTTTGTTAATAAGCTGACAGTCAGCTCAGTTTGAATAGCCTGAAATGGGGATGGGAGAGAGGCAAAGACGGGGAGGCCAGTGAGGAGGTCACTGCAGTAAGAGATGACAGTGACTCAGCCCCAGCTGTAGCGGTGGAGATCAGCAAAGCCATCCGATTTGGACAGGTGAGGGACTTGATGGCCAGTGGGCTAGGAGAGGGGAAATGTAGACCAACGATTCCAGTTTTTGTCCTGCCCGGAGGGATGGAGTTGTCATTTCCTGAAGCAGGAGCATCATGGAGGACAGGTGCCGCAGAGGTCAAGAACTCCTTTGGGAAGGGGCAAGTTGAAGACACTATGATAAATTCAGGAGAGGTGTAGACCTAGAGGGCAAGGCAGGCTGGAGGTCATGCCATGCCCGTGCAGGTTGTCAGCTCTCTAGGGCTTATGGGCAGTGGGCATCTACTGTTTGCCTGATCACCATTAGCATGCTTTGGGCCTGCTGTGCTGGTGTGCCGAGTGGACGTCAGTGTTTCGATGGCACATAGGTCACAGTGACGTGTCCTGCACAGCCACTTAGGTTCCTGCCCAGCAGGTGCTGCTCATTAACTGCCTGATTCTGGCTTGCAGGACCAACCATCTCTTGCTTTCTTGTCAATACTGCCTGCGTTTTGACCCCTGCTATGTCACTGACCCTCATGCTGACTCATGATAAATAGGTACCTCATAGGTGCTGGGAAATTAACCAGTCCCTGTTAGAACTGGCCACAGTCACCACGTGACCAGATGCCCTACAAACCACAGAGAACATAGACCTTGGGCGCAAACGGTCCCAAGAATGGGCCCAAGTTATGTCTTGGAATGAGCTGGTCCCAGGGCTCAAGCATGTTTACATGTAGCTCAAGCATGTTTAGCATGTAGGCCTTCATATGTAGATTGCATGGGAGCAGAATAAAAGCTTACGAGTTCTTCTGAAAACGACCTCCTGTGACTTACTAGAACACATCAGTTGTCACAGAGAGTCTGGATGTCCCTGTAGCAGCTCTGGGTTGAGCTGGCTCTGCATGGGTTTTTCCAACTATTCCTCAACATAGCCTTGGCCAGAGAAGGCAAGAGCTGAGGCCCACAAGTGCTTCATCTCCATAGAACATTCCCTTCTCTGAGTCACACAGCCAGCACCCCTGACACCTGACAGCCCTCCATATAGCTGTCGGCAGCCTCTAGCCTCTCCTAGTCTCTCCACAGAAGGAGCCCATGGGTTGCAATGATAGCTGAGCCTCCCTGATGCCCCACTGGCCTTGCCTCACTCACCTGCTCAAGGATGGGCCTCTGACCTGGGTGCTATAACCTTCCAGGGTACATGGTGAGTCCAGGGATGAACTGAGGCTAAAACTGAGGCAAGGTGACCCTGTCTTCGGCTGGCATGGGTCCAAACACATCTGAAGTCCATCTAGGATAAGTCGCCTTCCGCTGCCAAACGAGGCGGCGTTTGCTGCGTGTGCTGTTTGCTATTTAGCCCTCCTCCCCTGATTGACCGAGGCAGTCCCCCTACTTGTCAGATGCCGCACAGATGTTCAGGGACCCTGACTTGCCACCCCTGCCTCTGATGAGCAGGCTAATCAGGAAGGGCTCAGTTTTGAGCAATACCACATGTGAGGCCCCAAGGGCCACCCCAGAGCCAGAGGAGGGCCTCACAATTTAGCAGAACAAGCAGCAACTTCTGGCTGAAGGAACAAGGAAGGGCCCACTTTAAGGCTTGCCGGACGTGCCATGTGGTTGGCTCATTCCTGTGGTCCCAGCACTACACACATTAGGATGTCAGCATGGGTGCATAATCGTCACCTAGAAGGACAGAGAGGAAGGTACCTGCTCACATCTGATGTGCTGTGTAAGGAGACAACACTGGAAAATTGAGGTCACTCCAGGGGTGTCTGCTATGACCTTAGCCTGAGAAGGTGACATCGTGATTCTAGGATTTCGAGCCCAGGAGAATCAACGCCAATAGGCGTTGTCAGGGTCTGCCGCCCTGGCGGTAGTATTTCTGTGCAGTGTGAATCTGCCCCAAATGGAAGATCTTTCTCTCCTTGGTGGGGTGGCTATTGAGTTGAGGTCTCCCCTGGCTGCTGGCCTCGGGGCATGATTCGCAAACCCAGGAAGAAAAAGTTCTTTCCAGGAACCTGAGAGCCTGCTTTGAGGGCAAGGTGCCTCCTGTCTGTGTTGTTCACTTTGGTCTTCCTCTAGGCTCTGCGTATCTTCAACACAATGAAGAAAGAAAGACAGGAGGGAAGGAGGGAGGGAGGGAGGGAGGGAGGGAGGGAGGGAGGGAGGGAGGGGGGGAAATGTGGGGGGAAAAGAGTTCAGTCTTAATGATCTGCTGGGCAAAAAGTGCTTGAAAAATGTCAGGTAGGAACAGGCGTTTATTAAGCAATTAAGTCATCTGAACACAGAAGCTGGAGTGCTCAGCTGGCAGACGGAACTTGCTTGGCTTATGTAGTTAGTTTTAAAACTATATTCTAAACCTCAGTAGAGATGAGCCATCCACTTCCCCTTCAGCTTCCATGACAAGGAAGGGGCGTGGCCTCTCCCAGGAAGGCTGTCCTGTAGGAGGGAGTCTCAGAATGGAAACCAGTGCTACCAGTAGCATTTCAGCACAACTCAGCGCAGAGTTGGTTCATTTTTCATTCAGCACGCCTTTACTGGACTCAGTGCTGGAGGCCGGACTCTTGGACCACACCCCTCAGGGCGGAGATTCTACTAGTAGAGGCCTTGCTTCCAGACAGAGCCTGCCTACAGGCTGGAGACTGGAAGTTTCAGTAGCATAGCCAGAGCAGGATGACCTGCTCCTCGCATACAAACATCTGTGAGGCTTCATTTCCAGCTGTTTCCATCCAGAATGGTGACAAAGTGAGGGTCAGGCACCAACGGTAGGGAGGCTTCAGCTCCCTGAGAAGTGCACAGTTCATCCTCCAAGATGCAGAAACCTGTGCCTGGGTCCTCCTCCCTCCAGTTTCACGAGCTCTCTAGCCTTGACCCTGGGCTTCTCCTGTAGGCTGGCGCTCCACAAGAGGCAGTGGCCCAGGCTGCCACAGAGAGTTAGTGCTGTCCTTTCCCAGCCTTCTCACTACAGCGCTCTAAATGGAAGAAGTCACACCTAGGTCACAAGGTAGCGCCCTGCACCTACTTAAAGTCAGACCACGTGTGTGTCCCTTTCACACCCTGTGGCTAAGGAAGGACACTGCGCCTCCATATAACCTGGTACTCTTGAGCTCCTGGTGCAGGTGAAGTGTGGGTCTTCCTACTCAGAGACTGGGCTTGGCTTGGTACAGCTCTTCAGCACACACCCTGATGAGGCGCCTACTGCGTTCCAGGGATAGGTGTGGGGCAGAGGCGTGCACCCTCATTCTTTGCTTCCACGTTCTCTGCAGCGTAAAGGCTCCAGCTCAGTGCCTGGCAGACGTGTGGTTCTCTGCTGTGCAAAACTGCCACTATATTGATATCTTCATCCCTTGCTTGTAACCAATCAGAGTTGAGCACCTCCTAGTATTTCTCTTGCCCTGGGAACTGTGAGCATCAGCATTCAGGAGGAGCAGGTGATGAAGCATGCCTTTCAATGCCTCCCAATAATCGAGCCCATGTATCTCATTCCTTAGCCTGATACTTTGTATTCACAACAGTAATAAGTAGACAGAAACAATTGGAGACGTTTTTTAAAATTCTGTCATTCTCTTATACTGGCAGTTCACTCTTTCTGATTAAGAATTCTCTTTTCTCTCTTATTTTTTTTCCAAAAGAGCTTCGATACATGCACACTTGCAATTGCACACACATACACACACACACACACACACACACACACACACAGTCACGTTATTTTCCATGTACCCAACAGCATTATTTTCACCAATCTACAAAAGAACAAGAGGAGATTAGGATGATAATCCATATGTGTGTGTTTTTCACTCACACTTTTGACCTCATTGTTAAAATCAGTGTGGAATCAGAGGGTCTTAAGGAGTCATAGATGTACAACCCTATAATCCCAGCTACTGGGGGATCTGAGGCAGGAGGATCACAAGTTCAAAGCCTGCTTGAATTGTAGGACAAGTTCATAGCCTAGCCAGTCAACTTAAAAAAAAAAAAAGCTTAGGCTACATCTCAGTGATAGGATGTATGCCTAGCCTGTATGAAGCCCTAGGCACTAGGTTTGGTCACCAGAACTGCAAAAATAAATAAAAAAAATATGTTGCTGGAGTGCATATCCTAAATATTCATAAGTGAAATATTTATATGTTTAGGGCTTTTAAAATTATCTATCAGGGGCATAGCATGGAAAGGCAGGAAACAAATGGTAAAAGCAGACTTCACACAGTGCAGACGGTTGCCATGGCCACGGTAGGGGCTGTGGGTGCCTATTGTACCTTTTGTGTTTATTTGAGAATGTCCACGGTGTGAGCACGTCATTGGTTTTCTTTTTTTAATTTATTTATTTCTTTATTAATTAATTAAAGATTTCTGTCTCTTCCCCACCGCCGCCTCCCCCTTCCCCCCCCCCCTCTCCC
>NW_026067945.1:1793109-1973016 GCF_014885135.2 Alexandromys fortis
TCAGCCCAAAGAGCAATCAGGGTTCCCTGCCCTGTGGGAAGTCCAAGGACCACCCACCTCCATCCAGGTCTAGTAAGGTGAGCATCCAAACTGCCTAGGCTCCCACAAAACCAATAGGTGCAGTAGGATCAAAAACCCATTGCCATTGTTCTTGGGGTCTCAGTAGTCCTCATTGTCCGCTATGTTCAGCGAGACCGGTTTTAACCCAGGCTTTTTCAGACCCAGGCCAGCTGGCCTTGGTGAGTTCCCGATAGGACATCCCCATTGTCTCAGTGCACCCCTCGCAGTCCTGAGTTCCTTGCTCGTGCTCTCTCTCCTTGTGCTCCTGATTTGGACCTTGAGATTTCAGTCCAGTGCTCCAATGTGGGTCTCTGTCTCTGTCTCCTTTCATCGCCTAGAGTCCCTTAAACACAGCAAAGTAAAAAACAGCAAAGTCATTGGTTTTCTGAACGGCTGGAGGCCTTCTCAGAAAAAGGCCTGTCTCTGTTCGATCATGACATGGTTTCCATTTCCTTCCAACTGCTGTGGAGTTTCAGGTTTTATCTCGAGCCCGTCCCTCCATTGTGAACTGATTTTTGCGCGGGGTGAGAGATAGTGATCTAGTTTCATTCCTGTCCCCGTGGATATCCAGTTACCTGGCGCGTTTGTTGAAGAGGAAAGTGATTGTGGCCTTGTTCATAGGCTCCCACTGCTGGCCATCGATCGGCCTGTCTGCTCTTAGGTCACCGTGCTGGTTTTGTTATCAGAGCTCTGTAGAATAACTTGGAATCGGGTACAGTTGTGCGATGCCTTTGTTCTTTTGGCTCAGGATTGCTCTGGCTACTGCTTTGGGTTGTTTGTTTTTTCCTTATGAATTTTAGGAAGGCTTCTTCTATTTCTGTAAAGAATGGCTCTGAAATTTTGATGGGATTGCGTGGAGTCTATAAATTGCTTTTGATAATATAGTCATTGTCACAATATTCTGTCAATCCATGAGTATGGGGGTGTCTTATATTCTGGGGTGTCTCTGTGTAACCCTGGCTGTCCTGGAACTCACTCTGTAGACCAGGCTGGCCTCAAAATCACAGAGATCCACCTGCCTCTGCCTCCCAAGTGCTGGGATTAAAGGCATGCGCCACCACTGCCCAACCCTCTCTGGCTTTTTTAATGGACGCCCTCACAACTGTAGAATTCTTTTGGAATTGTTTTCGTTGTGCACCATGGTTCTGGTATGCTGTGTCTCTGTTTCCTTTGACTTGGGGATTTTTAACTTTCTCTCACACTTTCTTTGGCACATTCACCATCCAGCAGTGTATTGTTCATCCTTCATGACTTTAGTTCTTTAGTTCATCTTCCTGTTGATTTCCAAATTGGTCCATAGGGTATAAGAAATTGTTTCAGTTTTCTTTTATTTGTGAGTGTTTGCCTGCATGTATGTCTGTGCACCACACATGTTCCCCGGCAGTCAAGGAGATCAGAAGAGAGCATCGAATTGCCTAGAACTGGAGTCATGGATTCCCACCACCTACCATTGAGTTCAGTGCTGGGACCTGAACTCAGGTCCTCTGTAATAGCAACAAGTGCTCTTAGCCATCTCTCTGCCCTCATGTTGATTTTAAATGAAGACCATGTTTTGACAGTAACAAAAGACTCCATATAAAGGATTAAGTACATGCCTGTCTCTCTTGAGGGTAATATTCTGTAAGGCAGTGGTTCTCAACCGATGAGTCTCAACCCTTTTGGGGTTGAATGATCCTTTCTGAAGGGTTGCCTAAGGCTACTGGAAAATACAGATGTTTGCATTGCAATTCATAACAGTAGCAAAATTTCAGTTGTTATGAGGTAGCAATGAAAATAATGTTATGGTTGGGGTCACCACAACATGAGGAACTGTGTTAAAGGCTCACAGCATTAGGAGAGTTGAGAATCTCTTCTGTAAGAGAAAGTGTTTAGCTTCTGACCTGGACTCGTACCTTGTCAGTGCTCTGCCACCTGCCAATCAAGTCCTCATTTACTGACTAGAGAGAGACCTTCCAGTTAGCACCTTAGTCTCTTCCTAGGACTATAACACAACCATGAGCGTTCAAGTTAGTTGGCTCACTTCTCCCGAAGACCAGCTCTCCGGTCTATTTGCCATTGGCTTAACTGTCTAGTATGTAAATCAAACTGTTTACCCGAGTAAATCTTGCTAATTAACCATGCTCTGAATTCTTAGTATACAAAATTGTTTGCTTTCAAAGACAAATATTAAAACAACAGTACAAAATCCTCTAATACAGAGCAGGATAGTGGGGGAAGGGAAGACACCTTTAATCCCAGCACTCAGGAGGCAGAGGTGGGTGGATCTCTGAGTTTGAGTCCAGCCTGGTTTACAGGAGTGAGTTCCAGGGTAGCCAGGGCTACAAAGAGAAGCCCTGTCTTGAAAGAGGGAAAGACACCAAAACAAAAACAGAAAAAAAAAATCAAATATCCAATAAAGAGGTAGATATTTTCTTCATTTCTAATATTTCAGAGTTCAGTTGTTTAGATGATTACACATAAAACTTTGTATTTTGTTCTTACTTTCACATATAAAGAGCATTTAGAAATCACTAAGTATGCACAAAACACTTAAGTAGAAAGATAGAAAAAGAGCCTGAAGGCTAGAGAGACTCAGTGGTCAAGAGTACTTTCTACCTTCTCCTGATTTCCACAGGCTCTGTATGCAGGTGTTGCACATACAGACGAGCAGGTGCACGTGTGTGTGCATACACACACACTTTTATTTTTTTATTTATTTATTAAAGATTTCTGTCTCTTCCCCACTGCCGCCTCCCCTTTCCCTCTCCCTCCCCCAACCAAGTCCCTCTCCCTCATCAGCCCAAAGAGCAATCAGGGTTCCCTGCCCTGTGGGAAGTCTAAGTACCACCCACCTCCATTCAGGTATAATAAGGTGAGCATCCAAACTGCCTAGGCTCCCACAAAGCCAATATGTGCAGTAGGATCAAAAACCCATTGCCATTGTTCTTGAGGTCTCAGTAGGCCTCATTGTCCGCTATGTTCAGCGAGACCGGTTTTAACCCAGGCTTTTTCAGACCCAGGCCAGCTGGCCTTGGTGAGTTCCCGATAGAACATCCCCCTTGTCTCAGTGTGTGGGTGCACCCCTCGCGGTCCTGAGTTCCTTGCTCGTGCTCTCTCTCCTTCTGCTCCTGATTTGGACCTTGAGATTTCAGTCCGGTGCTCCAATGTGGGTCTCTGTCTCTGTCTCCTTTCATCGCCTGATGAAGGTTAATATTCAGGAGGATGCCTATATGTTTTTCTTTGGGTTCTCCTTCTTATTTAGCTTCTCTAAGAACCCGAATTATAGGCTCAATGTCCTTTATTTATGGCTAGAAACCAAATATGAGTGAGTACATCCCATGTTCCTCTTTTTGGGTCTGGCTTACCTCACTCAGGATAGTGTTTTCTATTTCCATCCATTTGCCTGCAAACTTCAAGAAGTCCTTGTTTTTTACTGCTGAGTAGTACTCTAATATGTATATATTCCATACTTTCTTCATCCATTCTTCAATTGAAGGGCATCTAGGTTGTTTCCAGGTTCTGGCTATTACAAACAATGCTGCTATGAACATAGTAGAGCATATACTTTTGTTGTATGATAAGGCCTCTCTTGGGTATATTCCCAAGAGTGGTATTGCTGGGTCCATGGGTAGGTTGATCCCGAATTTCCTGAGAAACCTCCACACTGCTTTCCAGAGTGGTTGCACAAGTTTGCATTCCCACCAGCAATGGATGAGTGTACCCCTTTCTCCACAACCTCTCCAGCAAAGGCTATCATTGGTGTTTTTGATTTTAGCCATTCTGACAGGTGTAAGATGGTATCTTAAAGTTGTCTTGATTTGCATTTCCCTGATCGCTAAGGAAGTTGAGCATGACCTTAGGTGTCTTTTGGCCATTTGAACTTCTTCTGTTGAGAGATCTCTGTTCAGCTCAGTGCCCCATTTTATAATTGGGTTGATTAGCCTTTTACGGTCTAGTTTCTTGAGTTCTTTATATATTTTGGAGATCAGACCTTTGTCAGTTGCGGGGTTGGTGAAGATCTTCTCCCAGTCAGTGGGTTGCCTTTCTGTCTTAGCAACAGTGTCCTTTGCTTTACAGAAGCTTCTCAGTCTCAGGAGGTCCCATTTATTCAATGAGGCCCTTACTGTCTGTGCTGCTGGGGTTATACGTAGGAAGTGGTCTCCTGTGCCCACGTGTTGTAGAGTACTTCCCACTTTCTCTTCAATCAGGTTCAGTGTGTTTGGACTGATATTGAGGTCTTTCACCCACTTGGACTTGAGTTTTGTGCATGGTGATAGATATGGGTCTATTTTCATTCTTCTACAGATTGACATCCAGTTTTGCCAGCACAATTTGTTGAAGATGCTCTCTTTTTTCCATTGTATACTTTTAGCTCCTTTATCGAAAATCAGGTGTTCATATGTTTGTGGGTTAAAGTCAGGGTCTTCTATTCGATTCCATTGGTCGACTTCTCTGTTTTTATGCCAATACCAAGCTGTTTTCAATACTGTAGCTCTGTAATAGAGTTTGAAGTCAGGGATGGTAATGCCTCCAGACGTTCCTTTATTGTATAAGATTGTTTTGGCTATCCTGGGTTTTTTGTTTTTCCATATAAAGTTGATTATTGTCTTCTCCAGATCTGTGAAGAATTTTGATGGGATTTTGATGGGGATTGCATTGAATCTATAGATTGCTTTTGGTAGAATTGCCATTTTTACTATGTTGATCCTCCCAATCCAAGAGCAAGGGAGATCCTTCCATTTTCTGGTGTCCTCTTCTATTTCTTTCTTCAAAGACTTGAAGTTCTTGTCAAATAGATCTTTCACTTCCTTGGTCAGGGTTACCCCAAGATATTTTATGCTCTTTGTGGCTATCGTGAAAGGTGATGCTTCTGTGATTTCCCTCTCTGTTTCCTTATCCTTAGTGTATAGGAAGGCAACTGATTTTTTGGAGTTGATCTTGTATCCAGCCACGCTACTAAAGGTGTTTATCAGCTGTAGGAGTTCTTTGGTAGAATTTTTGGGGTCGCTTATGTATACTATCATGTCATCTGCAAATAACGAAAGCTTAACTTCTTCCTTTCCAATACGAATCCCCTTGATCCCCTTATGTTGTCTTATTGCTATTGCTAGAACTTCAAGCACTATATTGAAGAGGTATGGAGAGAGTGGACATCCTTGTCTTGTTCCTGATTTTAGTGGGATGGCTTTGAGTTTTTCTCCATTTAATTTAATGTTAGCTGTCGGTTTGCTGTAGATAGCTTTTATTATATTTAGGTATGACCCTTGTATCCCTATTCTCTCCAAGACCTTTATCATAAAGGGGTGTTGAATTTTGTCGAATGCTTTTTCCGCATCTAATGAAATGATCATATGGTTTTTTTCTTTCAGTCTATTTATATGGTGGATTACATTGATAGATTTGCGTATGTTGAACCAGCCCTGCATCTCTGGGATGAAGCCTACTTGATCATAATGGATAATTTTTCTGATGTGTTCTTGAATTCGGTTTGCCAGTATTTTATTGAGAATTTTTGCGTCGATATTCATGAGTGAGATAGGCCTGTAATTCTCTTTCTTGGTTGGGTCTTTGTGTGGTTTTGGTATCAGGGTAACTGTAGCTTCATAAAAGGAATTTGGCAATGACTTTTCTGTTTCTATATTGTGAAATACGTTAAGGAGTATAGGTATTAGCTCTTCTTGGAAGTTCTGGTAGAATTCTGCGTTGAACCCATCTGGTCCTGGGCTTTTTTTGGAAGGGAGATTTTTGATAACAGTTTCTAGTTCTTCGCGACTAACAGGTCTATTTAGATCATTCACCTGGTCTTGGTTTAGCTTTGGTATATGGTACTTATCTAAAAAAATGTCCATTTCTTTTGCATTTTCCAGTTTTGTGGCATACAGGCTTTTATAGTAAGATCTAATGATTCTCTGGATTTCCTCTGTGTCTGTGGTTATGTCCCCCCTTTCATTTCTGATTTTATTTATTTGCGTGTTCTCTCTCTGTTGTTTAGTTAGTTTGGATAGGGGTTTGTCGATCTTGTTGATTTTCTCCAAGAACCAACTTTTTGTTTCATTGATTCTTTGGACTGTTTTCTGTGTTTCTATTTTGTTGATTTCTGCCCTCAGTTTGATTATTTCCAGTCTTCTACTCCTTCTGGGCACCTCTGCTTCTTTTTTTTCTAAAGCTTTCAGGTGTGCCATTAAGTCCCCAATGTATGCTTTCTCTGTTTTCTTTAAGTGGGCACTTAGTGCTATGAACTTTCCTCTTAGCACTGCTTTCATCGTGTCCCATAGGTTTGAGTATGTTGTCTCTTTATTTTCATTAAATTCAAGGAAGACTTTAATTTCTTTCTTAATTTCTTCCTTGACCCAGGTGTGGTTCAGTAGTTGACTGTTCAGTTTCCATGAGTTTGTCGGCTTTCTGGGGGTAGCATAGTTGTTGCCATCTAACTTTAATCCGTGGTGATCTGATAAGACACAGGTGGACACTGATATTCTTTTGTATCTGTGGAGGTTTCCTTTGTTTCCGAGTATATGGTCAATTTTTGAGAAGGTTCCATGAGCTGCAGAGAAGAAGGTATATTCTTTCCTATTTGGGTGGAGTGTTCTGTAGATGTCTGTTAAGTCCATTTGCTTCATTACCTCCAATAATTCTCTTAATTCTCTATTAGGTTTCTGTCTGATTGACCTGTCCATTGGAGAGAGAGGTGTGTTGAAGTCTCCTACTATTAGTGTGTGTGGTTTTATGTCTGCCTTGAGTTTTAGAAATATTTCTTTTACATAAGTGGGTGCTTTTATATTAGGGGCATAGATATTCAGGATTGAGATGTCATCCTGATGAATTGTTCCTGTTATGAGTATAAAGTGTCCATCTCGATCTCTTCTGATTGATTTTAGTTTGAAGTCAGTTTTGTTGGAAATTAGTATGGCCACACCTGCTTTTTTGTTAGGACCATTTGCTTGAAAGACCTTTTCCCAACCTTTTACTCTGAGTAGATGCCTGTCTTTGTGGTTGAGATGTGTTTCTTGCAAACAGCAGAATGTTGGATCCTGTTTTCGTATCCAATCCCTTAGCCTGTGCCTTTTTATAGGTGAATTGAGACCATTAATATTAAGTGATATTAATGACCAGTGGTTGTTTACTCCATTTATTCTTATTGTTTTTGGTATTAGAGTTTGTGTGTCTCCCTTCTTTGAGTTGTGCTGGTGAAGGGTTGCTAGATGCCTGAGTTGTTGTAGGCAGTGTTGGCAATGTTGGATTCCTTGGGTTGCGATTTTCCTTCTATTACCTTCTGTAGGGCTGGATTTGCACACACACTTTTAAACAAATTTTAAAAAATAAGAGCCTGCAATCAATGTGCAAGGAAAAATACAAATAGCGAACAAATGAAAGACATTCAGCTTCTTATTAATCACGGAAAAGTATAAATTACAACAGAAGATGTGAGTATCATGGCAAGCCCTCAAACACAGTTCCTGGGATTGCAAAATGCCAGGAGGGATATGGCTGTCTGCGCTCGGGATCCCAGTGCAGACACAACACCAGTTACTGACTGGGAGACCTTGGAGTGGTCCCAGCTTCCCTGCTGTCCTGCTGCTCGCTCCCAAAAGGAGTCAACTTTTCCAGTGCAACTTAAGTTGGTTGCCATGGAAACCAAGGTCCTCTTTCTCCCTTCTTCCCATACACCAACCACAGGAGTAGGTTTTAGCACAAACATTAGGAACTGGTCCATTTGCTTTCTAGGGCTACCAAGCCCAGGGGTCCTTTTAGATGTCTTCCCCCACGCCTATAAGAAAGACTACACAGCCTGTGTTTCTGGAAAAGTCAGAAGTTTAGAGTTAGAATCTGGGCCACCACACGGAAGGCAAGCTGAATTCAGATAACTGACTCCATAGAAAGTCCTCTCCAAACCCCACAGCTGCACACCTGTTCTTCCTTTCTTGTCCTCAAGCCACAGTTTTCATCTCTGTTTTTTCCTTTGTTTTGTAATCAAGCGCAAGCAGAAATGTGCTAATCAACAGCTTTGCTTAGGAACTGCTGTGAGCAGACATCAGCTGGGACCCAGCTTCTGGTGACTTCCTGTGTGTTTGGCTATGTGTTTCCCAGGGTCAGGGCATTATAGCAGTTCCCACACATCTTGGCTTTCTTTGGCACTCAGCCTGGCACACCTGACCTCTACCTGCATGCTTCCAAGGAGTGGAATCCCATCTTTGGTTCCCTCCTTCCCACAGATGTGGAAAAGTTAAGGCTGGGACCACATCAAAGAGCCCCGGTGAAAATGGGAAATGCTTTTGCCAAAACATTCAGCGTGAGTTCTAGAAGCTCTGCTAAGCTAAGCAGATTGACCCACAGTCCAGCCTCCTAAGAAAGGCACAGGGTGGGGTCGGGTCAGCCCCAGTGGTCACTACAGCCCTCCTGGTGTGTGTGCGCACCCACGGCAGCACACCTGACAGTCCCACTCTGAATTCCAACTAGCCACTTGCTGGCCTGGTCACAGACCCTCTGTTGGTTTCAGCTTCTGCATCCATATGGAAAAATAATTGTGTTTTGGGGGGCCTGCACAGGGCTTTTGAATGTAGGCAGGCCTTATATGAACGCCTCTGTGAGGAGTTTGAAAAGCTTCCAGACAATAATTTATCTCTGTCTGTAGTGCATGTGATCATCCACAAGTCTTTAAAATTTTTAAATTGGGCCTGGAGAGATAGCTGAGTGTTCAGAGCTCATTCTGTCCCCAGCGCCTATGTTGGGCAGCTCACAACTGTCTCTAAGTCAAGGGCGTCTGATGCCTCGCTACCAAGACAGTGCACATACTCCTTCCCCCCAACACACCCATCATATATGATTAAAAATCATAAAAACAAATCTTAGCCAGGCATACTGACATATACCTTTAATTCTAGCACTTGGGAGGCTGAGGTAGATCTTTCTAAGTTCAAGACCAGCCTGGTCTATATCATGAGTTCCAGGCCAAAACAGGACTATGGAGAGAGACCCTGTCTCAAAAACAAAACAACAAAAATAAAACAAAACCCTAATAGTAAATAAATAACTAAATACAATAATAAAGAACTGTTCTAAGTTGGAGAAATGGAGAACAAGCAGCCCGGCTAGTGAAGGCGGTTGCCACACAAGCCTGGCATCCTGAGATTCATCCCTGGCACCAGCACAGAAGTGAAGAAAAGAACAGACTCCACAGAGTTGTTCTCTGACCTCCACAGGCACACATCATCTGCACATGTGCACACATGCAGTTTTAGAAAAACTTTTCAAAGTTCTACTTAGTTAGTTAGCACAAGGCTGGGGATTGAACTCAGGACCCTGTGGAGTAAATCTTTGTGCATGTGTATGGACACTTGTGTCTGGGGATGGGGGTCGGGGGGTAACATGGACACTTTCGTTCATATGTGTGAAGGACAACAGGGCAGGTGTCTTCCACAGTCACTTTCCACCTTTTTTCTTTTTTTTGAGGCAGGATCTCACTAAACCTGAATTTACCAATTTGGCTAAGCTGGCTACCCAGCATCCCCAGAGATCTACCTGTCTATGGCTCCCAGGGCTGGGTTATAGATGCACACTGCTGTACCTGGTGCTTTATGTGGGTTCAGGGATCTGACTTAGGTAGGTGCTCCTGCTTGTGCAGTAAGCACTAATTTACTGAGCTGTCTCCCCAGCCCACAAAACACTACTTGATCTTAAGTTTACTGGACATCAACGACACCACTTTTCTACCTGACTCGGCGTTTAAATCGTCTTAGAGAGGTGCTCTTCTTACCAAATGGAAGGCTAAAGAAAGCCTGGGAAGGTGAGACTCTTGCAGGCTTGACTCATGATAGCTCAAGATTTATGACATTTACTCCGCTAACGTTACATTGGACTTCTGATTCACCTCCCCAGAACTGCCCAGTGTGCTGCCCCCCAGGCCTCACCTACAGCCTACTTCCTTTCTCTAAGGCTCCCTTGAGGTAGAGACTGGCTTTGGCATGGTTGCCATGGTTTCCCTCGTTGGTCTCATGAGCTGTGGTAGCTCCAGCAGGTCAGATCGAAGCCAGCAAGACTGTGGCTCTGGCTTTACTTACCTTCGAATAGATGTGATGTTTGCCCCGCCCCCAACATGCAGCCCCCTGGTGAAGCAGGTGACCCAACCCAGAAGGGTTATGCAACTGATCAAGACCAGTCTTTCCCTGGCCAAGCCACCTCCTGTGTACTTTATTCTGTTGTTCAGTTTTGACCATACCACCTTACACTGGCTCCCCCTTCCTATCCTCCCTACCGTTGACTGTTTTGGGGGTGCACCGTCCACGACAGCTGTAGTCCACAAGCTTCTCTTTAGACCCGTATCTTCTGGAGAACCTGGGCTAAAACACCATCAGTTGGCAGACTGGGTACAAGCTTCCCTGATCTCTGAGATAGTCCAGATGGGGCAGATTCCAAAGCCACCGTGGGTAGTACTAAGCCAGTGTGATTGCACCATGGTCTTGGGAAGTTGTGGGTTGAATCTGGTCTCATCTCTCCCCTTCCAGCTCAGCGCTGAGAACGTGGCTAATAAGTAGCTGTTGAGTGATTGGATGACGGGTGTGCGTGCATGTGTGAGCCTTATTTAAATCAAAGCTTGTGTGGTTTTAATCAACTCTGTTTTCAGCATGCATGCCCAGCAGGATGTTCAATAATCAGTTAAAAGGGAAAGAATGAGTCTCCTGGGGCTGCTCTTTCCTTTCGTCTTCTTAAGAAGTTCCATGGTTCCTTGATTTCCTCTTCACGGCTCATTCGTATTTGTCTTTTTTTCCTAACTGCTCTTGTTTCGTTGCTTGTTTTATTGACCTCTGTTTTATTGACATCTGTTTGGGGCTGATCTTCATTTCCAAAATGAGAGTTGGAATTTTGCAATCTGTGGCCGATGGCTCGATTTATCTTATCCTCTATACTCAGAGGGAGACAGACTGAATATGCCCGTCCTCTGTGCTGGCTTTAAACTCTTTAACTCAACTCCTTTCTGCAGAGAGCTACTATGGAGTGTCTCTCCCCCTTCCTTGGAGACAAAACTGAAGAACTCGGTACCGTTTCTGAACAGTCCCCAGACACATGGTTGCCACGGTTCATTTTTAGCACTATTTGCATTAACACTGCTGCCAACCACTTCTACCCACTTCTACTTTTCCAGGGATCGATAAGGAAATATTCCCCTCAAACCCTCCTAGTTCAGGAACAAAGGAAATACTTTGCTCAGTAGGTGAGGCACCTACCCCGCCCCTGCTGGGCTCCTTCAAGGGGCACAGTGCATTTAACCCGTTCTTTTTCTCCTGGTGGCAAATGTGAAAAGAGGAGGCTTGTCTGTCCCCTCTTTCATTTGCAAATGACATGCTCAGGATGATGACATGAAAATGGAAACAGACCCTCCTGGACCTGAAGAGATGATTGGTCGGGAGCTCTTGCTGCTCTTCCAGAGGACTCCACTTGACAGCTCCATGGGGTGCTCACAACCACCTATAGTTCCTGCTCCAGGAGCTAGCCTGCCCCTTTCTGGCTTCTGAGGGTATCCATACTCACACGCAGATGTACACACACACACACATAAATAAAAATGAAATAAATCTTTAAAAAGAGAAAGAAAAGTGGATTTTCAGAGACGGAAAGCTCCCCAGAGCCACTATCTTGGATTTGTCCTGCTGGCAATGGCAGTGAAGGCTCCCTTAGATCTGCCCTCTGCCTGACTGGTGAGTGCCACAATCATCAAACCCTCCCCCAGAATCCATGGGTGCTTCCAGTGTTTAGACAGAAGTAATAAGATTTATTTTGAGAAACATGGCATGTTCAAAAATATATTTCTATTTCCATCCAGTCTTCCCCCTCCCCACCCCCGTGAACATTGTACGGCCTTCTAACCACGTTACACATGTGACTTGGCATTTCTTTTTGTTACTCGCGTATCCAGTGATTTTAATGTCATGGCATAGCCTTTTTCAAAAATAATCTTGGCTGGAAAGATTGTTAGTGGTTAGGAGAACCGACTGCTCTTGCAGGGGACTTGGTTTCAGTTCCCAGCACCCACGTGGCAGCTCCCAACCACTAGTAACTTAGATCCAGGGGCTCTGAAGCGGTCTTCTGACCACCGCAGCCACCAGGCATGCACGTGGCGAACTTACATACATTCAGGGAAACATATATGGATAGAAATATAAATGAATAAATAAACCTTTAAAAACTAACCCCAAATGTCTCCTACAGTTTGGGCAACTATTTCTATTTTTAAATTCTTATTTTTGCCGGGTGGTGGTGGCACACACCTTTACTCCCGAGTGGCGGGAGGCAAATGTTCTATGAGTTTGAGGCCAGCCTCATCTATAAGAGCTAGTTCCAGGACAGGCTTCAGAGCTACAGAGAAACCCTGTCTTGAAAAACCAAAAAGAAAAAAGAAAAAAAAATCCTACCTTTATGATTTGTTTTTATAATTTGTTTATATTTTTATTATAAGTTAACCGAGGTTTCTCCCATGAAATTGCTAACAAATTACCGGAAAGCAAAGAATTAAAATGTTATTTAGATTTCCTTCCGTTTCTATCCATAGAAGACCAAGAGTCTGGAGGCCTCTCTGCTACAGAAAAGAATTTTCTTTTTAAGTATTTGTTGAAGGGCAAGCTGGTATCCGAAGGCAGCCCAGAGGAGCAAAGCTGGCTTTTCCTTACAGGCTTCTGCTAACAAATGATGCCCTGTGGATAGAGAGTTCCCAGCTGACTTTCCAACACTAGGAACCTTGGAGGAACCAAAGGAAAGAAAGAGGCACAGAAAATACAGAACCGAAGTCTGGAAAACAAGGTGCTAAGATCCAGACATTAGGTGACTGTGGGTGTACTCACAGCTTCAGGGCTTGCCTAGGGTCCCATCCTCAGAACCTCAGGGGCTGGGGTGTCTGATAATAGCGGTAACTTAACAGAGCTAAATAGACTAATTATTTAAAGGGCAAACACTGTCAGGCTTGACTTTTAAAATGTATTTGCTTTTGTGCAAGGAGTGTTTTACTTATGCACAGTGTACCAGTCTGCTTTGGGAAATGGACCTCTTCAGAGATGCCTAATTGAGTTAGTGTAGAGTGGAGAACAGAGAGATGGGACTCTGGGTGGGGGGTAAGTGGAGGAAGAGGAGAGACATGTCTTTATGAAGTTCATTCCTCTAGTCTCTAGAAAGCAACATCCCTCAAGGTCACAGGCAAACTTCCTCTTGCTTATCAAATGCTAGCTCCAAGGACCAGCATCCTCCCTTTGTCTTCCAAAGGCCCAAGGACCAGCATCCTCCCTCTGGCTTCCATAGGCCCCAGGGACCAGCATCCTCCCTCTGGCTTCCATAGGCCCCAGGGACCAGCATCCTACCTCTGGCTTCCACAGGCCCAGGGACCAGCATCCTCCCTCTGGCTTCCACAGGCCCAGGGACCAGCATCCTCCCTCTGGCTTCCATAGGCCCCAGGAACAAGCATCCTCCCTCTGGTTTCCATAGGCCCAGGGACCAGCATCCTCCCTCTGGCTTCCATAGGCTCCATGGACAAGCATCCTCCCTCTGACTTCCATAGGCCCCAGGGACCAGCATCCTCCCTCTGGCTTCCACAGGCCCAGGGACCAGCATCCTCCCTCCGGCTTCCACAGGCCCAGGGACCAGCATCCTCCCTCTGGCTTCCACAGGCCCCAGGAACAAGCATCCTCCCTCTGGCTTCCATCGGCTCCATGGACCAGCATCCTCCCTCTGGCTTCCATAGGCTCTGCTCATATAATAGTCTCTTTATAATAACCTTGGATTCTCCTAGGTTAACTCTTCTGTCTTCTTCCTGCTAGAACTGTATAACCAGACATAAGAAAATTATCCAACCATAAGAAAGTCAAAATACGAAAAATAAAGTGAATGGGAAATAGACATGTAAGGCAAATAACCAAGTAAAGATGGTACAGCTGTATTAACAACAGACCAACCAATGTGACTCTGTGTATCACCATGATGTCATTATTAGCAAAGGACTTAGTTCATTTAGGAAATGCAAATTCTAGTCTCTTACATCACTCATAACATAGCTTTGATAGATAGATAGATAGATAGATAGATAGATAGATAGATAGATAGATAGATAGATAGATAGAAAAATTTATCAAGACTATAAGAAGGAAGAACAAACTCACATATAAGGATGGAGACTGTTGAGTGACTCAGATACAGTTGAAAGGTAACACAGCAGCAATCCATGAAGATGGTAGGAGACTTGAACACCTGTTCCGTCTGTGCTTGAGAAGCCAGTGTGCTCTTGGGTTGTTAGGTGCAGTTTCAAAATTGTCTTATTAATGAAATCAGTTCTATAGTCTGGAAGGAAACACAAGACCAGGTGGAGTCTCTGGCAAATTCTACTAAACAAGTAAATGAAAAATAGTGTCAGTGTTCCATAAACTCTTCCAGACAGCAGCAAAGAGAGGAATTGGATCCAACTAGTTTGGTAAAGCCAGTACAATCATGGTAGCAAATCCCTACAACCCATTCTGAAAGTGCAGACTTCTAAGCCAGTTCTCTCAAAAACCAAATACAAAAATACTGCAAGTCAGTTTCAACAAATTAAATCCAATCGCATTCTTAGAGTGATATACATGGGTCTGCTTTTCTTGCCATATTTTGGATTAATCAAATATTTTTAAAATTGTTTTATTTCCTGCACTGGCTTCTTAGCCACACTCTGAGCAGTTGCCATAGGATTAAAATGCACCAAATATTTTATAGTTCAGTTAGAACTGACAAAAAACGCCTCCCTCATCCTCTTCCCTCATCTGTGCTCTGGTGTGTGTGTGCGTGTGTGTGTGTGTTGCGGAACTGGAGGAGGGCATCTTGTACCTCTGTGTGTCTTACCAGTTTCCTCTTCCAGTCATGCAGGAAAGGTAGGGTTGTTTGGGTTTCTTGGTTTTTGTTTTCCCTTTAAGATGCCTTAAGGAAATAAAGAGGAGGCACTGGGGAGATGGCTCAGTCAGTAAAGTGCCAGCCAAGCAAACATGGGACCTTAACCTTAGTTCAGATCCCCCAACATTCATGTTTAAAACAAAAACAATACAAAAAATCTAGATATAGTGGCACATGCCAGTAATCCTAGCATGGGTGAAGCAGAGCTAGGAGGACCCCATGGGGCTCACTGGCCAGCTACTCTTGCCAAGTTGGTGAGTTCTAGATTCAGTGAGACCTTGTCTAAAAATCAAGAGCAACAGGGCACCAGACAGAGACTACTGGTCGACCAGCACAGAGTAAGAGAGAGAGAAAAATTGAGAGGGAAACACCGCCCCCATTCTTCAATAAATACCACACATCTGCCATTTCCATTGCTGCTTTTTCTTATTTTCTTTAGATCCAAATTCTTGCCTGGTGTCATTTTCCTTCTACTTAAAGAATTCCCTTTACCCTTCGAAAGACAGATCCCCTACGTAGCTGGTAACTGGCCTGGAACTCACGTTCCTCCTGCCTCAGCCTCCTAAGAGCCAGACTCACAGGTGTGTTCCTTCACCATCTCTTGGCATGCTGGTTTGCTGGTGGTAAATTCACTCAGCTTTGCTTGATTTATTTGTAAATGCCTTTGTTTCGACCCATTTTGGATTAGATGTAGACTCTGACTTCTTGGCAGAATGTTTTGTTTAATCTCGGCACTTTAAAGATACTACTACATCATCATCTGACCACTATTGTTTTCGATGTTTGCATTTGCCGTGCGAATGTTATTTACATCTGAGCCAGCTAGTACGCTCACACACTTCCCTGCCCACGTTGTACAGGCTGGCAAGTCTGCTGTATACAACGTGAGTAAACAGACAAAAGGCACATTTCCATATCCTGGGAACACAGGAGAGTTCCCCATCAGCTTTTTATTGCCTTGCTAGTAAATATGAGAGGACGCCCAGGAACCTACCAGGCCTTTGAGGAAGTGGTCCAGTATTAAATCAGAAACAAACTCTAGCAGAGAATAAACTTGGCAAGGTAAAAGGGCAGCAAAAAGAAACTTTAAGAAACTACAAGCATTTCAGCAGTAAAACAGGAGCCAGCCGCTGCAGTTTTTAATATGAGCGCCGGAAGATAAATGCCTGTAAAATGTAAATATAATGTGAAAATAAAAGTTATCCAAGCTGGAATCCAGTTGAGTGTGGTGGCTTACCCCTGTGGTCCCAGCTGCTCAGTAGGCTGAGGCAGGAGGAACGTTTCGGCCCATGAGTTTAAGGCTAACCAGAGCGACACAACACAACAACAACAATCAAGAAAAGGTAGCTAAGCTAGACAGTAAACCGGAGGGATTAGCCCCAGAACATGAGATGAGGCTGAATATCAGCTGAAGGACGTGTGTTAGAAGACAGCAAGGGAAGTGGGGGCTGAGCATGTGCAGGGTGGTGTGAGGGAACACCTTCTCACACCTGAGGTGGGATGGCACCGCGCAGTGTTTGAAACCAAGGAACGGGGCAGCGCAGGGGGACATTTGGAGTCTGGTGTCAATGCCAGGGAAGGCCGGCCAGAGTATTAAAGGAAGCTCTATGTGGTGGATCAATGGGATCCCAAGGAGAAGGGAACAAAGAAGGACCTGTTCTATGTTATAAACCTCAGAGCATCATCTAGAATTTCAAACTATTAGGTTACTTTTTTTCCAGATGGCATTCCCACAGGATGTGATAACTAACATATGCCTGCCATCCCTAACTAGGAGGAGTTGGGGGGCAGAAAGGCCAAGGCTACACAGGACACCATCTCAACCCCTACACCTCAGGAAATCAAAGGATCTTAGGGTTAACACTCAGACAGAGCACTTACCTACTGACATGTGTGAGGCTCTGGGCTCCATGGCATCTTCACAATATCAATGACTGCATTAGCTAATTAAAAGATGGCACTCCAAGCCGGGCGGTGGTGGTGCATGCCTTTAATCCCAACATTTGGGAGGCAGAGTCAGGCGGGTCTCTGAGAGTGCAAGGCTAACCTGGTCTCCAGAGTAAGTGCAGGACAGGCTCCAAAGCTACAGAGAAACCCTGTCTCGAAAACAAACAAACAAACAAACAAAAAGATGGCACTCCAGTGTCAGACTTCACAGGGATGCTAAGAAAAGCACCGAGTGTTCTGACACACTCGGGGACAGCTTGTTACCCAGCACATATCGTGGTCTCCAAAGCTGCAATTTTGTTTTCCTTGGTGTATTCATTTCTTTTCTATTGCTGATAAAATACACTGACAACAGCCACTTAAGGGAGAATGGGTAGGGATGCCATCCACCATGCTGGGGGCAATGTGGCAACTGGCAAAGGAAGCTGGCTGATCGCGCGACATCTGCACACAGAAAGCAAAGCAAAATCAACCAGTGAGGCCAGGCTGTAAATCCTCAGAGCCACCCCCAGTGACAGACTTCCTCCAGCAAGGTTCATGACTGGCCCAAACCATGCCATCTGTTGGAGGTCAGGCGTTCAAATGCATGCGCCTATGGGGGACATTTTTCATTCAAGCCACATTGCTTTCAGTTATTCATAATCAGTCATGCTCTTGGAATGTCTAATGAAAATTTCCATAAGTTTGCTATTCATACATTTTCAAGTGTATGGTCTTCTGAGCAGGGTGATGAACTCCTGTTCTGCTCCATCCAGGTGAAGGTCTGAGTCTTCCTTCCTTTTACCCAGTGTATTCGCCTGGGTACATTCCCCTCTTGTTAGTCACTGGCTTAGGTTATCAGGGTAACTGTCTCAGTGATTGAACACAGTGTTTGTGTTTCCGTGAACTGTTATCAAGGTAATAAAAGCCCTAAAGCATAAACAGAGTGTGGCTGGCAATTCAGATGTACCAAAGATGTACCAGGTGCTTCCTTTAAGCATCAAGGTGAAAGTTCTTCACCTAAGTCAGAAAAAGGTGAGCTGGAAAGATGGCTCAGTGGTTAAGAGCACTGGCTGCTCTTCCAGTAGGTCCTGATTTCAATTCCCAGCAACCACATGGTGGCTCACAACCATCTTTAGTAAGATCTGGTGCCTTCTTCTGGCCTGCAGGCAGAACCCTGTATACATAATGAATAAATAAATCTTTAAAAGAAAAAAAACAAAAGGTCTATCAAGGTTTCTGTGCTCTACTATAGGATGCCTTTTCCAGCCGTAAAACTGTGGGAAGGGAAAGCTCTTGCTGGTTTTGCTGTTGCCCCTTGTAAAAGGTACAGCCACCGTGCAAGCCAGGTGCTTAGTTCAGCTGGCAACAGCATTTCACGTGAGTGGGAACACACAGGAAGAGCAGTGTCTCTGCAGAACAGGGCTATCTGCAGTTCCCAGCATCCACTGGGGTTCCCAGCATCCGCTGGGGTTCTCGGACCATATTCCCACTGATGCCTCCTTCACCCAAACAACTGGAGTCTATCTAGAATTCTTGGATCCTTCTGGCATTTAAAACACCATCATTCAGAAATTTTATGCCTACAGAATCCAGGGGAAACTTGTGTGTGTGTGTGTGTGTGTGTGTGTGTGTGTGTCTGTGTGTGTGTCTGTGTCTGTGTGTGTGTGTCTGTGTGTGTGTCTGTGTGTGTGTATCTGTGTGTGTGTGTGGTGTGTAGGCATATGTGCTCTCTTCCTAGCCACTTCCTTGATGCCCTTCATCTTCCTTCCTCTACTTTTCATAATGAGGCTTTAAAATCCGGTTCACATTATGTGTTAGGTTGATTGAGTAAACACTGCTGCGGACGGCGACTGGGCGGATATAATACATACACAGTGTTTTGAATAGCAGACTTTCTGAGCTATAAGTCACACATCATAAAACTGACCTTTGTAAGGTGTTCTTGTATACTCTTATAAATAGATGTGGGCAGCCTTCTTCTTTTCTTTCACCCAAATCTTTGTGCTTAAACTTTGTGACTTGAGTGTAGCTCTTGGGTGACTGATTTCCTGGACCCGCGAGGAAAAAAAAAAAACAAACCATTCATTGAAGCATTAAGCTGGAACTTAGGTACTTGAACTTCCAGCCCTTTCTTCCTTTATTGTATTTCAACTAAAGTATTTCTTCCTGCATGGGTTAAGTCTGGGAGTGTAGGAGATTTAATAGAGTCTTAATTGCTAATAACTTCTTGTATAAGCAAGAAAAAGCCAGGAATTCAAACTCTTAGCTCATAGTTGCAATTCAACAGAACCTCTACCCACGATACCCCATGTTGTCTCCAGTTATAAATTCCTCTCTCAGGGATATTTGAGGATTACTTCAAAAATCTGGGCAAAGAAAAGCATCGTTCCCGCTGGCACTTTCCTACCGGTGAGCTCAACCTCAGTCCTCTGTTAATATTGGTTCTTTCTTTGAAAAACAGGAATAATCCTGTTTGCTTGTTGGGAATTTAGCTCACCCCAGGGAAATGCACTGGGAAGAGAATAGATGGAGATAAAGCTGTTGATTGGCAGCCTCCGGTGGCATTAGCCAGGGATTATTCTAGGGCTCTGGCCATTGCAGTCACCCAGGTTCCGTTGTTGGCACCTGGAAGCGGCACGCTGCCAGTGCCAGGCCCAGTGTGTAAGCAGGTGTGTTTGACTGTCTTTCTCCTGTGATCTCAGGAATCTGATGTCAAAATAGCCCAAGAAGATAGGCATGGGGCATCTTTTGAGACCCCCCCTGGAGACAGCTGTGTGGTACTAGCGGTGCCTTTGTCACAGTGGACTTGAACCCGCTTGCTGGTGGTCCTAAGGACTCATACCTTCCCGTTAAATACTTTGCCCAAAGGAGGGCCAAATCCTACAGCTGCCTCTCGGCAGCAGTTCTAAGGGTGGAATCAGGCTGACGTGGATGAGCCCTGGACAGGCCTGCTTCTCTTCTTGGAGTCTTTTTTTGTTTTCATGTCTTCCCTTCCCAATCGGAGCATGGCCTTTAGGGAGCGTAGAGCGAAAACATCACCAAAGTACAAGAAAAGGGGGATAAATGTGGTCTCTGACCTTGGGATAGGTTGTGGAAATCATATCTATTAGAATAGCATTGTACCGTTGGGGACCCATGAGAGTTCCCGCCCTACTGCCCTTCCCTGCAAACTCGTTTTCTGTGCTGTGTTCCTCCTTCTCGGAGCCATGACTTCTCAGCATACTCCCTGGGCCCTCGGAGGCACTCATAAATATCTTGCCAATAGAAGGAACAACACTACAGAGCAGGTGTGAGCAAAAGCACCTCTTGTCCCCCCCTTGGCTCACTGCTGATGTCGCTTCACTGTGCTGTGACACAGCTTGGAAGAATCATCATCTGTTTGGAGCAAACAGTGCAAGTGAATCTCCGAGCTTAGCAAGTGCTTACAGTTTTCTCATCCAGTCAAATCGGGGAAGTGTTTGTACTTAGCCCCTTGAGAAATGCAAGGTTAACCTCTCAGCGTTGTGACGCCCACAGTCTCAGGCTGTGAGAGAGCAGACTCTCTTTGGCACTCACTCTTGCTTCCCAGCGTGTAGCCTACAAGGACACTTGGGAAGACAAGAAGAGAGCTGAACATGGTGGGGTGGGGTACCAATGTAATCCCAGCACACAGAAGGCCTGGGGAGGAGCATCCACCGAGACCCCACCTTAAAACAAGATACAAAGTGACAAGCTCATCAGATTTAACTTGTCTGCTTGGTGGCAGTTCCTGTGTGGCAGCTGGTATTCTGGCACATAGAATTGTGACGGCTCTTCTGTCGATGCAGAAGCAACGAAAGAACAGAGATGAAACAGCAGCTCTCCCGAATGGTACCTAGTCAGGATGCATACTGTCTGCCTCTCTACGTCTCTCCTAGGATCACCAAAGTTACACCATAGGCTGCAGGGTCACAGTACTATATGCTGTTTCACCAGTTCAGAAACAATAGTAGTGCCCACCCATGGGGGTCCATGTAAGTGGATAACACCCGCTGTCTGCAAGGCAGCACCGTAATGACCTCCATGGTGCACAGCTAGTAAAAAAAAAAAAAAAAAAAAAAAACAGGGCACAGGGTAGGGGTAGGGCTACAAGATGTGTTAATAAAGTGGGTGAGGCAGTGCATGTGATCATATGTGCATGAATGAGGATAAAACACTTGGGAGGTTCAGAGGCAATGGCTCAGTCAGAAGAGTTCTTGCTGCATCAGTATAAGGTCTTGAGTTTGGATCACTAGTGCCCACCTAAAGGCCAGGTGCTGCAGGTGTATCTGAAACATAGCCATAGGGATGGTAGCGGTAGGCAGATCCCTGGAACTTGCTAGCTAGTCAGTCTTGCCCAATCAGTGAGTTCCAAGTTCAGTGAGAGACCCTGCCTCAGAAACAGTTGGGGAGGAGGGGGAGCAACCAAACAAAACACCTAGTGTGGCGCTCTGGACTCCACACTCACACGCATACATGCACATGCATATGAATATACACAAACACACAATCCAACACTTGGGCTAGGACTATAGCTCAGTGGTAGAGGGCTTTCTAGAATGGGCAAAACCCTGGTTGTTCAACTCCCAGGACTGCAAACAAACAAACGAAGGATTCCTCGAAGCATTCATGAACACAGCGTGAGGCTCCATAGTCACCCTCTGGCAGGGAGACTCTGTCTTGCCTTTGCAACTGGGTTTGAAGCAACCATTTATGCATCCTATTTGAAAACATAGACCCACACACACACATGTACCTACTGCTCTCTGCCATTTTTTCTTTGACATATATCTGCTTTGTAGGGTTTTTTTTTTAATTATGCTTTTTGGAATTTATATATGTGAACAGGAAATATGGTGGGTGTTTGTATTTTTTAAGAAAGATTGATCCAAGGGCCTGTAATAAAAATCAAGCCTCTCTTCCATTCCTGAGTGTTAGCCTTCCTTCGGCCTCTCCCCCCCCCGCCCCCCCCCCGCCCTCGCAGGGTGGTTCCTGGGATGACTTTCCTCTCTGTCCTCCCCCACACTGGACACTATTGATCCTGAGGACAGAATAACTCCTTTTGTTTGTCTGATTGAAACTGTCTCCTAAAATAAGACTCTAATTTCAGTGAGTTGGCTTTTTGTGGGTGTTTTTGGAGACATCCTATAGGCCCGAAATAACTCCTGGCTAAATTACAGTTTAGAGAGCCCTTGGCCTCTGCCCTTCGGTCTTCACAGGCACTCTGTAATCACCGTGCACTGCTCGGTAGTTAAAGAGCCCGGGCGCCTTTGAGGTCTGAAATACAGCTTTACTCTGATTCTGAGGAGTTTGGGACGGATAAAGTCATTGCCATGGCTGGGCTTCCTGTACCTGGAGCTGTGGGAGGCACTCAAGGCCACAATCACATGTGCACCTGTGAAACATGTAAAGGGGCAGAGCCACCACAAGTCTGAAGGAGCTAAACCGTTTGGAAGCTCATGCACTAGGAAAAGGTCTGCTTCTCCAAGCGGAAAGATCACGCCTGTCTACATCCTCTCATGCGGCCCAGGCCAAGCCAGCCCCAGGCAAGGCAGGATCTGACTTGGGGCAAGGCCTAATTCTGTCTTGTGTGGCTCTAACAAAATACCTGAGGCCGAGTCATTTACAGTGATTAGAGGTTCGCTTGGTTTGTGGTTCTAGAAGCTTGAAAGCCCAAGAGGATGTTGCCAACATCTGGGGAAACCGTTTTTGCTGCATCATGATGTGGAGGAGGGTATCCAGTGGTGAGTCAGAGCTAGTGTGCCGGCTCTGCACTCTCTTCTTCTTCTTCTTCTTCTTCTTCTTCTTCTTCTTCTTCTTCTTCTTCTTCTTCTTCTTCTTCTTCTTCTTCTTCTCCTCCTCCTCCTCCTCCTCCTCCTCCTCCTCCTCCTCCTCCTCCTCCTCCTCCTCCTCCTTCTCCTCCTCCTCCTCCTCCCACATCTCCTCATGTCTTTACAGGGCCTGGCCAGCGTTTGCATCATCTGTTCCTAGTTATCTTCCCAAGTGCATCTCCAGATGTTATTATTATGAATTGGGGCACTGTGTTTGCCACACCTGAACAGAAAGTAGGCCATTTAGTGGCTGTAAACTTGGGCCCGGCCCAAATAAAACACTGGTACAAATGAGCCACACTTGTAGCTGCGCGCCACCCTGTGGCATGGTGCTATCACTTACCCAGACCTACTCCTCTTCTAGAACCCAGGGGGTCCCAGGGGTGTGTGGTACTCTGATGAGCATGAGTCCTCTCTGGTGGATTTAGCGAGCCTGAGAGATGTCCATTGGAGCAAAAGATAAAAGTTGTCCTGGCTGAGCTGCCCACATTGCAACCCTACCTCTGCACGTGTCTCTGGAGGCAGATGCCTGCCTTTGTAGCAGGATGGGGAAGGGAAGTGACAGCCAAGCTGCATACACCCCCCCCCCAAGGATGAGCACAGTGCTACCCCCTCACCTCTGGTCCTCCTAAACACAGTTGCTAGGGATGCCGTTGTCAGGAAAGAAACCCTAAGAGTGGCCTAGCCCACAGAAGTCTGTTACTTGTGTGTTTCCATGACATCAGGAGTTCGCCTGATGGTGTGTTGGCGACTCGATGCTAGAGCACTTGCTTCGTGTGTGCAAGGCCCTGGGTTCCACGTGCAGCATCACACATGATATGCACACCCACAGAATGTTCCTGGGAGTTTCAGGTTAGGCATCCTATTCTCTTCACACTTAAGCATGCCTAGCTATGTGGCTGTTGTGTCCACCTGGAGGAGGAAGGTGGAGCACGGCCCCCACTATTCCCATCATAGGCTCGGTGCCCCACTATCCTACTCTGGCCTCCCCATACCTGGTACATGCCCATCCCACAGAGCCTAATCTTGTCACTCATCTTTCTGTTTACAAAGCTTTCCATGCTCCAGCTTCGATATGCATTTGGGCTTATCCCCAGGACTTCTCTCACCTCCTGCCCACAAACCCTTACCTGGGCTGGTTAGGGAGTCACAAGCCTGACACCAGATTCCTTTATGCTTTGGAGTAGAGGACCCAAATAGAAGATCCCTTGAATGCAACCTAGTACCCCCTAGGAGGCCAACTGGCAAGGCTTCTTGCTAAGTCTGATACCCAGAGGGACCGATAGCTAGCTATTGCCAGTCTGGGGCCAGAGCATCTTCAAAGGCAGCTGTAGTGAAGAGTCAAGGAGCTAAAAGCACCTCTAGGATGGCAGAGTCCAAAACAGCCAAGCTCCCTCCATCAAGTTCAGGAAATGCAGGGCAGCTCAGGGAGAGAGGAACCCTGGCTTCTAAGAAGGAGGTGACTAGGGAAAGCAGTTTGTGGCCCAGGCAGTAGGCTTACCTGGTATATTAATCAGGGATCTCTAGAGGAACAGAACTGATATATGTATGTGTATATGTGTGTGTGTATGTATATATGTATGGGATTTATTAGAATGACTTCAGGCTGTGTGTGTGTGTGTGTGTGTGTGTGTGTGTGTGTGTGTGTATTATGTATGGGATTTATTAGAATGACTTACAGGCTGCTAGTCCAACAATGACTATCTACCAACAGAAGGTCCAAGAATCCAACAGTTGCTCAGCCCATAAGACTGGGTGTCTCAGCTGGTCTTCTCTATATGCTTGAATCCCAAAGAAGTAGACTCACCAACTGTGAGAGTCCACAGATTTGGTGACTGTATACACAACTTTCGACAGTGTGGAAAGCTAAGGAAAATGATGGTGGTGATTGGTTGCTCCTAGCATCTCTGAATACACTGGAAAGGGAGAAGAAAGAGCTCCTGATGAAAGTCGCTACTAGCATCTCAGAATACGGTAAAGGATAACAAAGAACTTAGTGGTAAGACTGACCAGATCCAGATGCGACTAACATTCTAGAGATTTCTGAGTGTGCTCTGGAAGAGAATCTTCTCTCCACAGAGCTCAGGTTGCAGAAAATCAAACCAAAGCCCTCAAAGTCTGGCTGAGATACTGCGAAATTTCAAGTCCCAGCCTCAGAGGGAGTCGGCAGTTAAAGGAAGGGCATTAACGGGTAAAGAGTGGGATCCTGTGACCTGGGATGGGGATGGGAGGACCCTATTAAAGCTGAGAACTTTCAATCCTGAGATTCTCAAGGGTTTGTCTCACCTGAGGAAGTAGTCTCTCCACCCTCAACAAAAGATACACTCACACCCCAGCCCCTGAAATATCACCTTTTCTGCCTTTGACTAAGGAAATCAATCCTTAATTGTCTGCTAAACCAACAGTGACCTTCCCTGAAGGGGATGCCAGGCAAGACAATACTGATGTCCCTCGGTGCTTACCAGTAGTTGCCCCTAGACCTACAACCAGACTTAAAGCTAATGAGGCTCCTAAGGGGAGGTAGAAAGGGTAGTCCATGAGGAGGTATGCTACACTACCAAATATCTTAATGGGTTTGCTAATTCATTCAAGCAGAAGCCTGGGAAATATGTGTGGGAATGGCTTTTAAGGGTGTGGGATAAATAGTTGAAGGAACATAAAACTGGATCAGGCCAGGTTTATTGATATGGGCCATCTGAGTGGAGATTCTTGGTTTAATATGGAAGCTCACACGGTTAGAGAAAAAGTTGTCAAAAAACTTGTTTGAATAACTGGCTGAAGCATGTATCAAAAGCTGGCCCAATGAAAAGGAATTGGAGATTCCTGATATCCCTTGTCTTGGTGTTGGTGAAGGGATCTTAAGGCTCAGGGAAACTGCAATGCTAGCATGGATACGCTGAATAAATCCTAATCCCCCACAATGGGAAGACCCAGAAGATGTGCCCTTCGTGATTCCTGTAGACACAAAAATGGCGAGAGGGACATCTGCACCTTTGAAGAGCTTCGCTGTCGCCCTTTTCCTTGTGCCAGACCTTAGGGTCTGAGATGCTGCTGCTCAACTGGACGAATTAAATGCAATGGGTTGAATTCAAGGGCCAGCACTGAATTGCCAGAGCCTAGGTGATCGTTGCTGTTATAATGGGTAGCATAGACAGAGCAATGTTCATAATGGCCTGACCCATAATGGGCAGCTTTTTATGATGGCATGACTCATATGAACCTTTGATACTGGTTAATCAATCATGGTGTTTCCAGGCATGAAATAGATAAGAAACCTACAGAGTTTTTGTTTGATCTGTATAAGCAGAAAAATTCTCAGACAGATAAAAGAAATGCTGCATTGGATCGTGGCAAAAGTAAACCTCCATCTAGGAAACAGTTTCCAGATTGGAGCTAGTTTGCAGACCTAGAACACCTTTAATGAAGGGACAGCCAATTTCCTGTAAAGAATGAAATTCATGCCTTGGCAATGCTGAAGCATGCATGGGTAGTTCATATATGGTAGTTCTGTTGAACTTGTCCATATTGGGTTTCATGGTCTAAGTTGATGAGGACAACTGCCCAGGTCTCTTCCTCAAGAGGGTATCAGATCTCATTGCAGATGGTTGTGAGCCATCATGTGGTTGCTGGAAATTGAACTCAGGACCTTTGAAAGAGCAGGCAGTGCTCTTAACCACTGAACCATCTCTCCAGCCCAGTTTCCTGTGAGGACCATGATAAAATTCCCAAGTTTTATTGTTAATCTTTCCTGAATCCTTCCCTAAAGGGACCTACAGCCTTTCACAAGGGTAGCTGTACATTGGGATAAAGGAAACAATCAGACTTTCCGGGGTCTGTTAGATACTGGTTCTGAATTAACGGTAGTTCCGAGAAATGCCAAGAAACAGTGTGGCCCTCCAGTTAAAGTAAGGGATTATGGAGATCAGGTGATTCATGTTATTTTGGCTGAAGTTTGACACACATAGATCTAGTGAGTCCCTAAATTCCACCTGTGGTTATTTCCCCAGTCCAAGATGTATAATTGGGATAGACATAATTAGAAGTTGGCAGAATTGTCACATGAGTTCCCTGACCAGTGGGTGGAAAGGCTAAATGAAAACCCTTAGAGTTGCCTCTGCCAGGGAAAGTAGTGGATCAAAAACAATATCACACCCCTGGAGGAACTGCAGAAATTAGTGCCACCATCAAGGACTTGAAAGATGCAGGGGTTGTTGTCTATTGAAAACTCATCCAAGTAGTGACTCCAATTGCAGCTGCTGTACAGATGTGGTGTCATTACTTGAGTAGATTAACACATCTCCTGGTACATTATATGCAGCTATTGATCTAGCAAATGCCTTTTTCTCGGTACCATAAGGACCACCAGAAGCAATTTGCTTTCAGTTGGCAAGGCCAACTATATACCTTTACTGTTTTGTTTCAAGAATATGTTCACTCTCCAGTCCTGTGTCATGGCTTAGTTCAAAGGGATCTTGGTTGTCTCTTCCACAAAATATCAACATTGGTTCACTATATTGATGCCATTATGTTGATTGGACCAAGTGAGCAGGAGGTGGCCACAACTTTGGGCTTCTTGACAACACATATGCACATTAGAAGATGGGAAATAAATCCAACCAAGATTCAAGGAGAAATGTAATTGCTTCTACACAGTGGAAGTAAGGAAGATTATGTCTGGAGTGCAGGAGATCCTTTGCAATGGTTCTCAGCCCATGGGTCATGACCCCTTTGGGAGTCATACATCAGACATTATGATTCATAACAGCAAAATTAGTTATGAAATAGCAATGTAATAATTTTAGGATTGGGGTCACCATAACATGAAAAACTGTACTAAATAAAAGTCACAGCATTAGGAAGCTTGAGAACCATTGCTTTGGGGCATCTCTTGGTGCTACCATGTTCTGTGGTTAAAGTCAATGGGAAACTACAATATCCCAATCAAGGCAGGTTGACAAAGGGCACAGACCCATCAGGAATGAAGGTATAGATCACTCCTCCAAGAAAAGAGCCAAAGTCTGCTAGGGTGCTTTTTGAGGGTGTAGGAAATACAGAATGGGTAGTAGAGGAAGGTAGTCATATATTATCTAGGGCCACCTGACCTGTCTGTGCTACTGGGGTTATATTTATGAAGTGATCTCCTGTGCCAATGCATTCAAGTGTACTTCCCACTTTCTCTTCTATGGGGTTCAATGTGGTTGGTTTTATGTTGAGGTCTTTGATCCATTTAGACTTGAGTTTTGTGCATGGCAATAGATATGTATCTATTTTCATTCTTCTACATGTTGATAATCAGTTATGCCAACACCATTTGTTGAATATACTTTCTTGTAGTTGGGGTTTCTGTCCTGCCCGGTTCCCGCAATTGTTAAGTTTCAAAGACATCACACAGAGGTCTACATTAACTATAAACTGATTGGCCTGTTAGCTCAGGCTTCTTATTAACTCTTATAACTTATATTAGCTCATTATTCTAGTAAATGTTAGCCACATGGCTCGGTACCTTTTGCAGCAAGGCAGTCACATCTTGATTCTTCTGTGTCTGGGCTGGGACTGCAGAAGGACTTCCTTCTTCCCACAATTATCCTGTTCTCACTGACCCACCTCTACTTCCTGTCTGGTTGTCCTGCCTATACTTCCTGCCTGGCTACTGGCCAATCAGCGTTTATTTAAAATATAATTGACAGAATATAGACGATTGCCCCACACCACTTTCTTTTTTCCATTTTATATTTTTAACTTCTTTGTCAAAAATCAGGTGTTCATAGGTATGTGGATTGATGTCCAGGTCTTCGATTCCATTCCATTGGTCTTGCTATTAGAATGTATTCATACAGCTACTTGTATTTTCTTTCCTCAATTCTTTTATCATGTAATATAGCATCAACTAAGAGAATATCAGTGGCTATCATATTTAAGTTTGAGATACTATAAGACTGTCCCTCCAGGGACTTTGCCACCTAAATTCTTAAATTCCTATGCATTTGTGGTTGTTGGAGAGATAGTTATATCATATTGGGTGTAATTATGACCTGGTTATTGTTTTCATCTATAAATTAAGCATGATGTAAGGAAATATGATCGTGTGTCAAGCTGATTAGGCATGCACTTACGGTGGCTATTCTTGGTTGTCAACTTGACTACATCCGGAATTAACTAAAACCTATGTGGCTGAGTACACTTACAAGAGTTTTAATTAAATCATTTGAAGTGGGAAGACCCCTGTTAGCCTAGATCTTTCTGGTGCAATCAGTAAAAGCATTGCCTCCTTAAGTTTGTAGAGTTGTTCACACCATGGATGCTCAGTACTCTTCCAGGAGAGGCTTCAGTAACTGGAGAGACTTTAGTAGCTGTAGGTGTTGGCAAATTGGAAAGCCTATTCTAGATACTATATTAAAGTTCATCCTTAAAATTCTGTTGCTCTAGAACCACTTCTGGTACCAAAATCTGTATTAATGAGGGTTCTCTTAGAGGAACAGAACTTAAAGAATGAATGAATATATATAGAAAGGAGATTTATTAAAATGGCTTACAACAGTGGTTCTCCATCTAATTAGGTTCTCAACCTAATGCTACGACCCTTTAATACAGTTCCTCATGCTGTGGTGACCCCCAACCATAAAATTATTTTCATTGTTACTTCATAACTATAGTTTTGCTACTGTTTTGAATCATTATGTAAATATTTTGGGAGATAGAGGTTTGCCAACAGGGTCGCCCCGTACAGGTTGAGAATCACTGGCTTCCAGGCTGTGGTCCAGCTAGTCTAACAATGGCTGTCTACCAGCAGAAATTCCAAGAATCCAGTAGTTGTTCAGTCCAAGAGACTGGATGTCTCAGCTAGTCTTCAGTAGACACTGGAATCCCCAAAATGTAAACTCCAGTGCCATTGAAGGAATGGAATTGTCTCTGAGTGAGAGCAAGCTAGCAAGAGAGTGAGCTTCCTTCTTCTGTGTCCTTTATATAAGCTGCCAGCAGAAGGTGTCACACAGATTAAAGGTGAATCTTCCCGCCTCAAAAGCTCTGGATTAAAGGTGTTTTGCCACCTCAAACGATCCAGTTTAAAAAATGAGTCAGAAGTGGGAACATAAAAGTGGGAACACTTTAAATGATTTAAGACCCCTCACAGGTCTACCCAGCTGCATGGAGTTTAGATGATTCCAGGTGTAGTCAAGTTAACAACATCTGGAACAGCCATCACACATGACCAATAAGCAAGTGGGCAGTGAAGTACCAACCAAGAGCCTACTGTGGGAAGAGAAGCCAGGCCACAGCTGATGCTCTCATGAGGGGATGAATGGAGGCTGCTGCACAGGCTCAGCAGCCTGCAGGCACATCCAAAGCTTTGGGGGATAACTGCAGTGTTGGTGCCTTCCAGGAAAGCTGAAAGAATGGAGCCTCATTTTATATGGCACAGCGGAGCACCCGTACCGCACGTTCAGTTCCCATCAGTCTCGCTCACGGATGCTGGAGCTCTCCGTTCCAGAACCGGAGCCTCCCAAAGCTGCTGGACCACCTCCCCAGGCAGAGGCTCCTGAGGACGAGGAAGAGTACACAGGTAATGGAACTGAGTGAGAAGAGATGGTTGGCCTCCCGACTTTGTTTCCCACCATAGTTCTCGAAGATGGGGACCCTTTCAGACAAAAGGTGGGGTTTTGGTTGTAAGACATGTCTTGCCTGGAAGTTATAATAATGATGGTAATTTGCACTCACACAGCTCCTTCCACCCAAGGCTCTCCTAATACTTTACAGACCAGTAAGTATGCTTCAGACCAGTAAGTACTCTCTGACCTCCCAGGCTGGGGCACTGAGTTCCTATATGCCCAACCAGAACTGGGGCTTGCCCTGTATTCATTAGCTGGCTCCAGGGTTTTCCCCTCTCTTCAAGAGCCCTCATCCCAGGACTCAGCATCCTGACTCTCTTGAGTCCATCCACTTTGAGCAACCAGAAGTGAGAAGAAAACTTGGGGTCCACAAGTTTGTTTCCAAGGGGCTGGTGGTTGAGAAGTGAGCACTCGCCAGGGTTGGTACTCAGGACGGTGTCGAGAGATGAACCAGTACAGACGGATGCTATGCATAAACATTTTCAACAGCTCACATGTAAAGACCCCTGGTACAGATGCTTCTATAGCTATCCCAGTGCACATGGTAGCCTCAGTCTCTAGACTGCTGGCTCATTTGCAAGGTAGCTGGGAGCCACAGTAACCCAGAGATGTCTTTGGATACCTCCAGCCTCTCAGCAAAGTGTCATTAGAGCCTAAAGTTGTTCATTTTCCTCTAAGCCATCCCACAGCGATTTTATGACTCTGGTGTTTCTGGTTGGGCATATTTTCTTAGCTAAGTGTCCTAGCTACCTGACAATGATGGGTGATCTCTCAGAATATGGATAACTAAGTGGAAAATCCCACCAGTACAAATCAAGCATAAACACTGGTCGATTTCATTTTAAATTTCTTCTGCCTTTCCTTTAAAACGGAACATTGAATTATGTATGGGCTAATATGCTGTTTTTCCCCTGTGATTTATAAACCATGGCTAGATTCAGTAATTATTAATAAAGTACTGATTTTTTTTTGTCCTCAAAATCTGCCACTGACTCCAGCCATGCACACTGGCATCTCACCCTTATACGCTATTCTACTCTGAGTCACTTGGTCTCTACACAGCATGGCCTGGATGGAAAAAGCGGTTTCCATGGGAATACGATGTGTTTCTGGCTCTTTGGAAAGCTCTCTGAAGTCTAGGGGGGTAACTGGAAGGGTGACCCAGTCTTAGAGGCGAGCCAGAGTGATGGGGGGGTGCCATGGTATGAGTGGCCAAGCAAGAGGAGCGAGGAATAGCCACTTTAGAGTTTAAAGAAAGGGCACGGGAGTCACGGGCTGTTGCTCTTAGAACATGGAAAGCTGGTCATTGACAAACGGTATATTTGTGGTGATGTCCAGACTGGCATTGACTCCACCTGGGCCTTGTGGATTAGCAACTAGTTGCCATATCAAGAAAGACAGAGTCCAATGGAGCAGTGGTCCCAGGGACCAGCATCAGGGATGAGAGGCAGACAGGAGAGATGAGAGGTGGAGGGCCACCACCTCAGCACTGAGGACCAGAGGCAGCAGCAGTAGTCTCCACATGAGATTGGTGGAGTATGAATGACATTAGCGAGTGGAGCGGTGGACTAGAAAGCAAGAGAACCAGGGACTAGACAGCCTGCTGGAAGCAAGGGTAGCAGCCTCAGTACGTAAGAGGAAGCATGGGGAAATCAGCGTGTAGGGTACTAAGAGTGAACAGCTTGGAGTGAGGGCCAGCCTATAGTGATAGCCATGTGATAGTAACAGTACAGGTAGACCCCACCATCACCACCAGAACTCATCAGGATACTTGATTAGCATGCAGACCCTAGACGGGCCCCACCTAAGAGACCAGGAGTGCTCTGAAGTCTATACCCGTAGCAGGTAAATAAGACACTCCAGGTAGGTTGTACCTAGGCAGCTAGTAGACTTGAACCCAGAAAGGATGGAGGCAGGACATGGGGGGGGGGGGCTTACAAGCATGTGACCCAGCTATTGATGGATTGAAGTGGAGCCTAGCTTGGGGAAAGAAGCAGCCATTGAATAAGAAAATTAATGGGCCTCATGGTGCAGGTCTGTAATCCCAGGAACTTGGGTAGTAGGATTGTCTGAGGTAGGGTGATCCTAAGTTCAAGGCTTACCGGGGCTGCAGAGTGAGTTCAAAGCCAGTCTGATCAACTTGCAGTTTCTATGTCAAAAACATAAGTCCAGGCGACATAGCTCAGTGATAGAACAGTTACCTGGTTTATGTGCAGCCCCAGATCCAATCCCTAATCCTGGAAAGAAAGGAGAGAGAGAGGAGGGAGAATGAAGGGAAGAAGGAGGGAGCAGGACCCCAAGTTGTTTTCCTGACTCATTGATTTGTTTGGTTTTGTTTTTTTGTTTTCCCAACCCCAGATTTGCACCACAAAGGCCTGAAAATTGGCATCTCAAATTAGCCTGTGTTAGTTAGCCCGGTGGGGTTGTGATCTACGTTTAGCCAAGCTGTTCAGAACATTCAAACGCTCCTTCTGCTGGGAGCCTCTGCTTGGAGTGACGCACAATCGCCCTGACTCAGGAAGCCAGGCCTCAGAGTCAGTTTCAGCTAACTGAGGAGAGATACAAAGCAGGCAGAATGACAGACTGCGACAGCAAAAACAGATGCTCGAGGAGAGGATGAGTTACAGCCGGACCCCAGCATTCCTGGGAGGGCAGCCGTGGTTGGGGGGAGATGCCTAGCCAGGTGGATCTGATTCAGCGTGTTTTGTGGGTGATTTGAAGCTTGATATTTGGCTTTTAAAAGCATCCAGAAAGCCACATGCTGGTTGATTGGTTGGTTTATGAATTTGATAGCTGCTCTTGGATGGACACTGTCATATCCCAGCCTCTCCAGCTGAGGGCTGGCGGCTGCCCACGGCCTTGATGCTATTCCAGAAGTCTGCGGGCCTGGCTGTCATGTGAACCCAAGCTTGCATAGGGCTCCTTCTGTAGAGATGGCTAATAAAACTTTCCACCCTGGGAAGGCCTGAGAGGGAGGGGCAGCTGGAGGTGGCAGGTGACATCAGCAATCCTGTAGACCAATGCTGGGGATGGCCCAGTCGAGGCCCCGCCCAAGGCCATTTAAGTTTAGGGACTTGCTAGAACATTGTGCCTACAGATGGTGAGGGGCATCTGCCCTTTCTTCCCTCTCCCTTTTCCAATACTGTCACAGTTCAGCCACCAGCAAGTATTTACCTAGCGCCTGTCCCACACAGATACAGCCTAGGGACTTGCAGTGAATAAGCTGGACCCCATCCTGTCAGACCCCATTCTATCTGTGAGGAAATGGGAGTCATGCCCCTGTTCTCCAATACCCTTAATCTTCCTAAAATGGAAGACCGTTACTGAGCTTGGGGACATAGTTTGTACTCTAAGAAGCCAAGTTTGGCTACCCATCCTTAAGAAGCCAATTAAAACAACCAAACTAATGGTAAAAGGGCAGGAAAAGGAGATCTATTCAATGTAGCCGCATCAGGAGAAGGGACAAGGAAATCCTCTGACCCCACCCCCACAAGTCCATGTTCAAGGTTTTGAAGTTTAGGTGGATGTCTAGGGATGCGCACATCTAAGCAGTCTTGATCGGGTTGTGGTTCTGCACACCACCAACCCATCCTTGTCTGGGCTTCCGCCTCATCCTGTGAGGTGGTCTGACAAACTGGGAAGATGGACACATCTCTTCCCAGTCGACAAGATCCCCCTCTAGCTAATGCTTTTTCCTTCTCCCAGCATGCGATTCCAGGGGGTGTGTCGTTTCAACAGTCTCATGGCCAGACAGAGACACAGTGTCTCTTTAGAGTGTATTCCTTTATACCTGGCTGGTTACATTGTTACCTACTGCCTTCTGTGTCTTATAGAGAAAGCAAAAGGCAGGCCCTTTAAGGGACTGGTGAACAAGGCCACAGTAGAATGTCACCGTGCCTGGTGGGTGGGAAGGTAGCCAAACAATATTGTGATGGAGTGGGGGTGTAGAGGTGTCCCAGCAACTGACTTGGGGTGAGGCCAGCAAAATAATAATAATCATCATCATCATCATCATCATCAGTCTTGGGAGGCAGTGTGAGGATGTGGCTCAGGCGCTGGATTTAGGAAGTGACAGGCATGCCTCTCTAGGATACAAACTAGGCCAGCCACCACTTGGAAAGACAATCTAGAACGTCCAGGAGAAGACCTCAGCTCTGCAGGGGTTCTGGTGGGAAGAGAGTCACCCACAGTGAAAACTGGGAGGGATCAACAAAGGTGAACCTTAGGAAAGGAAGCCAGCTCTAAAGCTGGGAGGGCGAAGGAAGAGGCCTCTGTCATCCTCAGCAAAGCCCACTGTGGGCTGGGAGAATGAGGGCATCTGTCTTCATGTTCCCCATGAGATGAGGGGCCCAGCACATCAACTCTTCCTCGCTTCTGAATTCACTCCCCATCCTCTACCAAAACAAGCTTAGTAGAAGCCCCCACCCCGTGCTGTGCCTCCTCCAGCCCCTCCCTGCATCTCCAGGGATGCTCCTCTGTATGCACAGTGGAAGCAGACTCTCAGGAAAGGCAGGAGTCACCTCAGGCTGGCTTCAGCAGCTGAGAATCTGCAGTCATGCGCACTGCAGCTGAGGAGGCAGATATTAAAACCTGTCTCCTCCCTGTGGGGCCCTGGGGAGAACCTAGAAGGTGAGAGTTTTCTGGAATTCATAGAGCTCCCTGCGCTTTTGGATGACTTTCCAACAACACGGAGCCCACAGTTACAATTCAAGTCACCCAAGGAGACTTGAGGGAAGACATTGGTGGCTTACTGCTGACAGCTTGCGTGAGGGAAACCAGAGGGCAAAGAATACGGCAGGAAGAAACTCAGTCCACAGTCACCATAAGCTTCATCCAGGGCCAGGTTCCCACTGCCCCTGTCTCCTTCCATCCTGTGTACGAGGAGGCTCAGCAGGTGAAGGAATGGAGAGACGCCTTGACCTTCCCAGGCATGTCAACACCACAATGTCACAGCTCACACCCAACGGTGTTACTTTGTTTTCCACAGTGCCCATAACAAGGTGACTGGTCCCATCATGACGGCTCTAATGCCTCATCTCTAGGTGATGGAGGAGGGTCAGCTGTCTATGTGTTACTCTCATTGGTTAATAAAGAAACTGCCTTGGCCCTTTGATAGGACAGAAAATTAGGTAGGCGGAGTAGACAGAACAGAATGCTGGGAAGAAGGCAATGAGGGAGATGCTATAGCTCTCCTCTCCAAGATGGACGCAGGTTAAGATCCTTCCCGGTAAGCCACCACCTCGTGGTGCTACATCTGGGATCTCAGTTCCCATCTCTTCACTGGCCTTGGTCCCTCACCACCTCCCATGGCTGTATCACTTGCTCTCATATGCCTTTCCTTCATAGAGGGTCAGGACGGCTAGACTCAGCCCCCCAGCTGTGACTGCATCCCACGAGTAGGTCTCTGGTGTAGTAGCCCCTGTAAGACATCACTCTTGAAGGAAGTTCCCTGGACCTGGGGGCTGTGGTAACCTGACAAAGGGTAACCTGACATGGGCTGGACTGAATGGAGAAAGCATCTCTCTGGGTGAAAAGAAGTGCTTGTGTCTTTAAGGTGTGTGCCATCCTGAGTGCGGTGACAAAGGCTGTGATGGCCCCAATGCAGACCAGTGCTTGAACTGTGTCCACTTCAGCCTGGGGAGCGCCAAGACAAGCAGGTAACTGCAGGTGGCTGCAGCTGCTGTCTGCATGCCCTAGGGCCCCGTGTTGTAGCACTGGGGTGGCTATGCTGAGCTGTATAATCCTCCACAAAGAAATTGCATCAAAGGGTTACAGCTCTGCATTTTTTTTTTAAAGTTTAGTATCTTGGTTCTGATCACACAGGAGATACAAGTCCCTTATGGAAAGGTGAGAAGATGAACAGTTTTCTGGCAGTGCTTAGATATCATTCTGCATCCATACTGGATCGTACTGAGCACACATGCCTGCTCAAAGAGGATTGTGGACAAGACCCCGTACTATAGGCCTCAGAGGGCCAGCAGGGTGACATGGTTCTTGAACAGGCTGCAGCTGGGGCTATGGGTTTCCCTGGTGGCTTCCTAGAAAGTCTGTATAACTTCCTATTCCTTGAATGAGGCCTCTGACAGACCTAACCTGGGATGACCAGCCTATAGCCAATTGTTCCAGCTTAAACTGTCCCTTCTGTGGGGAGTGTGCATGCCTCAGACCCTTGTACCATGCCCTAACAGACTTGAAGCTGCCCTTCATATTTATCCAATGCACAAACCTTTCTGAGCCTTCACTATGGGCTGCATAGGTCTCACATAAAAGGCCAAGGTGACAGCAAGACAGTGCTGGACACCTTAAAGATCTGGATGGCAGATGAACCTCAACACTGCTGATGCATGTTCATGAGGTCAGCCGGGGGTGCGCTGCACACAGTGGTGGTGAGATGCAATTTCACTGTATCTGGCGTCCCCACCCAAGACCCAGGAAACACCCTGGCTCGGTACAAGGACAGTCATCTGCAGCTTCATTCACTGACCATCAGACTGTCTATGCAGGCATCCATGTAGGATTTGACCCAGTCAGAAATTCTGAGTCAAGCTGGGCAGTGGTGGTGCATGACTTTAATCCT
This sequence comes from Alexandromys fortis, assembly GCF_014885135.2. Taxonomy (NCBI): domain Eukaryota; kingdom Metazoa; phylum Chordata; class Mammalia; order Rodentia; family Cricetidae; genus Alexandromys; species Alexandromys fortis. The sequence continues at coordinate 1,829,985 of NW_026067945.1, forward strand.
AGCTCTGGGAGGCAGAGGCAGGCAGATCTCTGAGTTCAAGGCCAACTTGGTCTACAGAACAAGTGTCATGATACTCAGGACTACACAGAGAAACCCTGTGCCCCCAAAAGAAAATAACCCCCCCAAAACAAACAAACAATGAAGTTCCTAGTTAACACCAAAGTCTTAGTGCCTACAGAAAACCAGACGGTTTTCAGAATGGGAAAGAATTCCTGTTTTGTCTTGTCTTGTTTAGACAAGGTCTCCAAATGTAGCCCAAACTGACTTTAAACTCAGAATCCTACACCTCAGCCAAGTGTTGGGATTATACTTGTGAGCCACCAGACCCAGCTTGTAGAATTGAATTCCTGTTCTTTAGACCTGCCTGTTTGTACCCAGGACACCTCCCCACACCCCACTCAGTGAGCAAACATAGGGGAACGTACTTTTGACTTAACCTTACCCCAGGATCCTGTGTCCTCGGCATTTTACCCACCCAGCTATGCAGCCTCAGCCCGTGTAAGAGCCACACAGGGTGGGCAGGGGATGGTACTAAAACAGAGAGACCCTCACCTGCTCTTGGTCCCACAGGAAGTGTGTGAGCGAGTGCCCCTTGGGCTACTTTGGGGACACAGCAGCAAGACGCTGTCGACGATGCCATAAAGGATGTGAGACCTGCCTGGGCAGGAGCCCAACACAGTGCCTGTCTTGTCGCCGTGGGTTCTATCACTACCAGGAGACAAACACCTGTGTGACCCTCTGCCCTGCTGGCCTTTATGCTGATGAGAGTAAGTGGACTGTCACCAGACGCAGAATGAGGGAATTGTCCACCTCCCTACCCCATCTGTGCCCCTGGGGTGTGCTCCCCTACTCTGGGAAGATTTGCTGGGCCCTTGGCTTCCTGTACTCTCTTGGTCTTGTCTGGGACTTTTCACCAGGCCGGGAGCTGGGAGTGGGCAACCACAGCATTTAGCGGCTGCAGCATGCTGCATGCTCTGCCAACACACTGTTGAAGTAAGCCCTGCACACTTGAATTTACTCTATTAAGGATAGGATGCAGAAAAGGTAGCTCGTCCACGGGTCCACAGCTCCCCTTGAGACACCGGAAGAGGATGCCCTGCCACCTGTCTTGTCATTTCTCATCCAGGAAAGAGTGCTGTGGATGTCAGCACAAGTTTACATAACTGGGAGATGGAAGCCCCTAGGAAGTGCTATGAGCTCAACTTGAGATTCAGAGGCAATCCTCTAAATGCAGCTGCCCCTGCTGACATGTGGGAGGCGGATCCCAGGAGGTCTGGGGAGTGTCTGTGTGACTCTCTACAGTAGTGACCACGCCCCTAAGAGGGGAACACTGTCTTCCTTTCTTGAGTTGAAAAGGAGTAAGAAGTCCCTAACTGGTAATGACACACTCAGAGCAGGAAGCCAGATATCCTGCTAGTCCACCTGCCAGGGCAGATGTGAGGGATGGATGGGCAGGAACTCCGGCGTATGTTTTAGCAACCGGCCTCACACTCTGAAGATGTGGAAGAGAAGGTTTGTGTTAAATGGACAGGTGATGGCTCTCGAATATGACTCAGAGGCTTGGCAGGCAGCAACCCTGACCCTAGTCCTCCTGTTTGTCCCCCTGCGCTGATATAGCCTGTCACTTGTTGCCGTGCCTGTTAACCCTGGGGAGAAGCAGCCAGGAAGTCGGCTCCCTTTAGAGGGGAAATGGCACGTTACCCCTCTTCAGTTCCCAGCTTCGCAGACTCTTGCCTGGGCTGCCAGCCAGGCTCACTTTGAGCCACACACACACAGCTTCCTCACCTTCCAGGGCAGGTCAGCCATCCTTCACCACTGTCCTTGCTGAGCACCAGCTGGGTGCTTGTGACGCCGCCCCAAGACCCCAAGGAGCCTGCACAGAGGAACCAGCAAGGGCCCTCAGCTCAGGGGTCTGGCGTGTAGCAGTAGCACCAGCTGGGGGTTGGTGCAGCAACGACAAAACTGAGCTAAGACATAAAGCTGGGATGTGCAAGCGGGAGTTGGCATGACCCAGATGCTCCTTCCTGAGAGGAGGCATAGAGCCCTGCCTCACTAGAGAGGTACCAAGCTCTCAGTGAAGACTCCCGTGAAGGACTCACCGGGAGAGGGACTGCTGGCCTCCAGCATGCCCCGAGGTCTATAAAGACCTGCACCTGATTCGAGTGTACTCAGCCAGCCAGGAACTGACTCTGGTCCATTAGCAGAATGAGAGTGTCTCCTCTAGGAAGGGACCACCTCTGAAGCCTGCTGGCCCTTTGAGGATTTGATTGACATATCCCAGATAAGGAATGTGGAATTAGCCACCCAGATCTGCTGGTCCTTTGAGGATTTGATTGATGCACTCCAGACAAGGATGTGGAAGAGCTGGGTCCGTGGTTAATTTCCTGACCTGCTCTGAAGAGGGCCCTGGGGAGAACTGTCTTGCCAAGGCTGCCTAGAATGCTGGAGCTCACTCTCTACTCTGAGCCCCTCCCTCACGCCGTCCTCTGCTCCCCATCTTCCCGCCTCTCTCCAGGTCAGAGAAACTGCCTCAAGTGTCACCCAAGCTGTCACAAGTGTGTGGATGAGCCTGAGAAGTGCACTGTGTGTAAAGAAGGATTCAGGTGAGCCTGCCCTGAGTGGGGGGAAAAAAAAAAGTGACAGGGTCCGTTCTGTGTTTGCTTCCTCAAGGGTTTATGTCTTTTCCTGAAAGCTAAGATGTCTAAGACCGGGAGCCGAGCCCTGGCTGTCAAGTCAAGGGACTGTTGAAGAGAAGTTGGAGGATGGTCAAACTTTCTAGGCTAGGTTTGGAGAAATGGTTATGTGACAGTTGAACACATCAGGTAGGGATAGCACAAGTAACAGATACCTAGAGACAGAAATTGGGGTTTAACCAGAAAAGCAAAGCAGTCAAGCCACTGGGGAAGTCCTACCTCTACCAAGGCTGGGTGCCACAACTAAGCAGGCTAAGCCTCTCTCCTCCCATTTTATATTCCCTCTAGTGTGGAATTAAAGGCGTGTGTGACTCCCTGGGACTGAGATTAAAGGTGTGAGCCTCCACCACCTGAATTTGTTTCTGCGTTGATCTTGTGTAGCCTAGGGTAGCCTTGAACTCACAGAGATCCATTTGACTCTGTCTCCCAAATCCTGGAATTAAAGTTATGTGACACCACTGCCTGGCCTCTAGTGCTTAGTTTTACCCTCTGATCTTTGGGCAAGCTTTATTTATTAAAAATAAATAAAATATCCCTGCACTTTATCAATCACAACCACGTTCAAGAGTACAAATCTGTTACGTGTGTGTCACCATTGACCTCTAGTGGCTTCAGCTTAGCCACTGGTCTTCAAGCAAGATGGAAAACACTGAGGGGGTGGTAAGAGAGAAGACAGAGGACTGGCTAGTCTGGAGGGAGGGTGGGCCAGTCACTGCAGCTGTAACCTGGGCCAGAAGGGGAACGGGAGCAGAGGGGGTTTACTATTGCAAAGGGAAGTGACCCAAGCTTCCTAGAAATCTCCCCCACCGCCCAACAGCAAACTCTATTGTACCTGGTTCTAGTGGTATATTCTTTGTATTTTGATAAATAAATAAAATGTTCCTACACTTCATGCAGAGGAGGTCACTGGCTTTCCCAGGAGGCTCCATGTGGCCGCCTCAGTGACACTGCCCTCACCCTGCCCTTTCTTTCAGATCAGAGTTTGGGTGACGGGCAGGGAAAGCAAGAGCTTCCAAAGTGGCAAATCATACCTACCGTTCTTTAAACCTGTTGGCCAGACAGGACAGGTTTAGAAGCAGAAGGATCTACTGGTGCAGGAAGATATCCCCCAAAAGGAACAAAGTTGAGAGAGAGGAGACATTTTACTAGAGGCCTTGACCGGCAGCTGGGAGAGAGGCCAGCTTTAATATCTTGGGCCCCTCTAGCACTGGTATCTACTGCTATGGACCCTCAACCTCTAGGCTACTAGCTGAAGGTGTAAAGGACAGAAGACTCCATGAATCCAACTCCCCGGAACCTGTCTCCCAGAAGAAATATGCCAAGGGGTCCAAGACACCTATTTCTATGTCCTGTGGAGAAGAGCGAAGTCAGGTGGATGCAGGGCAGGAAGCGCCTCTCCGGCAGAAATCCCTGGGCAGATGTGATGGTTGCAAGACCAATAAGCACCCATAGAGGAGCACAAACAAAGCGGGGAAACATCGCCAGCCATAATCCACAGAAAGCTTCCTTTTATTGCCCAATATCCTCTTCAAATCACTGCCGTCACGTCACGGCTGTGAGAGGACAGCCGCACTGCGGCCTCCTGGCCACCCGTCTCTTTAGGGGATAAACACTGGAGAGGCTCACGGGGAAGTGTCGGTTATTACAAACATGATTTAACCGGCCTGCGTGCTGGCCCTGGCACCTAGTGAGACAGGGTGTCAGCTGAGCATCGGGCCATCTGTGGAGAGGGGGAGAGGAGTTTGCAACCCTTTGAACATCACCCCACTGGATGGAGGTGCAAAACCCGGGGGCAGGAGGGGTCTACATATGCAGCACAGCACACTTGCCCTCTGGTCATCAGAAGATGGATGGGTGGGCACCCACTGGATACCCCGTAAACCCCACTGAATATCCCACAAGTTGAGAACTCAGTTCCCAATGCTGGCCCTACTTCTGAGGCTACTCCCAGGCCACAGATTGCAAACCATTCTTGCTTCCAACTGGCTGTCGGAGTTTCCTCAGCCTCTCCTTGGTATGATTGCTTTGCTACAACCGCTCCTAGAATAGGGAGACACTTCCTTACTTTAGCCATTTATTATACAAGTCTTACAAAGGAAGTGGGTTGAAGTGGTATTACCCATAGCAACACTGGCAGGATCAGGAACTTAAAGACCTTACATTCCCGAGGAATTGGATGCAATACCCAACCATCAGGTGGATGGGTATATTCTTTGTCACCAAAATGGGTCTTGAACTCATGGTAATCCCCCTGCCTCAGCCTTCTCAGTCGTGTATTTGTTCTTGTTTACCAACCTGAAAGCTCCAAATCATCTCCTTTGTCATCGCCATGGAGACTCCATTATGGAGGCCTGAGTTAATGTTAACATCATTGGCCATTGGTAACCGATTCGACCTTCAGTCTCTTTCCCCTCCTCTGAGGTAGGGGTGGTGGGGCCGGAAATTACTGCCTCTCCAATCAATGGTCTGTTCACCTGCAACCAGTGCCCCACCATGGAGTTCCTGTAGAGCCCCAGCTACCAGTTATCTCGTTAGCACTCAAAGAGACACTTATCACTATCGATTCTAGAGCGTTCTGGAGCTATGTGCCAGGATGAAGCCTAAATATATATATATTTCTAATTATAAATCACATCACAGCAGGCCTTCTGGATCTGGCAGACACACCCCAGAGCCCTTGCTCAATCTGTTTATTGGCAAACCCATTTAAAACGCGTGCCTCAGACACAGTACAATCCCAGGAACCAAAGAAATCGTAGTTGGTGACATTTATTTACACGGCTGTGTGCCAGACACCGAACGGTTATATACATTTGCTCGGCGCCTCTTCCAAGCAGTGTTATGTTGTAACAACCAATTACCAGGAGGAAGCGGGTGTCTTGCCTGGGGTTGCACAGCTGGGAAGCAGTGGAGCCAGGTCCTGCATGGGCGGTATAAGCTCAGTTTGTGTCCACGATGCCTTGCTGGGCTTCCTGGCTAAGGGAAAGGTTTGTAGGCACTGATGGGGTAAGAAGGGAAAGCAGAAGCCACATGGAGCGGGCTGCCAGCTGCCAGGAGGGGCTCTGTGTCAAGTTCATGGAAAACAGCAGAGTTTTAAGTAAGGAAGAATCCAGAGCAGATTGAGGACTGAAGGTCAGCCTTGTGGCCATTACCCTCAAAATGTAGATAGACCCTTTGGTTGCCACAGTGACAACCGCTCCATGCTCCAGTTTCTGGGGAGAGGGGTGTTTCTAATTCGGGTTTTAGGAAATGCTATGGAAAGAAGTCATCCTGGTGTAGGAGAAGGCTGGAAGCTTTGGCCTCCTGCACCAGGATGGAAGCCCCAGGACCTCCAACTGGCTTCAGGACAGCTTGGCCAGCTTGCATTAGCTGGGAACCTCCAGTAACACAAAGCATGGTGCTTTGGTAACTTTCACTTCCTCCCATGAAATGCATTTGAGGACAGATCATAATTTAATTAGACTTTCGGGACACACATGGAAATGAGCCTTATTATCTTTTTACCAGCCTTGCACGGGGCAGCTGCATTCCAGACTGTGAACCGGGCACCTACTTCGACTCTGAGCTGATCCAATGTGCGGAGTGCCATCACACCTGCAGAACCTGTGTGGGTAAGCTGCCAAGGCTTTTGTCTCGTTGGGCATTTGCATGCACGGTCACCAAGGTGAATAGGCCAGCTACCTTGAAATTCAGGAAGTTCTGTAACTCTGTGGATTTCTGCATTTATTACAGATGTAAACTCAAAGGCAAGGGGCTTAAAGTGGAGCTCAGGGGAGAGCATGTGCCTCCCATGTAGGATGTACGGGGGAAACAGACTATAAAAACACAAAGGTTCTCCCAGCCTCCTAGGGCTGGACAGGAAGAATGAGGAGTTACTATTTAATGAATACAGAAGTGTAAGTTAGAGGAAATGAAAACTGGCTGCCCGCTGATGCGAATTCAGTAATGCCGCCCAACTTTACACTTTAAGATGGTTGAGATGATAAAGTTTATTACGTACCTGATACCTACCAAGAGTTTATTATTATTATTATTATTAAAAACAAAAACAGCAAAGAGTACAAAGACCCACTCTTAGCAAGCTGCCTGGGCTCCCCAGCCTTAAAAACAGCCGTGCCACGAATGTTTGTAGGCAAGAAATAAAGGCTGTGTAGCAGCTTGTGAGCTGACTTGCCTCAAAACTCTACTCGCGCTGCAGAATTAAGCTAAAATGCAGTACCATAAAGACTGAGAGGCCTCGGAAGGGGGTGGGGACAGATCCGGGCAGGGTGCGATAAGACAGAACTTCAGTCCTCTGTACCCATCTCCACTTGTTTGGAACATTTTATTCAGAGAGGAAGAGACTGCCATAAACAATTTTACAGGCATTATAGTTCCCCGCTGAGATTATAGCCCAGATGTCTCCGGGCACAGTTTATGCAGAAGATAGCAGCGATTTCATTCATTTTATTGGGCTTCGTTTTGCAGTCATCCGCACGCACCGTGAGTTATGTGCGCAGATACGTTCCAGGTGAAGCGGTCTCCTCAATTCCCTTCCTGCCCCCAGCACTTCGCTGCCTTCTATGAAACTCACACGAGATGGGGTTTTTTGCTACACTGACAACAGAAGAATTGGGTCTCAGCTAAATCTCATTTGCCACAAAACCATTTATTAGAAACGCCAGGAGGCAGGCGCTGTCATTCTCCTTATGTCCCGTGTGAGCCTCATGAAGGTATCAATTGTGCTACCCAAGTGGACATGCCAGAGATCGCAGCATCCACAAGCAACAGCTGTGGCTGACTGTAGCCTCCTGTGGGAGACGTGCCCTCCTCCACCCCATCCCCAGACAGCCCCAGAAGGACCCAGGCTTAACCTTAGGGAGAATCCTTTCCACGGGCAGCTGGCAGCGTTTCCCTCCTGCTTGTCCTGATGCTTTTTATTTCCTGTGTTTAGTTCCGGTTTAACCCAGATTGTTTAAGAAGCGTCTCCAGTGCCTCCTACTTAAATGTCAGAGTCACTTGAATCCATAGCATTCAGGCTTGTGGTCTATAACTCTTTTGATTTCGATAATTCAATTCTCTTTTATCTTTTTTTTTTTTTTTTTTTTTTGGAGAACCCAGACTGTCTAGCTGCCAATGGCTGTATTGGGTCACTTGTAGGTTTTCTTATCTCGGTTCTGTATCTCCTCCATCATCAGAAGAATTCAGTTCAACAGCAGGCAGTTGTAAAGCTCTCAGAGGAGAGGAATTCTCTATGTCTCCCGGTGCCCTGCTCTTTTTTTTTTTTTTTTGTAAGATTCCTTTATTTATTATGTATACAGATCTGTCTGCATGTTTGCCCGCATGCCAGAAGAGGGCATGATACAGACGGTTATGAATCACCATGTGGTTATTGGGAATTGAACTCAAGAACTCTGAAAGAGAAGCCAACTCTTAACCTCTGAGCCATCTTTCCAGCCCATGGGCTCTTTTTAAACTCCCTAGAACACATGTAACCCACGGCAGCGACCAGGACCAGAGATTTCTTTCTCCACTCAGAGTCATCTGAAGCCCCTTGCTCCATGTCAGGCGGGGTCTCCCTAGAAGCACTGTGTCTGGTGACATCTTTGTTACCGCATGGTGGCCTAGTCTACAGTGTTCCAAGTACACTGAGCTTTCTGAGAACAAGAGTCTTGACCATATCCATTGCCGGTGCCCAGAGTCTTGGCGTGAGGTTGTGATCCTTGGCTCAGGGTTGATGGGTCAACCCATGGGAGAGGGAAGTGCCACCCAGGATAAGTGGCAGCCAGCGGGCATGCCTACATGGTCGCTAGGGTGAGAAGTAGTGCCCTAGGCCCTTGGAATGGTTGATCCTGGGCTGTGCCTGAGAAGGCACAGTAAGCACTAATGAGTGAAAAGAATACCAGGGCGGGTCCAGAGAGGTTCCAAAGGAAAAGAGAGACTTCCCACCTTAGCGCTTCTCACAGCATGTTCTGGGCTTCTGAGCAAGGCTCTGTGTGTCTGTTTGTAACGGGCCTAGCATGATGGGTTACCAGAACCATGGCCCATTGAGCTGTTACCGCGAGTTCTGAGGGGGTTCCTAAAGCGCCTGGAGCCCGTAAAGACTGAATGGAATCCTTGAGAGGTTTTGAATATAACATTCATAACTAGTGGTTGTGGAAGTAGTTTCATAGTCAATGTGCTTATCAGCATTTTTTTTGTTGTAACAGACTACGTATAACATAAAATTTACCATCTTAACCATTTTAATACTTTTTACTTATTATTTTATTTTATTTGGGTTTTTGTTTTTGGTTTTTTTTTTTTTTTTTTTTTGAGACAAGGTTTCTCTGTATACTCCTATTTGTCCTGGATCTCATTCTGTAGACCAGGCTGGCCTCAACCTCAGAGATCTGCCTGCCTCTGCCTCCCAAGTGGTAGGATTAAAGGCATGCGCCACCACCAGTTTAAAAAAAAAAGTTAGTTGATATACCTGTACTGATTTTTGAGACTCCATATTATAATTCAGTGCATGTATTCAATGTGTGAAGACTAACAGGATCATTAGCATTTCCAAGTTCCCAGATACTATCATTTGTATGTGTTGAGAACCCTCGAGCTCTTCTCCCTATCTGGAAACATGGCTGGGTGCTGGATGATAAGGTTGCCCTATTCTTGCCATAGAATTGTTTCCATTACTGTTTTTCACTAGCAAAACATTGTAGCGAAATGCTTGACCAAAGCAACTTAGGGAAGGCTTGACTTTGGCTCTCAATTTGAGGATGTCATCCATCCTGGCGGGGAAGGCATAGGAGCGTGAAAGGCTCTAGCCGTGGTAGCAGGAGTATGTCAGTTGGCCATGCTGCATGCACAGCTAGGAAAGAGAATATTGGTGCTTAGCTGGCTGCCTCCTCCACTCCCCCCCCCTTTCTGTTCTGTCCAGCACCCCAGCCCACGGGATGGTGCCACCAGCACTGGAAACACCCTCAGAAATAAGCCAGAGGTGTTGCCGAGGTGATTCTAGATGCAATCGAGTTGTCGGTCAAGACATCACAAGCACATTAGACCAGCTTCTCCTCTGCAGTTCCTGTTATTCACACTCTCTCTATGCCTGCCATGCCCGCATAGCCATTCTCAGATGGAGAGTTTAGTGGCATTGGGCACATTATTATGTGACCAATACCACCATTCATCTTCGGGGGTTTGGGCATTTTTTCCCAACTGAGCCTGCAACCAACAATTTTTTTCTAGTTTTTTTTTTTTATTTTTTTATTTTCTGGTGGTGGGGATTTAGCCTTGCAACTGGGCAGTGTTGGTGTACACCGTGGATCCCAGCACTTGGGAGGCCGAGGCAGGAGGCTCTCTGTGAGTTTGAGGCCAGCCTGGTCTACAAGAGCTAGTTCCAAGACAGGCTCCAAAGGTATAGAGAAACCCTGTCTCGAAAAACAAATAAATAAATTTAGAAAACTAAAAAAAAAAAAATGAAGACTCAGTAGGTTGTCCCTAAGTTTATAATCCTCTTGCCTGCACATCCTGAGTGCTGGGCTGTAAGTGTGCACCACCACATCCACTTCAGAGTAACCGTTCAGTTTAATAGACTCAGCATTATCTAGGGGTATTGCCTAGTGGTAATGAGCGCACCTTACGTATGTGAACCCCAATACCACCACCAAAAAAGTAACGAGCATTCAACTAGATACAAGCATCCATTCCCGTCAGAGGGACCTAGGCTGGAAAAAGGCCAGCAGGGCTCACAGTTGACCAGATGAGGCACAGGAGTAGGACAGTGTCGGGCACTGGTTGTCCCTGAGGCCCACAATAAAGTGACCCTTCCAGTTTGAGGGGCTGGGGGCTGGCCACACAACCACACCATAGGGGGGAAAAAAGAGACTTCCTATGGATATTCTTGTCCATTACAGAAGCCCAAAGATAGGAGGAGCCCTGGGGCTCACTGGTCAGCCTAGCCTAATTAGTGAGCTCCAGGCCAAAAAGAGGTCTTATCTCAAAAGAGGCAGGCAGTATTCCTGAAGATGACTTCCATGATTGCCCGCGCGCGCGCACACGCACACACACACACACGCCTTCATTCCCATGAAGAGAAGTAGGAACCATGTGGAAATAGTTTGGGTACCGTGCCCAGTTTAACCCAGTGAATCTCAGACACCATCACTTCAGAGTAATTGAAAAAGTACGATCAAAGTCCAGCGTGTTTGGGTTTTGTCCGCCCAGTACAACTCAGTTCGGCCACCGCGCCTGTTGAGTAGCTGCTGCCCTGATTCTAGCTGAAAACTGACGGGAAAGGAAATACATAGAATCAGTCAGTCATGATGGCCCAGGTAGTGCTCCCCACTGGGCTCAGCCTAGGCCTCTGATGTCCCCATCTGTGAAGTAGGGAGGGTGATCAGTTTCCAGTCACATGGAGAGCTCTCACTGAGCTCCTGGAAAGTGTCAGCTGTGTGGGTGGGCTGGGGACCTCTGAAGATTCCCACAGGTTCTAGAACACCACACATGTCCTTGACGTCTGCTTCTTTCCCACACCTGTCAGGGCCCAGCAGAGAAGAATGTATCCACTGTGCAAAAAGCTTCCACTTCCAAGACTGGAAATGTGTGCCAGCGTGCGGTGAGGGCTTCTACCCAGAGGAGATGCCTGGCTTGCCCCACAAAGTGTGCCGAAGGTATAGTCTTCCGGGCTGTGGCCCGGGCTGGTGGGGAGTAGTGGTCATCTGGGCATTGCAGAAGGAGCAGCTGGATGGCCAGGTGTGGTGTCGCTTTTCCTGGGGCCTAGGGGACTGACATGCTTCGTCACCCGTAGCTGTAGGTGCAGAGGGCAAACAGAAAGCCATTTACTAAGGAAGGGATGCCTACAGTTAGTGATTGCCAAAGTCTCAAGCCAGCTGGCAGCCTTCAAGCCCCTCTTAATGCTTAATTATTTGTGAAGCACTTACCATATGCAGCACCAGATAGCAGTGGGCTAGAACAGGAAACAGAATTAACTCGGTGCTGCCACACAGCCCTCCCCAGTAGCAGATGGTACAGGGCAGTCCTGCCCAAGCCATGGTGCAGGGTGCTTTCACCCTGTAGGTGGTCAAGGCAACCCCATATGTGGGAGTTAACACTTTTTCTAAGTCATGTAGTTTAGATAAAAATAAAACAACTCTGGTCATGTCCTCATGGCAAAGCCAGTCCTGGCTGAGACATGTGTGTTTTAACTTTCTTGCTATCTTTCTATTCTTCTGTGAGTACACATACTTGAAGAGGTAGACTCAGCATGTCCACTGTACTAAGGCCAGGCAGGGAATAGGTTATCAAAAGCCAGCCACAGCATTGGGGACAGCAACTGTTCCCATTGTTAGGAGTTACCAACTTGTAGTGGTGTTAGGTATGTTTTCAAGGTCAAACAAATGTTTTTTAGATAGACAGGTGGTCTTCAAACACTTCAGAGATCTACAGAATGTGGCACTTAAGATGTTTTAATAACATAAGGGTTTTTTTTTAATAACAATGTGACATGTCTGCTCCTGGCAACACTGTGTGAGTGCTCCCTTGTACTGTGGGACACAGGCTGTTCAAGGAGCAGATGTGTGCTTTAGTCTGCACTTGGGTGACTGGGAATGATGCCAGGTGAGGACATCAGAAACAGGCCAGGAACTGGAAAGGCAGAATATGGTGTGAGAGCAATGGGGAGACATTGAAGGTGATGGTGCCTATGCAATGGAGGGGTGGTCTTGGAGGAAGTGGAAGTAGGGGACTTCTGTCTGCAAAAGGCTCAAAGCAAAGCCACTCTGGGACACTTGTGTCAGGACAGGCGTGAGAGCCCATGCCCAGTTCCCAGTCCCACTGGCAAAGCTCACAGTGAGGTCTGCCTCCTGGGCTCTTTGGAGAATGACACTGGGTTGTCACCTGAGCTCGAATGCATCTATTGATGCTGAGAAAGAGGGGTGAGTGGGGCGGGGGATCTTACATGTGTGCGAGGGCCCGCACCCTGCTGGGTTGGTTTGAAACACGGATCTTAAGCGCCTCTTCCTGCCACGCCGAGTCCTGTGTGCAGGGCCGTGGACACAGCTGTCTGCAGTAAACCTTTCATTTCACAAGCCAGCTGGTTTACTGATAATTAAAGCAAGGACAGCAGCACAGGGACAGCATGGAACTTAATGATGATAATCACTTTCATTTGTCAAGTGCCCCAGACTCCTGGGGGATGCCGACTGTGGCATCCAGAAGCCATGGTGTTCAGCTGCTAGGAGACAGAAGGGAGGCCAGCCCACAAATGTTGCTTGGACAGAAGTTCCTGGGTGCTAGTTTCTGTCTGAGGGGACACTAACAATCCCAGAGCGAGATTCAGCCTCAAATTGGAGCTGATCTATCAGATCCTGGAGAAACACCCCCAGGAGCCTTGCACGGAACCCCAAGTGATAAAGCACCAGAATGTCACATGATTCCGTGCCACAGAGCCTCTGGCCCTGAGGAGCCTCTTAAGTGTGAACCTTTCCTTAAAGGCAATACACATGGTTCTGGATGCTTCTCTCAGCTCAGGCAGCTGCAGATGCCAGCGAGCCACAGGCATCCTCCAGGCCCCAGAACGCTACCTGGAACCACGCTTCCCCTGCAGACAAGCCAGGGAAGCCACAAGGAAGACATAACTGTCCAAGGGATAGATAGATAGATAGATAGATAGATAGATAGATAGATAGATAGATAGATAGATAGATAGATAGATGTGGAAGCCAGAATGACACAGGCCTGCTTGTCTGCTAACTTGAATACAAAGAAGACAGGTGGATGCTGAAGCTGAAGGCAGTTGTTACAGTGTCTCAAGAGAACCGTGAGCCACACTCCCCAGTAAGGGGATCTCTGGCTCCCAAGCAAGGACCTCTTGAAAGAAAACGAGAGCAACTCTGGGGAATTCGCTCCAGGGGTAGACTTATCACTCATTCCCCCAGCCCTTGCCATTCTTCCCACCACCCCCCCCCCGTGGTTACAGAAGTCCTCAGGGTGTGCTTCCTGCCTAATTTGTACCCAGACTGAAACTTGATGGGGGCTCTTGAAGCAGATGGCACATGCCCCACTCTTTCCTGATAGGGGGTGCCTCCTGCTGTGGTACAGAGAGAGGTCTGTAGTGAGCCCAGCTCCCCCTCCAGAATTTGGCAGAATAAAGTTGCCATGGTGTTTTAGAGGTGAAGTCGGTACTACAGAAGAGCCATAGGTATCCTGAAAGCCCATCTGCCATAGTGACAACTGCCAGTGCAGTATTATGCCGGTACAGTCAGGAGCTGGAGACAGGAGGCATTGGGGGAGTAGGGTATGGGAGGTATCACCTCTTTCTCAGGAAGCATGCTCAGTTCTCCAAATGAGCACTCCGGACGGCCAGCACCACTTCTGGGCCTCCAGAGACCTGTGCAAACACCCCAGCTGAGCCTGCCTGGGCTTCGGGCTGCAGAACCCAGCTTGCTCGGATGTGATGTTTCGCTGGCAGTTTGCGCTGCAGAAATAGAAAGCAGAAGCACCTGCCATCCCGCTGAGCTCAGTGAGCGGTTTGTGAAGAGCCAAGCTGTGTCTGGCTTGGGTTCTCACTGCAGGCTACTCCCTGTAGTTGTTCATGGTTGAAACAGCGTTCAGCCAGTATCTGGGAGTCCCTGGACCCCAGCCTCCCAGACAACCGACATCCTTTGAAATGGCTAGCCGGGCATGCATGCACATGAAAGGTGCCTGGAAGATCAAGGGACCTGTGTCCTCAGAACCCTGTGGGTACTATTGGGAGACAGTGTAGCTAGAACCAGACGCCAGGGACTTCCCAAAATTGCACCAGAAGCAAAGAGCTCCTGTAGCCAGGTAGCAGCGCCTGAAAGTGGCTCCCTGGGCAACTTACACACTGATCTGAAACAAGGACTCTGGCTAGTCTGGTGTTCTCCATTGCATACGGAATAAACACCCACCTTATCCAGGCTGAGGAGATATTGCTCTAGGGCTTCTTGTAGCTCCTACAAAACCCCATCAGGGGCATTTCATCACTGAAGGCCTCCTATAGGTGACAGCAGTTATCTGTCTTAAACATCATGGCTGAGCTAGGCTTCTTCCCCTCCCCCAGGCCTGTTCCACACTTAAATGACGGTAGCAAAGGAAGTGGGAAGCAGATAGGAGCCACTATGGAGCCCTGGTCACCTGAAGCTGGGAATAGCAGAGACAGCTTGGGTGCACACACAGCCCTGGGTGGGTATCATGCAGTCAGTTATGCTAAGTTGCTTCTGTCGAGAGCCATACCATATGTAATTCAGGCTTGCGCCACAGGGCTGCCTCTCAGAGCTTCTTAGCTTTACCAGTGTAGCAAAGAACGCCCACAGATCAGGTATAAATGAGCCCACGTTCCCATGAGACTACTGTGACCTGAGGTCATAGCAGTCTGTAGTTGCTGGGGCCAGGCTGGGCCAGGATCTTCTATGGAAGGCACATGTGGAGAGTGGATTAGTGTCCACTATGATGTCCAGGCGTGCCACAGGGAGTCTCAAAGAACAAGGCCTGGCCTCCTCTCCTGGGAATGCTCCTAACAGCTGACTATGACTGCTTTCGCCTTCCCCTGGTAACAGGGAGGCTGAACAAAAAGGATGTATGCTTGGTGCATGTCGGGAATGCCCACTCCACAGAGACCAAAGCTGAGGGCTTGGGAGTATATGCTGAGGGGTTCTGGAATAGGAACCCCATGTAGTAGGGCCTTTTCCTCGGACCTCAGGAGGAGCTGATGTCTTCCCACAGATGTGACGAAAACTGCCTGAGCTGCGAGGGCTCCAGCAGGAACTGCAGCAGATGTAAGGCTGGCTTCACACAGCTGGGGACCTCCTGCATCACCAACCACACATGCAGCAACGGTGAGCATCAACAGGGTGACCCTCAGAGCTGCCCATGAAGCAGTAAAAGGGGATGAGAAAGAACAGGCATGGCTGCCCAGAGTAGGGGTGATATCTATGACTTGTTTGACCATCTAGTTGACTACATAACTTAAAAGAAGTTTTGTTTGTATACCGTTCCCACTCTTCTGACATAGGCAGGCGATAGGAGCTTCCCCCTAGGAAAGGCCTGAAAAACCCCATCCTCGGGACTAGAAGAACTGAGTTGAGTCCCGCGCTCAGCAAAAGGAACCCAGCTGTGCTATGGGAGGGCCTTGGCTCTACAGACAGATGGTAGGGGATAAGAGGACAAATTATGAATCTAGAAACGCAGAAGAAATCCTTAAGGCAGGAGGAGGATCCGCAGAGGCCTCATACAGGAGCAGGTTGCTGTGTCTTCTACTGAGAACGCAGCAGGGAGGAGCTACATTGAGCCAGCGCTGTATACCATATCCTGATATGCAGGAGAAGGGGGTCAACCCACTCCATGGGTTCAAGGGTGGACAGGTAATCCCCGGTTATAATGCTGGCCTGGCCCTGCCATGGCAGAGTGCCCATACAGCCCTCTGCAGGTGTCCTAACTGCCAGGTGACCGACCTGCTTGCCTTGTTTACTTTTTAAATTGGCAAAACCCTGTCCTTTCAAAGACCAGGGGGCTTCCTGTTTAGGAAGTCCCTGCTCGAGTTATGTACCCAGCCCCAGAGAATGAGGCTGCCATAGGACAGTCTGCTCCCTTGTGACAATGCAGAAGCCGATGACCAGCCTCCTCTGCTCTCCCCACTTTGCCATCCCTGAGTCCTGCCTGCTGTCTTCTCCCCTAGACTCCATTCCCGAAGCCTGCTTTCCTTCCTGCTCTAGCCCTGCACCTCTGTCTGCACCAGCCCTCCCTTCTTCTTCCTAAGCAGCCACCAGCAGTGTCCTGAAAGAGGCTTACATGCCACCAAGGACCCTCTAGCACACCCCCATAGCCCCTTCAGGAACCCCCTCCCCCTTGTCACTTAAACTTAGCGGATGTTCCGTACCCCGGTGCCACCTGGGCCTCACTGGACTTTTGTGTTGAAATGACTCATAAGAGTCTGTGTGCCCTGCCTGGTGTGCCATCGGTGCCTAGCAAGTAAAGAACAGTGGAATCTTAACAGTATCCAAAGTCTGATGCCTCCTTTTCCTTTCTTGTTGCCAGCCGATGAGACCTTCTGTGAGATGGTGAAGTCCAACCGGCTCTGCGAACGGAAACTCTTTATCCAGTTCTGCTGCCGCACCTGCCTCCTGGCTGGGTAGGGGCACCAGCTGCCCGCAAAGGGCAGGGTCCCCCTGTCTGCCCATTTGCCCATCCACCTTCCTCCAGATGGTCAGCCATAGCCTGTTCCTGGGGTGGCCCTGCATCTGGCAGCTGGATCTTTCCCAGAGCTGGGTCCTACGGCAGCAGCTCAGCACCTGAACCAGGTGGAGGTGGCCCTTAAAGGATCTGTGGCTAAAATTGCAACACCCCCTCAAACTCTGCTTGCTGGCTGCAGCCTAAAGTTGAACTCAAAGTGGGAACAAAATGAATTATAAGACTTAGAGCTGCAGCTCCGGAGTGGCTTCTGGGACCCTAGTTTACTGAAATTTCAAGACCAAAGCAGAAAACAGAGAGATGCCTGGTACCACATCAAGTCCTCCTCCCACAGTTTGTGTGACCGTGGCAAATCTCACCAAGCTGGCTGGCAGGACCCTCGGCTGTCCTCCCCTATGATAAAGGGCCTAGCCTCCTATCCATGTGTCACTGGCCACCAAACAGCCTGAGAGACAGTTTGGTCAGACTGTAAATACGATAGGTTTCAGGGCATAAGATGTATGACCACTGGGGACAGAATCTCTGGCGATGTAGTCAGCTCCTTCCAGAACTGCAGCCACCGCCTTGAAGGTCCAGCACCAAACCGAAACAGATCATTCTCTCTTCAGCGTTCTCCTGAGTGAGCCAAGCTGTCCTCACGACTGTTCTTCCTGTGTCCCTGGGGCCTCCTGGGCCTGAGCCACCAGCCATCTACAGATGCAGAGCCTATGAAAGAGGGTCCAAAAAGGGTATTCAGGGCTAACCAAAAGGCACCTGATGGCCAAGCAATTTCTCCTTAAACGTGCAAAGCCAGCCCCTGAGTCACTAATCGCCAGTCCTCCACATTACCCAACCGCTTTTAAGTGCATTTGGCCTCTGCTCTCAGGACTCTGTTCGCGGGTGGATGCTACTCTGGTCCAGTATAGTATGAGCCTACATGATGTAGCTGGATTGATTTCTGACGAGCCTACGTAGGCATTTTATAAGCTACGTGTTCTAATTTTTACCAATGTTAATTATTTTGACAAATATTTCATATATTTTCATTGAAATGCACAGATCTGCTTGATCCGTTCCCTTCAATATGGGAGTAACATTTGCCTTAAATTTCTTCCAACCTTGTCTCTCTCCATATTGTCCTGTGCCCCTCTCTCTGACTACAATGTGTTTTGCCACCTGTGAGTGGCAAGGACCCAGCTGTCGTCTGTTGAATCCACGACTTCGATGAAGAAATCAGTGAAGCAAATCTAATGTTAACCCTGAGTTAATAAAAGAGTTAACATCCCATTGCAAAGGAGCCTGTATTTCTTTCCAAGGTAAAACGTGGGGCCTTGGTTCTGGCCAGCGGATGAAATGGAGATCACTTTTTGGTTTGTTGATCTGTTTGATATCTTAGCAACAGGAAATATAATTAAAAAAAAATGTTTGAAAGGTCATAAGGATATCGAAGCCCACCTGTAGTTTGACTTCACCCACTTGTTTGCTAAGACAAGCTACCCCACTCCTGGTAACAATTTCTGTTTTGGTTAGGGTAATTAGTGCTGTGATGAAACACCGTGACCAAGAGCAACTTGGGGAGCAACAGGCTAATTTTGTTTACACGTTCATATCACTGTTCATCATCCAAGGAAGTCAGGACAGGCACTCAAATGACTTGAATCTGCAGGCAGGATCCGATTCAGAGGCCATGGAGAACTACTGTTTATTGGCTTGCTCCTTGTGGCTTGTTCAGCTTCCTTTGCGGGGTGGTTTTTTAAAGGCAGGGTTTCTCTTTTTAAAAGACACTTAGCTGTCCTGGAACTCATCCTATAGCCTAAGCTGGCCTCAAACTGACAAAGATCTTCCTGCCTCTGTCTCCTGTGGGCTAGGATTAAAGACATGTGCCACCATGCCTGGCTTAATCTGCTTTTATAAATAGATAGATAGATAGATAGATAGATAGATAGATAGATAGATAGATGATAGATAGATAGAATACAGGACCACCAGCCCAGAAGTGTCTCCACCCACAATGGACTGGGCCCTTCTATATCGATGATTATTTGAGAAGTACTCAGCAGGCTTGCCTGCGGCCTAATCCTATGGAGGAATTTCCTCAGTTGAGGCTGCCTCCTCTCAGATGACAGAAAAACTAGCAGGCACAAATGCCCTTATCAACTTGACACACAGACATGTTAATAGTTTATGAAACACAACCTTTCCTTCCTTGTTATCCCCAAGATCTCATATTAATATTACATTATAAAACATGTTACAAACTTTAAAAGTCCCACAGTCTTTACAAATTCCAGCACTTTAAAAGCTCGGGCTATTTAAAGATTCAATAGCTCTATAGAGCTCCAAAATCTCTCTTTTTTTTTTTTTGGTTTAATTTTGGCACTCTCATCTGTGAGTTCCTGTAAATCAAAAATAAGCTAAGTACTTTCTTCTTCCAAAAGGAAACAACAAGGGCACAGTCACAACCAAAGCAAAGCCAAGTTCTAACCGTGTAAATAGCTCAGTGTCCAATGTCCTCATCTTCTGGGCTCTTCCTAAGGCCTTGCTGCAGTTCCTTTTTAAATTAGAAAAATACTCTTAGATCTTTTCTAAAATTATCTTTTGAGAATTTCATCCAGTTTATATTTTATTTATCTTATTCTTTCCTGTACCTTACCTTCTTTCAGAGCCTCCCCAAATCAAGGCGTTTCTGGGTCTTAAAAACCAGCTCTGTAGTCCAAGACCTCCACCTAGTGGTTCATCCTGGAAGTAAGAAAAGTTTGAATTGTTTTGTTGTTTATTTTTTAATTTTTAAACACTCAAAGTATAATTATAGAAAAGTTGTATGATACAAAAAAATATTTTCCTGAACAATGTAAGAGTAACTTTCTGGAGAATAGCCATGATGCCCTCAAACACTTTAGAAGGCATGTTTTATCAAGAAAAACATCTCAGCACTCCAGAGGCCAGCCTGGCTAAAGACACTGTCTCAAAAACACAGGTGACAGGTCTGGAGAAATGACATCCAAGACTGCCCTCTTACTTCATTCATGCACACTCTGGCACACATGTACACACACATCCACACACACACACACACACACATTGTACATGAGGTGTTCTATTATGTTTTAACTACCAACTTTTATTGCTTTTACTTTTATAATATGTGTAAGATATCAAAGAATATTATGGCCAGGTATGGTGACATGTGCCTTTAATCCCAGCACTTGGGAGGCAGAGGTTCAAGGCCAGTCTGGTCTACAAAGAGAGTTTCAGGACAGCCAGATCTGATGCACAGAGAAACCATAGAAAGAAAGAAAGAAAGAAAGAAAGAAAGAAAGAAAGAAAGAAAGAAAGAAAGAAAGAAAGAAAGAAAGAAAGAAAGAAAGAGGGAGGCGTGGGAGGGAGGGAGGGAGGGAGGGAGGGAGGGAGGGAGGAAGGAAGGAAGGAAGAAAAGTTACAAAGCTACTCAAATTAATAAGGTTTCAGGATACAATGTCAATATACAAAAATCAACTAATTTTAATATAGCAAAAAGTACTAATTAGAGCATGGGCACTGGGAGGGCTCTGGCAAGATTATCAGCTGGGTAAAGCACTTGCCACCAAGTCTAATGACCCGAGTTAGATCCCAAGGATCCTCTTGGTGGAAGAAGAGAGCAGATTCCCGAAAGCTGTCCCCTGACCGACATATATGTCCCACAGTGGGTGCACACAAAATTAATTAATTTTCATTATTTATTTCATAAAATATATTTTGATCATGTTTTCTCCTCCCCCAATCTCTCCCTATCTCCTTACCCACTGAACTTCATTTTCTCTCTCTCTCTCTCTCTCAAAAGAAAAAACACAAACAAAGCAACAATAAGAGAAAATGCTCAAACACAGCAAAATAGCATGCATACACACACACACACACACACACACACACACCATGGAGCTGTGTCTTAGTTATTGTTCTATTGCTATGAGGAGATAGCCTGACCAAGGCACTTTTTAGAAGAAAGCATTTAACTGGGAGCCTGCTTACAGTTTTAGATAACTAGTCTATTGTCATCATGGTGGGGAGTGTGAGCAGGCAGGCTGGTGTGCACTGGAGGGGTTACTGAGAGCTCACTCCTGATCTGCAAGTTGCAGGTGAAGAGTGACTGAATAAGTGGTCTATTAAGAGTAGACATGGTATGGACTTTTAAAAACACAAAGCCCAACTCAAGGGACACACCTCCTCCAACAAGACCACCACCATTGGGGGATATTCAATCACACTGTAAACCCCAAGTTTGCATTTGCATCATTTAAGTAAAATTAACTTCAGGTCAGGAGGCTTCATTAGCAATTAGTTGACAGAAAGTAATCATAGGGCATCAGAGGGAATATGGGAGAGATAGAAAGTAGGAGGGTGGGGTTTAGAGGGGCTCAGCTTTTTCTGATTTGGCCAAGCAGAAGCAGCACGGGTCTTTGGGAGACACCAAGAAGGAGGGAAGGTTAGCTAACTGTGACCCAGTATCTCTGAGCTAGCAGGTTTTTACCCCAGGCTTTGAATGTCAAGTCTTATATATAAATAGAACAATAGAGATTTAGTTAAAGCTATCGTTAACAGCAGCAACAGCAGTAGCAGCGACAGAGCTGGTACCAGTGGCAACAGGATTCCCACCAGACTGTAGCAGTTAGGCCGCTGCCAGAGAAGCAAGCCAGTAACTGCGCAGTTGCAATTGCTGGCTGAAATTAGGGCACAGCCACTAATCTTTGGCAGAGCCAAAGTTAAAAAACACACAACTAATCCTTCCTAGATGGTACCACTATCTGGGGACTAAACATAGGAGCCTATGGGAACCATTCTCATTCAAACCACCACAGGTTCATCTTGTGTTGGGCAGTTACTCCTGAACATGGGGCCTGCCTACCCTGGAGTGTGGTCTGATATACCCAGTAACAGTTCATTGGCGAAAACTGACTTTTTTCCTTTTCCAATAGGTATAAATTGCAAATAGCTTCCTGGTTAGAGGTGGGACCTCTTGTCCACCGCCATTTTTCAATGACAGGACCCTGTCTAACTTGAACCTGTGGTTCCTTGTGCATGCTGCCTACAGCCCCTGTGAGTTTGAGTGAGCACCAGTCCTGTAGTATCTGGAAGACACTGGTTCCTTGGAGTCACCCACCACTTCTCACTCTGAGACTCTTACGGCTGCCTCTTCTGCATAGATCCCTGAGCCTTAAGGGTTGTAGTTTGATGGCTATTTTGGATTTAAACTTACTACATCTGGAAATAACTAAAACACACAAAAAAAAATGGCTGATCACACCTGTGACAAAATTTTGCTTAATTAGATCATTTGAAGTGGGGAGATCCACTTGTAATCTGAATCTTTGAGGTGTGATGACACACCGTTACTCTAGACCTTGTGAGGCAGAAATACCCATCTGTTTTTTTCTTTTATTTTTTGTTTTTGTTTGTTTGCTTTTTCGAGATGGGGTTTTCCAGTAGCTATGAGTCAGTCCTCACATTTCTTCTGTAGACCAGGCTGGCCTTGAACTCACAGAGATCCGCCTGCCTCTGCCTCCTGAGTACTCGGATTAAAGGCTCGCACTACCACCACCTACTGGGAAGTCCCACCTCTAATCTGGGTCACATTTTCTGCTGAAAGCCTATATAAAGACCATGGAAAAAGGAAGCCTTTCTCTTTGCCTGCTTGCTCTTCCCTTCAAGAACAAATCCATTCCTTCACTAGCATTAGAGCCTACTTCTTCAGGGATCCTGTATAGACTTAAGAACAGCAGAGACATCCAGCCTGTGTACTGAGCAACTGCTGGATTCTTGAACTTTCCACTCATAGGCAGCCACTGTCGGATTAGTTGGACCACAGCCTGTAATTCATTCTAATAAATCGTGTGTGTGTGTGTATGTGTGTGTGTGTGTGTTCGAGGAGGTTAGAAATGAGCGGTGAATCCCCTGAAGCTGTAGTTACAAGCAGTTGTGAAGCGCCTAACAGGGTACTGGAATGTGAACTCAAGTCCTTAGCAAAAGCAGCAAGTGCTCTTAACCTCAACGCCATCTCACCGGCTAGCCCAGATATGAATACTTAAACGTGTAGAAGCCGCAAGTCCATCCTCTGAGGCTTTAAGGAGACAATACTAGCTCGGGTGTGGACCAATTTAATGCAGTCCAGCCGAATGGCCCGACCTTAGCTCTGCTGGAAGCCCAAATCCGGTTTAGAAACCTGTAGCGCTGGAGCCTTCACGTAGTCTCCGCCCCTGTGGATGGAAAAGGGGACAATCCCAAACACCTCTCCCTCGAGGTGCACTGAAGTGAGAGTGCCTCTCGCGTGTTCTTATCTTTTGGACACAAATGTCTGGAATCTGGGCTGTCCACACACTCCAGGAACGCTCGAGCCCCGAACCTTGAAGCAAAGACGACGATCGCAATGCTCGGCGGGGCCTTCGATTGCTTTCGCCTGGTGGTCGAGCTGCGCGCGGCTGCGATTGGTACTGCCTGGCAGCGCGGCGCGGTGCACTGTGGGACTCGGCACTGGCGGGAGGCGCAGGCCTGTGGCCGAGGTGAGGGGACTCTGGCGGCGGCAGGATGGTGAAGCTGACGGCGGAGCTGATCGAGCAGGCGGCGCAGTACACCAATGCTGTGCGGGACCGCGAGCTGGACCTTCGCGGTGAGTTAGGCGGAGCGCGGGCTGCGTCCCGGCTCGGCGCGCGCCGGAGAGAAGCGGCCCCGCCGCGTGCGCCGAGGCCGGAGCCCGGCCCGTGGGCCTCCCGCCCGGGTCCGGGTCACCTCGCATCGACTCCGCCAGGGCCCTTTGGAGCCGTCTCCTACCCGCTCCAGCTAGCAGACACGGCTCCTCAATTCCTTCCCGGGTCCGTACCCGTTAGGCTTTGCGCGGCTCGTTCAGCAGCCTGAACTGTTTGAGGGCCAGGCAAATAGAAATTGGTGCCTACAGGATGGCGACCTGTAAAACAGGATGGTTTTTAGCAAGTTCGTTCATATGACACGTGAGGGTAGATTAGATAAAAGTGAAAGTTATCTTAATTATACAGTAATCCCCTTTCGGATTTGTTCATTTGCTTTTGAGACAGGGTCTCCTGTCCCCAGAGCTGGCTTCAAACCGCTATGTAGTTAAGGATTTTCTCGAACTTACGATCTCTTGCCTTGACTTCCCGAGGTGCTGGGTTTAAATGTTTATATGATGCTACGGATGAGGCCAGGACTTTGTGCGTGATAGGCAAACAAGCACTCGCCCCAAAGAACCAGATCCGCAGCCCCCACTAATTCACTGTTATGAAGGTGTTTTCAACATTGAACTGTTTGACCTGAGACTTAATCATTACTTCCATGTGAGGGGTGGTGGGCACCCTTCACCTGTTGAGTTGGTTTTCAAAAACAGCATTAGCCCGGCGGTGGTTGTACACGTCTTTAATCCCAGCACTCAGAAGGTAGTGGTAGGCGGGTCTCTGGGTTCGAGGCCAGCCTAAGCTCCTGTCTCGAATGAAACAAGACAACAACAAGTAACCCGGCGTAACATTAAAAGTGTAATTATCAACCTAACTTTTCAAGAGATGGCTTTGAAAGCTATTAGAGTTATTAGGCTTAAGATTATGTAACTATGACCTGAGGCAACCACAGTCTCAGGGGACTGTGCTCTGCCGTTTGCTAATATCCCTTGCTGACCTCTAGGAAATCCTAGTACGTTTGTTGAAATTAATGCTTTCAATCTGTTAGAGGAGCATCTGGACCCTTTTACTGTCTTGGCACATTTTTGGTCTCTGCCGCATCTCTGAAGACCATGCAGCCTTGAGAAAGGTTATTTTGGTACCATATTTTATTGGACTCCTTCACAACTGAGTTGTGTACTAAATGTCTCTTCTTCCTCTGGTGTGTAGCTCGATGCTGATGCCCGTTAGATAGTCAAGGGGATGCTTGCAGTGTGATTTGGGGCTTATATAAACTGTTTTCGGCTCTGGTGCAGAGGAGGGTAGGCAGGATAGACGAGGCTATACAGCCGAGTTATGTGAAAGGTTGAGCACGCTAGTCACCAGTGCCTGAGCAAGGCTTGGGTACTGCCAGTAAGCAAGCCTTATAACTCAAGGACTTTGAGCGGTGTGAGTGCCTTGTAGGTGTTCTTATAAACAGTGGACACCAGTATTAGGAAGGATGCGCTTCTTGTTCTTGCCCTCAACCTCCTCACTTCTACTACACAACCACACACTTCATGGTTCTAAGGACCGGTAACTTGTTTGTCGTTTCTCTTCAGTGTTTTTGTGCAGTACTTGACATGGCACCGGTGCCGGTTTAATACTTCTTGAAAGAATACTTCAAGTCTAATTACCATCAAATACCCCTACTATTTTCAGAACCTTTCATTTATATTAATATTTGTTGTTTGTATTTTTCCCCTCTTACAGGTTATAAAATTCCTGTCATTGAAAATCTGGGTGCTACCTTAGACCAATTTGATGCTATTGATTTTTCTGACAATGAGATCAGGAAACTGGATGGTTTTCCTTTATTGAGAAGGCTGAAAACATTATTAGTGAACAACAACAGAATTTGGTAAGTGTCTGCTAGCGAGAATACTTTCTTCTCTGAAGTAGATGTTACAACGTACCCTGAAGATGGTGTGTTGTTGTTGTTGTTGTTGATGATGTGTTATTAGTGTTTTGCCTGTAAGTGTACCACATACCTGCCTGATGCCTTTGGAGGCCAGAAGAGGGTGTCAGTTCCCCTGGAGCTAGAGTTACAGACTGTTGTGAGCTGCCACATGCATGCTAGGAATAGAATCTGGGTCCTCTGGAAAGACAGCCAGCACTCCTAAGTTGCTGAGCCACCTCTCCAGCCTCTCCATGTCTCTTCTTAAAGGGAGAAATGAATCGAGCACTTCTCCTAAAAGATTGGGAGATTAATGTGGGCATTGGTCTGACTTACTGTTTACTCTTCAGAGATCTTTAATATTCGTAGTTGATACTAAACTTTGAATTTAAATTTAAAACATGTTGCTATGTATACATTTCAGATTCTGGAGCAGTTATCAACAGCATTGTAATAAAACAATTTCTAAGGGCCAGGTGTAAGGTACCCCCCCAACCCTAACACTTGGCAGGCTGAGGCACGCCAGTTTATCTCCTTAGCAAGTTCCACCTGGTGCTGCATAGTGAGACCCTGTCTCAGTAAAATCTTTTTAATTAAATAAAATCACTTTTCACTGAGACGCTATATATCATACACCCTGCTTTTTTTTTCTTTGTAGTTGGCTTCTAGAATATAATTCTGTGAAATTAAGATCCTATTTGTTTTTTTGAGACGGGGTCTCACTATGTAGCCTTGACTGGCCTGGAACTCACTATGGATCTGCCTGCCTCTGCTTGCCAAGTGTTGGAATTGAAGGTGTGCAGTACCACCTGGCTTTATCAGCTTTATATAAATATTGTATTAATATAGTTATTGAAGAAGATTTTTCATTCCTGGTACTGTTAGGGTCTATGGCTCTTGGGAAGAATTGTCAGGGGACTGGGATTGCAGAAGCTTTTATTAAGAAAAGATTCCAGGGGCTGGAGGTGTGGCTCAGTGTTTAAGAGTACTGGCTGCTCTTTTTCCAGTTCAGAGGACCAGGGCTCTTCCCCCAGACCAGCGTGGCAGCTCACCATTCCAGTTCCAGGGAATTCAAGGCCCTTTTCTGGCTTCCACAGGCACCAAGCACATAATTGGTATTCAGACATAAGTGCAAGCAAAACACCCACACACATAAAAGTACTGAGTGAGTGGAGTTTTTAGGTAGAAGCCATTTTCATGATTAACACTTTCTTTGGATGAATGTGTTGCACCAGCTCTGAGAATGCAGAATCATTGGTTTTTGAGTTTTCTGGGCAAAAAAAATTGCAAATTGGCTAAGTAGTCTTTTTTCTGCCCTGGAATCTCACCTTCCTTGAGGTGGGATGTGGGAGAGCTATTCTGACATACTTGCAAGGATAGAAATATTGTTTATTGCTTTCACTGAGAGCCTTTCTATTTTTCTTTTAGCCGTATAGGAGAGGGACTTGATCAGGCTCTCCCCTGTCTGACGGAACTTATCCTCACCAACAACAGTCTAGTGGAACTGGTAAGTTGAGTGGCGGTAATTGTAAAGGGTAAGGATGCTTCCTGTTCCTTTTTGCTTTTGCTTTTGGTTTTTTTTTTTTTTTCAAGACCAGGTTTCCCTGTAGCTTTGGAGCCTGTCCTGGAATTTGCTCTGTAGACCAGGCTGGCCTCGAACTCACAGAGATCCGCCTGCCTCTGCCTACTGAGTGCTGGGATTAAAGGCATGTGCCACCACTGCCCGGCCGAATGATAGAATTTTTTAAGTCCACTATTAATTCTGTCTTTTAAATGCATCACCAATATCCTATTTGCATTTAATGGTATTATTGGCATATCGTAGCTTGTCTTTTGAGGGACACTCTTTGTCTTCTGTTCTGTTTCTTTATATTGTGTGTGTATGCATGTGCACTGTCTGTGTCTGTCATTCTACTTTCCCTCAAATGCTTTACAAATTATTTGCTGTACCTATTTCTATTCATAGTCAGCAACCTCAGTTTAAAGTCTACAATACCTTTACATTTCTCAACTGTTATTCTTTTTAAATATAATATTTTCATTCTTTGAGAATTTAATACATGTGTACATGGTTTTGGTCTTATTCACTCCCAATTCCTCCCATATCTGCCCCTACCTTCTCACAATTTGATTCCCCCCCCCCCCCCCCCCCCCAATTTTTTTAACCCATCATGTCCTGTTTGTGCTGGCCATATGCTCTGGGTTATGGAACCATCTACAGGAGAATGGTTGAACTGCCAGGGCCCTTCAAGAATACTGACTCTCCCTCCTCCCGTTTCCCCAGCTGTAGAGGTGGGCACTTGTGAGCCCCTGCCCCCTTCCATGCTGGAATATTGACTCTGAGTTCATGAACAGTACAGTGGTCCTGCCATGTTCAGAAGACACTTGTATTGCCTGGTCTCCTGTGGTCTTTCCACTTGTCCTTCCTCAGTAGTCTAGGGGCCTTGGGAGAAGAGGTAGGATAGAGATGTCCCAGTGTGGCTCAGCCCTCCAGAAACACAGTCTCTACACTTTGGCCAGTCTGAGTTTATTCATAAACTGCTATCCACTCCACAAAGAACCTTCTCTGATGAGGTCCAGGAACTGCACAACTAATCTGTGGGGATAGAGATACATATTTAAAGGGCAGTTTGACGCAGTGTCCACTTAGCAAAACAATCATAGCCAGGTCAGCTCTGGGACCTGTGAGCTGCCAAACTTTGGATTTTTAGCTGGATTTATTGTACCAGACATGCATTTCCTCCTCTTGAAGTGGATCTTAGATCAAATCAGAAAATGGTTGTTTATATCATTGTTTGTGCCACTACTACGCCCATGGGTATATTTTGCCATGTTGTCGTTACTGAGCTGACAGTATTCATAGCTGGGGATGACTGTTGATGACATCATTTCTCAGCAGCCTGCCTAGAACTTCTGGTACTTTGGAAACGAACCAGCTAGTAGGAAGCTTCCTGGTCAATACCAACTCAATTTCTCATGTCCTGTGCTGAGAGTGTTTGGTGCCTTCACCAATAAGGTCTATCCTCAAGTTTCTGGTAGGCAACCTAGATCAGCTATTAGCCTATATTGTATTTTGAGACAATCCCTTAACTTTGTCACTCAGGCTGACTTGTAGCTCCATAAGTAGCTTAGGCTGGCCTTGAACTCACTACAGTCTTCTGGCCTTAGCCTTCCAAATTCTGGGATTACAGGCATGAGCTACTACACCCAGATTTAAAGCCTGTGCTCTACCAGCATACAGCTGGGGATGTAGAAAGTCCCAGCAGGGGTCTTTCTGGAGTCAGTGCCTCTGGTGATATGTTATAGAATCAAAAATTGGATCTAGGACCTTTCGGGTGCTAGTTAAACCCCCTATTACTGAGCTATAGGCCTAGCTATTCTTTGTCTTAAACCCGTCAGCATGCTGTCATTATGTTCTGTACTGTGATGTATAACAGACACTTTTTATTTCTTTTGGAGTCTTTTTATGGTCGTGAGCCAGTTTTCAATCTCTAGTGCTTCTTCTGACAGCATGAAGGTAACTGCTTGCTCTCCGAGAACTCTGTTCTCTATCACTGCTTTTTAAAATTGTGACCAGAGTAACAAAGGTACATGTCATCCATTTACGGCCACACTGACCTTCTCTGTCCTCCCAGTTTGTTGTAGTCTGTTTGCTGCAGTGGGTACTCCTGCTTTCATCTGTGGTATTTTCCCGCGTCCCTCGAGTTACTCAATTATGTCTATCTCAGGTTTTTCCTTAGTGTAGGACTTTGTCCTGGAAGGGACACAGTGTGACCAGCCAGGACTATATAGCAAGACTCTGTGGGAGAAAAGACAACAAGCATGAAGATCCACATTGCTGTAGTCTCATCACACCCTATCTGGATCTCCCTGTACATATTATTGGAACATGCAGATCGTTGGGCAGCTATTCTCAAACTGAACATCTGTTGGTATTATAGAGTTCTGTGGCTTATCGTGCACCTTCTTGCCTTTCCTCTACTTCTTTCTGCACAAATGCTGTGCAAGTCCTGTAGCTGGCATCCCTACTTATTCCCAGTATATAGTTTCTAGGAAATACCTTGTCTAGTTTGCTTGTAGCTTTGGATGATGGCTTTTTAGTTTGCTATCTTTGTTCCATCATGGTTTCCAGGACAATTTGGGAAGATGAGAATATGTAGCCCTGATTGGCCAGAACTCAATATGTAGAATAGGCTGGCCTCAGACTCACTGAGATCTCTCTGTCTCTGTCTCCCAAGTGCTGGGGTAAAGACATGTGCCACTATGACTGGCCACCATAAAATTTTGAACTAAACTATTCACATTGTCTTTTAAACTATTTGAAGAGGGGGTAGGGGAAGACTAAGATAACAATGCCTTCTCTCAAAGATAATATGCTCCCTGGGACCACTTGGGATATACTAACGAGAAAGGACATTTGCACCAGGTTTGGCAGCATATACCCATTATTCCAACACTTGGGAGGATCAGGAATGAAGATCATCCTAGGCTGCATAGCAAGTTCAGTGCCAGCCCAGGCTTTAGGAGATTCTGTCTCAAACAACAAAAAATCCACCTTAGACAAAGATCTTGGCTTGAGCTTCCTGTGTAATACCTTGCTCCTAAGTAAGTCACCAATGTTGGCATTAGTTTTATTTTTGAATCATTGTTAATAGTCATTTTGAGATTGCTATAGGAAACCAAGTTTTTTATCTTCTGTAGAAACAAATGCTGTTACTACCAAGACTTAAAGAAGTTAGAATATATTCATCAGTTCATTAGGTGGAAGCTATTTGGATAGCTGTGTTGTATTAGTATCTGACTAGGTGCCAGGGCAGTGAAAAAATACGTAAATGATAGTGTGGATACTTGTTTCAAAGATGCTTGTCACTTCAAAATATCAGAATAGGGGATCTGGAGAGATGGCTCAGTGGTTAAGAGCACTGTCTGCACTTCCAGAGGTCCTGAGTTCAATTCCCAGCAACCACATGGTGGCTGCAAACCATCTGTAATGAGATCTGGCGCCCTCCTCTGGCGTGTGGGTATACATGGAGGCAGAAAGTTGTATACATAATAAATAAATCTTTAAAAAAAATATATCAGAATAGAAGCGTGTCTATCAGCCTTGTTCTTACTTTGACTCTTATTTTATAGGGTGATCTGGATCCTTTGGCATCTCTCAAATCACTGACATATCTAAGGTATGGAAATAGCTGGTTGTGATAGTTTGACTAGTGAAGTCCTTAACACGGTCAGGCTGCTACTGAACGGCTCTTCCCTGGATGTTGTGTGTTCCTTGTGACAGTAATGTAGGAAGAGTGGTGTGCTTTCTCTTGATGTATAGTCACTAAACTTTTCAAATGACTTTCTCCCATGGAATGCTGTGAGTGAGATTGGCACTGTCCCTTTTTTATAGCATCCTAAGAAATCCTGTAACAAATAAGAAGCATTACCGACTTTATGTGATCTACAAAGTCCCACAAGTCAGAGTACTGGACTTTCAGAAAGTGAAACTCAAAGTGAGTATTGCATCCTGGCTGTGAGTCTTTATAGAATGATCCTTTATACTTTCATGACCAGTTTTTTAAAGTTGCTTAGTAAGTTTTTACCGTTATATTGAAAGTTATGTGTGAGAAAGAACACATTAAATCAGGGTTGTTTGTTGTTGTTTTTGTTTTTCTCATGATAGTTTATGGCAGGGCGTTGTTGGCCATTCCAGAGCTGGCCAGATGCTTGAACTACACAATGGGTTGTCTGCTTAGATGTGTCCCCAACAAGGAGTGTAGTATAGTCCAGCTGTGAGCAGCTGTGCCTGTTAGAATGGCTTTTCCTCTGTGGGAAGTGCTAATTCTCTGTAGTCCCTTGGGAGTCCCTCTTAGAAACTAGCAGGGGGGGGGGCTTTTTGAGAGCTTTGCCCGAGAAGGTTGGACCATGTGTCTCCTAATTTAAAGTTGGCTTTTGGTGTTTTTACCAGCCCAGAATACATCAGGAGAATTCTCTTCCATGTTTTCTAAGGAATGCATCTAAATGCATGTGGTATTCCTATTTCAATTAACTCTGTGTGTGGTGTCGCTGTAGGAGCGTCAGGAAGCAGAGAAAATGTTCAAGGGCAAACGGGGTGCACAGCTTGCAAAGGATATTGCCAGGAGAAGCAAAACGTAAGATACGGATATCCAACTTAACTCAACTTCCCTTCAGAAACACTGTCTGTCTGGCAGTTTGCCTCTTAGAAAAATTAAACTCCAAACTGGTTAGTGTGGTAGTACATTTGAATGATGGTGTCTGGCCATCCATGACATCGTGGGAAATTTCTACCAGGTTAGCAGAGCATATATTTTGGTTTACCATCTTAGTGTGGTATTAAACATCCTGCTTTCTCTATTGGAAGATGGATCGGGTGGTGTTTCTGAAGGAGAGAGTTCTTGTATCAGTTTGTTAACAAAGATAAGATACTACACTGGTTGAATTACTTTCAAAAGCTTTTGAAAGTAAGAGAAGCAGCTTGCACCAGTCAGAATGTAACGATTATATTCTCCCTCCCAAGTTTTAATCCAGGTGCTGGTTTGCCAACTGACAAAAAGAAAGGTGGGCCATCTGCAGGGGATGTAGAAGCAATCAAGGTGAGGATGTGTGTGTCTGAGTTGTCAGACTCGAGAGAGCCGAGATGGGACAGGACAGCGGCATGGCCTAGTGC
Organism: Alexandromys fortis; assembly: GCF_014885135.2. NCBI lineage: Eukaryota > Metazoa > Chordata > Mammalia > Rodentia > Cricetidae > Alexandromys > Alexandromys fortis. The sequence continues at coordinate 1,862,070 of NW_026067945.1, forward strand.
TAAACATTGTAGATCCCATTATCCCATAGTTCTTAGGAAGACTCTGATCATTCTAGTTCAGGAAAAGACTACCATGCCTATTTGACCAGACTTTGATTTGAATTAATTGCATGAACTAATCAAAGGCATCTGTATGTGTCTCCTCCTGGGGACATTCTCTTCTTTGAGCAGGATTTGCTGGCTGGCAGCTCCTGTTGAAGTATCTGTAGAAAATCCTAGTCTCCAGTAACAGAATTCCCAACAGATACTTAGGTTGGATTTTAGGGCATGAAATGATTGATTGCTGCTTCTCTTTTATAAGAGCCTGAATCTCTTCCTAAATATTGAAAATGGATGAAGTAAGTTGAATTTTTTTTGTGCTTATTTTCATCCTTTATTATTTGTGCAATTTTTAAAATCCTCACAAGTCATGTACTAAATGCTTACAATTGAGATATCAAATTTCCATCAGAATATTTTTGCCTGTATTTAGATATCAAAAAAAGAGAAAGAAAAAGATTGAAATAAATTGTTCAAACATACTGAAAGTCAGTGTCAGTTTTGAATTTAAATTTTAGAAATTTAATTACCACAAAAATAACACTAAATGTTGAATTCCTAAATTGTACTGCTCTCAAGTACTAAACAAGCTTTTTGAAAAGGACAACAGAATTCTAGCCACACTTAATCAAGTATTCAAAGTGTTTGATTGAGAGACCTTTACTGCCCAGCCCAGGCTCCTTACAGGGCATTGTGTCTATTTGAAGAAACTAATCAGATTCTAGATTGATTTAATATACCAGTGCAATTCTTCCCCCATCACAGAACCGTGTGGTTGATGTTCTATAGGAAAGTTGCTAGGAATTTCTGCGGTGTCTGCTGGGTGGTAGTCATCATCTTTCTCCCTTTTCCTGTGTTTTCCAGAACGCCATAGCAAATGCATCTACACTGGCTGAGGTTGAGAGGCTGAAGGGCTTGCTGCAGTCTGGCCAAATACCTGGCAGAGAGCGCAGACCAGGTGAGAAATGTTCTCCGTGGAATTCCAGAACATCACACTTGGAACTATCACAGAGGAGTACCTGGCTGGCATGATGACCAGACCTGAAATCCCGTATTCAGGAGTTGAAGGTCGTTCTTGGCCACAAAACAAAAACAAGTTTGAAATCAGCTTGAGCTACACAAGACCAAGACCTTTTTTAGGGTGGGGGTGGGAGAAAATAGGAATGAAGGAAAGAAGTAGAAGTAGGGAGGGAAGGGCAATAAAGTTAAGCCATTAGAATATTTATGGGGGTCTTTTCAAGTTGTAGCAAAGCATTTTTTTTTTTTTTTTTTTTTTTTTGGTTTTTAGAGACAGGGTTTCTCTGTGGCTTTGGAGCCTGTCCTGGAACTAGCTCTAGACCAAGCTGGCCTCGAACTCACAGAGATCCACCTGCCTCTGCCTCCCGAGTGCTGGGATTAAAGGCATGCGCCACCACCGCCCGGCTAGCAAAGCATTTTATAATGTGGAAAGAGCAAAGTTCCAGAGGTGATTGTGAACTTCTAAGTCATGTGCTACATAATGGGCACTCTTGGTGAATTGATACATTGCATATGCAATAGTGGTCCCATAAAGTAACAGCTTAAAAATTGCCTGATGCTTTTACTGTATGCTTTTTGTGTTTATAGATAGATGAACAGTGACATGTTGTCTAGGTTCATAGTATAGAAAAAATAATTGCCTTCACCATATAGGTAGTTTAATAGCTTATACCATCTAGTTTGTGTAAGTATGCACTGTCATGTTCATCAAAACAAGATCTCCAGTGATAAAATTCCTAGAACATAGATTCCTGTAAAGGAAGGTATGGCTATTATGGTAATTTTAGTGGTTAGCTGCACAGGCTATATAGAGAGCCTGACCAGTACTGTCTTTGGGCAGGTTTCTTCATCTTAGGCAAGTTTAAGATAGGTACTATCACCAAAAGGTTTGGTGGAGGATTGTAATAATTGCACTTAGCACAAGGCAAGTTTTGGGTAGATGTTAACTAGTGTAATGTTTGAATGCCAAGTTGTGTCAGCAAATTGAGTGCTAAAGATACATTATTCAAATAAAGTAATCAGGTATTACACATTTTGATATAAGTATCTCTCAGGGATCATTATCTTTGAGCTGTTTTGTTTTTAGTTATGGACCCACTTAGTTTAGTCATGGTTACTTGCATGAGCAGGGGGCAGGGGTGTTTACTGGAACAATGATTACATTCCCGAAGAAAACGACCTCCTACCTCAGCATCTATTAATTGCCAGTTGCTCCTCAGAGAGAGGATATAGGATAGTTTTAAGATTGGTGACATTGTTGTGTTGTTCCTAGGCCCCTGGGGACATGCAAGGCAAATTATTTCTGTAATAAGTCCAAGGTGTTTACTCTTTTCATTTAGTAGCATTTGTACTGGTGGAGAAGACCTGGTACCTCAGCAAGGAGTGTTCTTCCTTGCATCTACTCCCAGTAAAATTCATGTAATTTCACTCCCTGTTCTAGATGAAGGAATAGAAATGATTTTCTTTGGAACTAAAGATAGAGTTAAGATACCAATACTTAAGTTCCTGTTTATTACCAATGATAAAATTACAGGTTCTTAAGCAAAAATTGAAGTTTGGAAAACTTGGGCTGGGGTGTAATCTGGTAGAACATTGCCGAACACACATGAGACCCTGGGTTCAAACTTCACTGTTAGTAGAAGGAAAACGTATACCCACTGGTACAATGTTGATATCTTACTCATATTTACAAACGTTTCTGGAAAAGTGGGAATATTAATGAAATTTCGTTTTCATGATACCGTGTCATGAAATTACTCAACATTTGAAAGATCTACAAAACAGGGTAAATGAATTTTTCCAAGTACTCTAGTGTCTGTATGTATAGGTACAAGATCCGTTCAGACTACAGGGATTTGAGCTGCAGGTATGAATGGAAAGAGTTCCTTGAGAAAACTTCAAGTTCACCTTTGGGAATCGTCTGTGAGAAGCTGCTGTTTGCTTCTGACTGCAGATGTCACAGACTTGAACTTCAGTAGTTTCTCTGAGCATTTGAACAAGGCAACACTTTTTGTTTTTGCTTTTAGAGACAGGGGTCTCTCTACATAGTCCTGCTGTCCTCTCTCACTAGGCTGGACTAACTCTGACATTCATCTGCCTCTGCCTCCTGGCTGCTGGGATTAAAGGCATATACTACCATGTTCAGCATTTTTGTTTTGTTTTTTTCTTCTTTTTTCAGAATACATTGACCCTTCAAAAAAAGTATTTGTTGGTTGGTTGGTTGGTTGGTTGGTTTTTCGAGTCAGGGTTTCTCTTGTGTCTTGGAACTCAAATCAGGCTGGCCTTGAACTCTGCCTCCAAAGTTCCACTACCACTCTGCAACCAAAAATCTTTAAAAATCTTAAAAAAAAAATTCTGCCACAGAAACTTCACATTTTGTTTTATTAATGTGTATGTGTCTGGTGAATGGACAGGTAATACAAAATTGACATGACTTATGGTTTTATGGTTTTTTTCCAGGTCCAAGTGATGATGGTGAAGAAGAGATGGAAGAAGACACAGTCACAAATGGGTCCTGAGCTGTGACACACAGGCTCTCTAGGGACAGGTCTTGCTTTTTAAGCATGGAGTAACAGCTTTGCTCGTGTCAACAACATGGAATCAGTCAGCATTGCTGAGTGCTCAGAACTACTGCTGATAATTTTTTAATATGAACGTTCCTATCTAAATGCCCATTTTCTACAAATGATAAAATAAAGGCCACTTTCTGTGCTGCCAGATTGTCTGCTGTGTGTTTGTGGTGAGATATAAGGACATGTTTAAGTTGGAAGTTTGGGAGTGTGTTAGTGTTCCCATTACTGGCCAGAAAGCAAGTTGGGAAGAGAAGGGTTTATTTGTCGTGTACACTTCCATATTGCTGTTCATTACTGAAGGAAGTCAGGATAGCAACTCAGACAGGGCAGGAACCTGGAGGCAGGAGCTGACGCAGAGGCCATGGAAGGGTGCTGCTTACTGGCTTGCTTTTCATGACTAGCAGCCCAGGGATGGCAGTACCCACTTTGGACTTGCCCCCTTTGATGACTAATTGAGAAAATGCCCTGCGTTAGAAACTCATGGATGCATTTCCTCAAGTGAGGCTCTATCCTATCTGATGACTCTAGCTTGTGTCAGGTTGATAAAAAATACCCACTGCAGGGAGAATGGTGTTTTTGAATAAACATTACTTCCAATTATGAAATGTTACAGATTCTTTGTAAAGGCAGGCAGAATTTAGGACTGGACAAATAAAACTGCACACATAAGCAGCAGCTAACTGCATTCCTTATTTAGGAAAAGCTTTTGTTGTTAAATATCAGTACCATGGTTTCTCTACTCTGCCTTGTTCCCTTAAGAACAATGTCTTTCTCAGCCTGGAGTTAGGCCCAGCAGTCCTATCTCCACCCACAGTACTGCATTAGTACAGACCTAGCTTTTTACAGGGCCGGTGGGGATTTGAACTCAGGCTTGCATAGCAAGCACTCTTAGCCATCGAACCATTTTCCCAGCCCCTGATTGGTTTTTCAGACTCCTATGGTAATTCCGGATGTGACAAGCATATTAAATAGTCGATGATTTTCATCAATGGGTGACAACTAGCTGCTCTTGTAGAGAGATACAGTGAAACTGGCTTTCTAGGGGTCTGCGCTGGATTGGAGTCTGGTTTGCAGTATCCCACAGCCCTTCTGTTCATGCACTGGCCCCTGTTGCTCATAAGACAGATGAAGATGAAGTGCTTGCTTCTTAGGGCTGTGACTGTGGCTTTATGACAGTCATGCAGAGACTGTGCACCAAAGAAAAAATGTTTCTGTTTTCCATAGCTTCATTGAGTTCTTACTGGATGACACTCCATCTTGGTCAACAATCCAAGTGTTGACAGTTGGTGTCCGGGGTAACTTAGGATTGCGCGTTTTTAACTAAAGGTAACTCGAGTTTGGCACCCAGGCCTGGGCTACACTGTAGTCCTTGAGAATGTTGGAGGCTGCTGAGCATGCTCTGAGTTAGTCTGGACTGAGCAGAACTTTGAGTACTGGATAGTTTAGTGATTGAGATAGGTGGGAAAAAGCACACCCAGCACACCATTACGTCCTGTACGCCAGTGTCCTGATCAAGGACTTTGCAAAGCTGGCCAGAGGCAAAGGAGGCTTCCTCTCTTCCATCTGTGTCTCAGGACCCAAATAATTGGTCAGGTTCACTTCAACCCATGCTATTTTCCCTAGAACCCAACATTTTCAGTGAATAATTTTGTAGAGCATGAGTTTTGTTCAGGCTAATGTTGGGCGTGTTACAGCAGAAACAGCAGCAAGAATGAGTCCATGGAACTACATTAACATACTGACTTGAAATGGTGTCTCATAGTCCCGGCTGGCTTTCAACTAGCCAGACAGCTGAAATTGACCTTGAACCTCTAATCCTTACACCGCCACCTCCCAACAGCTGAGATCACAGGTGTGCCACCACACCTGACCTTGAATGTTACTGCTTTAGCGTTTGTATGTAATTGGTAAATGTCTTGGCTTTAAGGCTTAATATGATCAATAAGAGTTGATTAATGATTAACCTGAAGCTTGATCCCTGGATCTACAACTGGTCTCCATACATATGCCCATATACATACAAGCACACACAGGAGCAGGAGTGGGAAAGATGACTCAGTGACTTAGAGGACTTGATGTTCTCAAAGAGAACCTGGATTTGGTTCTCAGCACCAACACTGCAGTTCACAACCTTCTGAACAGCTCCAGGGAATCCAACACCCTCTGACCTCCATGGGCACTGCAGGTGTATGGTGTACTTACATGCATGCAAAAACACTTATTCAAGTGCCCACAGAGGGGCTAGAGAAATGGCTCAGAGGTTAAGAGTACTAGCTGGTCTTTCAGAGGATCAGGGTTCAATTCCTAGCACCCACATGGCAACTTACACCTGTCTGTATCTCCAGTTCCAGGGGATCTGACACAGACATGCATACATGCATGCAAAACACCAATGCACATAAAATAAATTATTTAAAAAAAATAAAAAAAGAGTAGAGTAGCCGGGCAGTGTTTGCGCAGGCCTTTATTCCCAGCACTCGGGAGGCAGAGGCAGGCGGATCTCTGTGCGTTCGAGGCCAGCCTGGTCTACAAGAACTAGTTCCAGGACAGGAACCAAAAGCTACGGAGAAACCCTGTCTCAAAAAATCAAAAAAAAAATTATTAAAAAAAAAAGAAAAAACAAACAAATATGCACATAAAATATATTTTATTCATTCTCTCTCTCTCTCTCTCTCTCTCTCTCTCTCTCTCTCTCACACACACACACACACACACACACACACACACTACTCTGCCCTTGGGATTATCTCCCTCTTCCCAACTAGCCACCCCTTTTCTATGTGCTGGACTTAGTGAGTTAGGGTTGTTTACGGGAGTACAGGCTGCATCACTGAAGCATTGTTTCTTACTCCTCCATCAACTAGCAGTAGTAGAGTCCTGGGGGGTCAGGTGGGACTGAATTAGCACCTCCCCCTCTCAGTGGTAGGGTGTTGAGCCCAGTCTTGTGCAGATCTTGTGACATCTGTACTTAGCTAGAGCAGCTGGCTTTCTATGCCTACTTCTCCTCAGAAAACTAACTAACCTACTCAGGACTGATAACATTTCTGCTTAGTTGCCGTCAACCAAAGCAACCCACCTAGCTAAATACAGTGGCTGCGGAGATTCACCTACGCTGAAAGCCGTGGCTGTAAGAAGTACCCATGCAAGGATGTGGTTCTAAAAAGTGGCAGTTAGAGCTAGGCATTTAGTCTGCATAACCAACAGTGACCTTGTGGTTGCTATTCACCTTTGTCCTGTTTCTGCAAGTAACACCTGAACTTCTCAAGTGCCTGACTGGGCCCTAGGTGACAAGCACTTGATGAAAGGGTTAAACATAACACAGCTGAGACGTAAAATCAGTTTCATAGAAACTGGAATAAAAGCCTAAAATCTATGCACTCAATTCAAAATGCTTTCCGTTTTAGTGGATTATTATACTGTGCACATCTAAGTGCACGCTTGCTGCCCAAGAGTAAACAAAGCGACTTTGTACATTTGTTTTATTGATGTGGCTTTGTTGTTTTTGAGAAGGGCTAACTATGTAGCTAGCCCTGGCCAAAGTGGAACTCATGGATATCCACCTGCCTCTGTCTCCCGTGGTTTTGGTTTTTGAGGCAGTCTCCGGTTGCCCAGTGTGGCCTTCCTGTGACACCAAAGATGACCTTGGATTCCTGATCCTCTTCTCTCTTCCTCACAAACATTGTGATTAGAAGCTTTTGCCACCATAGTCTGTGGATGCAGCGCAGAGCTTAAAACCCAGGGTTTGGACATGCTAGACAAGGAAGTACTTGACCTAAGTGAGATACATTCCTCGTCCTACTTCGTATATTTTTAATGCATTATCTCTATGAATTGCTAATTTCTATTTTATATTGCAGAATTAAAGTGGAAAAGATTCCTTGTTATTGGCATTGTGTAAAAGAATTGATTTTATTAGGACATTTTCATATATGTGTATCATGTACTTTGATCATACCCACCCCACCTTTTTGCTTGTTTCTCTTTATAGCCCTGGCTGTCCTGGAACTCACTCCATAAAACAGGCTGGCCTCGAACTCAGGAATGAGTACTGGGGTTAAAGGTGTGCATCACTAATGCCTGGCATTTTGTTGGTGGTGGTTTTGTTCCCACTCCCTTTTAAAGAAACTAAATGTTACTACTTATTTCATCATCGTGATAACAGATGTTACCGGACTGGAAAAACAGGCAAATTAAGCAACCTCTTCCCTCTTAACCAGACGTTTCTCTTGCATTTGTATGACGAAGCCTAAGGAAGTGAGAAATCACCTTAAACTAAGAGTAATGGTTCAAACTGGGGGTGTAGCTCAAAAGTAGAGCGTAGGGAGCCCAATGATCAGTACCTCAAATTTTTAAACAGAGGCATCATTTTTTTTACCACTAAGAGGAAAACATTGCGAATATAAAACAAATTCAGCAAATTGATGGCTATTGTCATAGCCTTAACTGATAATAATATCCAGTCATCAATTTTCTGATTGTAAATTACATTTTCAAGGTGGCTGAAAAGTGAAGCAATTGCAGGCTTTTCTCTCCCATGTTCCATGAACACCAGTCCTTCAGTAGGAAAACCTGCTTTAGTTTGCTACTGTAGTAGGCTACTCAACAGGCTAATTTTATGAAGCAATGGCATTTTGGAGATTCAAAGTCCACAAAACACGGCAAAACTTCGGTCAGGGTCTTTTGACTGTATCACATCATGGCGGAATGCATATAAATCTGCCTTCCTTTTTCCTGGAGAACTCCATACTGACTTCATATGACCCTGCAAAGGACTCGCCTTTATACACCACGGATAAAATTGTTGCCTTCTTAATCCCGTTAACCTAAGACTTTGGAAACTTGATTCCATCAGTTCCATTTCAAATCGTAGCAGTCTCCTTTATTGCTTTCCTAATATGTTGCTGGGACGCAGTACGAAACTGTGGTAATGCCGGGCGGTGGTGGCGCACGCCTTTAATCCCAGCACTCGGGAGGCAGAGGCAGGCGGATCTCTGTGAGTTCGAGGCCAGCCTGGTCTACAAGAACTAGTGCCAGGACAGGCTCCAAAGCTACAGAGAAACCCTGTCTCGAAAAACTAAAAAAAAAAAAAAAAAAAAAAAAAAAACTGTGGTAATGTGTCACATAGTAAGAGTCTAAACATGTCGGCGTCATTAATACATTAATCCTTCTCTTGGCATTGTGGTTCCTTAGAAATAATTTGGGTCAGTGGAGTATTAGGTCGCTTTCCTCATGCTTGTAGAGGGGACCTATGCTGCAGCCCTCACTGGCCCTGTGACAAGGGCGGGATGCAAATCTCATCCCTACGAGGCTCCAAATCCCTTGCTCCTCGCTGTCCAATCAGTATCAAGTACAAGGTCTGTAGGAAATCAGTGTAAGATCATTTATCCACTTCCACAGCTTCTAAATGCCGCCCCAGTTCCTCCCCAAAAGTCAAACGCGCTTCCGCCTGGGCGTCCTCAAGCCCCGCCCTCCAGCCACACCCCATCTGTGATTGGTCGAGCGTCGAGACGAGTCGAGCCACGATAGGTCAGAACCGCCTCGCGGCCGTGAGCGCCACGTGTACAAAGGGCCGAACCGGAAGCCCCGAGCCGAGAACAGTACTGGGCCTGTCGTTGGCAGCGGAGGCCATGGAGCTCCCCGAGGAATCTCTGTCCGCGCGGCCGGCGCTGGAGACCGAGGGCCTGAGATTCCTGCACGTTACAGGTGACGGGCGGCTGGGCGTGCGGCAGGCGCCGCCATGCTCGGTGGGTCGGCCTCCAGGAGGCCTGGCGTTATCGCCGCGGGCAGGCAGGGAAGGCGGGCTGGGCCCGAGCGCAGCTTCCCCGAAGTCAGCCCGCTCTGGGCGGGCGCTCGCGGACTTGGTTCGCTGGGGTCCTTCTAACACCTTCCTTTTGCAGTGACTGGAGTCTCCGGCCGGCGTTTTGCTCTGCGCAACCCTAACCCACTGCTGTCTCCTTTACAAAGCGTAGCTCCGGGAGTCCGGCTGGCCTTTGGCTGTCCTGAATTGGATAGACACATCCCTCCCTAGTCCTTCAGAACCCCGCTGCTGTGCCCTGCACCCTCCAGACTACTCCGGAATGCCCTGGTGGTTAAGTTTCTGTACCCAGACTTTCCGGAATCCTTCCATTCCTGGCCCAGATAGTAACTATTTTAGGGGTCTGGTTTCTCAGCTAGATGCGAAGGTTCTGAAGGCAGGAGCTATGATTTATCTTTGCTGAATATTATTGAAAAATGGCATTCTCCGTTTTTTGAACCTGCTTTCTTTTTGTCAGTGGGCTCCGTGCTGGCCAGCTACGGCTGGTACATCCTCTTCAGCTGCATCCTTCTCTACATTGTCATCCAGAAACTCGCAGTCCGACTGAGGGCGTGGAGGCAGAGGCAGCTGGACCAGGCTGAGGCTGTTCTGGGTTAGTATCCTGTGATAGAAATGAAGGCACCTGTAGCTTACTTTCATGGGTGGCAGCAGTTTATGCCGTTTAGTTTGGGTTTTTTGGAAGATTTTTATTGAGATGCAAAAAGTTCCCAATGGTGTGTAGTATACTCAGTGCACATCTTGTTTAGTAAGAGGAGCAAAATGAAAACTTAACCTTTTCCTTGTGCTCTAGCTACATCCTTTGAGTTATTGTGAATGACCAGAAGAAACTCGGCATTAGGATTTTGCATGCACTTCGTTTTGATTTTTCCCAGACCTCATTAAACCTGATTTCTGCCAGACGGTGGTGGCACACGCCTTTAATCCCAGCACTTGGGAGGCAGAGGCAGGCGGATCTCTGTGAGTTCCAGGCCAACCTGGTCTACAAGAGCTAGTTCTAGAACAGGCTCCAAAGCTACAGAGAAACCTGTCTCGAAAAACAAAAACAAAACAAAAAACCTGATTTCCACTTCTCATTTGGTTGTTTAAAAAAACCTCAAAGTGCAGCCATTCTACCTACACCTCTGTGGCTGTGCCCAAATGAAATGTTAAGTATTTTATGCTGCAGTATAACTAAAATACAGATCACCATGCATCTGAATTACCATGGTACTGAGACTGGGGTGGAAAGCCTTGATTTACAGCGAGGCAAAAAGGTAAACTAGGATTGGGTATGGGGCACACACCTCTAGTCCCAGCACTCAGGAGGCAGAGGCTGGCAGATCTGTATGAATTTCAGGTCAGCCCAGTCTACATGGAGAGTTCTAGGTCAGCCAGGACTACATAGTAAGAAAGACCCTATCTCAAAAAAAAAAAAAAGAAAAAAGAAAAAAAAGAAAACCCTATCTCAAAAAAAAAAAAAAAGGAAACTGGGTTGGAGCTGGGACTCAGCTGGTGGAGTGCTGGAGTAGCACACACAAGGCCTGGGGTTTAGTCTCCAGCACCAAATAAAAGTGGGCATGGTGGCCAGCTTTCGTTGTCCCGCCCTGGGAGGTGGAGGGTCAGGAGTTTAAGGTCACTCAGTGCCACATAGTGAGTTGGAGACCGGTTGAGGTTACATTAGACCCTATCTCAACCAGAAGTTAGTTAAGCTGGGACATCCATATTCAGTTCATAATGCTAATTGAAAGGACTTGGTTTTTGTTGGAAGAGGATCTTACACCTCTTCTCATAGACCTGGGCTAGTCCAGTGATAGATGGAGATGCAGAGGCCTTGAGCTTTGCTTTCTTCTGGACCTCTGGTCAACCTAGAGATTGAGCGCGAGTGAGATGTGTGGCGTATATGTGGTACAGTAGAGTCTTGCTCCGCAGCCATCACAGCACTTAGTGCTCCTCTCTTAGTGTGCAAGGATATATTTCGTGGTGATTTTCTGACATTTGAATCTCTATATTTATAGGCTATTTTATATGGAGTCATACCTCATTGTTTTTTCTTCCTGTTTTAGAACCTGATGTTGTTGTTAAGCGACAAGAGGCTTTAGCAGCTGCCCGTTTGAGAATGCAGGAAGATCTAAATGCCCAAGTTGAAAAACATAAGGAAAAACTAAGACAGGTATGAACTGGGTTGACTTAATAATTGTGTTGGGTTTTTTTTCTTTTCTTTGTTTTTTTCAGGGCCTTGAGCATGCTAGGCAAGGTCTCTATTGCCTATCCATACCTCTATTGAACTAACTGTTCAAGGCTTAGTGCTAATGGTCAGAAAAATATTTGCTGTTATTTGCAAGCATAGAGCAGAGTCGTGTCTCATTAAGTTCCAGCTGCATTTCATAGTCTACTAGGTCAGCACTGCCCATATAGAGGAAATATGCTGGCTAGGCATAGGTTTGTGAATTCATTGCTACCATGGACAGTGTTTGTGGGTGAGTGAGTGCATGTCTTTTGGGTGGATATCAAGAATTAATTTCGTTTAGTTTACTGTGGGTCAGCGTGCTTGCTTTGTACAGTTTTGAACTGTCAAGGGAGAAATACTCTTGAAGAAAAGTACATCTTTTGTTTCTGTCTTGTCTTCAAGCGTTTTCTTAACAGTATTACTCCACAAGACTGTGTGCTTGGGTCACATTGCTGCCAGAGCCCGTGTAGATACCAGCCTGTCTACCTCCCAAGTGCTGGGATTCCAAGCTCCATATTTAGCTTTGTTTGAAGCTGGGTATTGCATATGACTTAGTTTAGGGATGGTCAAGCACACAGCTGTGGGTTTCAGGAGAGCAAGAAAAGCGTAAGGCTTAGATAAGGATTGTGTTGGTGGAAGTGTGGACTAAAAGATTGGAATTTTGAGGTTTTTTTTTTTTTTTTTTTTTTTTTGATTTCTCCGTAGCTATTTGGTTCCTGTCTAGCTCTTGTAGACCAGGCTGGCCTCGAACTCACAGAGATCCGCCTGCCTCTGCCTCCCAAGTGCTGGGATTAAAGGCGTGTGCCACCACTGCCCGGCTTTTTTTAAGTCATGGATTTTCATGGGACGAAAGGTGGAAAGTGAGGGGAAGGAGGAACCAGGGATTACTCTGAGCAGCCAGGGGAGTTGCACTGGTCCTCATGGGAGTGAGACTGCTGTATTAGGTACTTCCGCTGCTATGCTGGAATGACAAGCAACTGGGGAGAAAGGGTTTATTTTGGTGTCCAGCCCCTGGGGGAGGACACAGTCTGTCATGGCAACAGGAACATGAGGCCAGCCTGGCAGTCAGGAAGCAGACAGGGCAGGAAATGGAGCCAGGCTATAAAATCTCAAAGTACCTCCAAGAACATACTTCCTCCAGCAAGGCTGCCCCTCCTAAAGGTTCCATGACATTCGCAAACATTGCTGCCAGCTGGAGACCACGTGTTCAGATACTAGTAGTGCCTATGGGTGACATTTATCATTCAGATGACATTTGTACACTACCATTGAGCTAATCTGTCATTGTCTTTTCCTGTCCTATCCAGAAGTTTTCAGCGCCTCTCTCATGTCCCACAAAAATAACCCTCTGCCAGCTGTGAGGCACCAGAGAATTTGATCTCAGAATTATCAGCCTCAGTTGTGTCACTGGGCTTCCAGAGACATGTGCCTTTCTGCCACATCAGCAGCTCCTCTTGTTTCTGCATGGCCATCCTTTCGGGTCTGCTCTTCCCAACTTGACTGGGACCCAGAAGGAAAGAACATAATAAGATATAAATGCACACCCGCTCTCCTGAGGCATTTAGTCCACTAGCAGCCTTCAGTTGATATAAGCTAGTTGCCAGTCTTCCCCTTAGTCACCAGACTGACTTTAAAGTTAGGAATTAGAAACCTGTGTGTGGTATAGAAGTTTAATCTGTGGAAATTACATCTCCACTGTTCTTGCTTCTTACCCACTGCCTAAATAGCCCATGTAATGTTATATTTATTTAGGTGTTTTGTTTTGTTTTGTTTGTTTGTTTGAGACAGAGTTTCTCTGTGTAGCATTGGAACCTGTCCTGGAACTCTTGTTGACCAGGCTGGCCTCAAACTCACAGAGATCCGCCTGCCTCTACTTCCCGAGTGCTGGGATTAAAAGTGTGTACCACCACTGCCCAGCTTATTTAGGTATTTTTACAGATGTAGTTTATCCAGTATTTTATGAGCACACTGTATGGGTCCCTTTGAATAGAAATGGGAAATCGAAATCGTATGTGCATGTTTTTTCAAATGCCCATCATATCTGCCTGGCTTATGGTTAGTTTAGATCTCTCATAGGTAATGCTAGAATTTATCTGCTAGACACTGATTCTGGATGTTTATTATTTGTGGTGTGCACTGGGAGACCAGAGGACAACTTACAGGAGGCAGTCTCTTATTCCATGAGTTCTGGAGCTCAAATAGGTCATAAGCGTGTTTGCTCGTTCAGTAAACACTTTTGCCTGCTGAGCCATCTTGCTGCACCCCACCCCCCATTTTGTTTTTTGTTTTGTTATGATGGATTAGACTTTTTTTTTTTTAAGGCATAGGGTCTCATGGAACCCTGCCTGCCTAGACTAGATGTCTGCCTCTGCATCCCTAGAGCTGGGGATTCTGGGATAACCACCATGCCCCACTCACTTAGACATTCTTGATGTAACTAAAAGTATAGAGTAACCTTTAGGTTAAGAGGTTCTTTCTGAACTTCTTGTATTTACAAGTGATGGAAGCTTGAAGAGTGTGTGCCATGGAGAAATTTGCAGAACATGTTCTTTTATCATGTGTTCTTATGACATCACAATTTAATTAGGACCAGAATAGATTGCTTTGGGTTTGAATTCTTTTGGAAATGAGAGATTGCATGCCCCTGACATGCATGTCCACTGCAATGCTTAGTTGCTTGAAAAAAAAAAATGGCTACTGCCCATGGAACAGGAAGCAGAAGCAAATACCATGTGTACTGGATCAATACCTACCACAGACTTCTTGGGCAGCCATTGCTCAGTGTGGTTTTCTGCAGGGATTCATTTCCCTTATGTTTCCATAGTATTTAACTTTCTAATGCACTTGGCAATCTGTTGTCCTATGACCTAGTGCCTGAGGCACAGCCAGGTAATGGTAAAACAGGCCTGCCAGCCACACACACACCCATTACAGGTCATTTCTTCTGCATTGCCAAAATGGACTGAAATAATGGGATCATTGTTTCTTTTTCCACACTTTTAAAAACTATGTACTTTTATTTTATGTGCATTGGTGTTTTGCCTGCATGTATGTGTGGGGATGCAGATCCTCTGGAACTGGAGTTACAGACAGTAGTGAGCTGCTGTGTGGATGCTGGGTCCTCTAGAAGAGAAGTCAGTGCTCTTAACTGCTTAGCCATCTTTCCAGCCCCTTTCATACATTTTAAAACATTTAAATAAGGGCTGCCAGGCTGCTTTTAAACTTAAGTTTTCTCATCTTCCTGAGCACTAGGGTTAGAGGTGTATACCATTATGCCAAGCCTGCACAGCAGCTTTTTTTTTTTTTTTTTAATAAAATGAAAGTGAGACATGTTTGGAGAGATGTTTAAAGTAAGAATTCTCACGTGAGCATTTTCCCTGAGACTAGTAGGAGCTTATGAGTGCCTCCTCTGTGTTGTTTGTGTGTGTGATTCTTTCTTAGCTTGAAGAAGAGAAGAGGAGACAGAAGATTGAAATGTGGGACAGCATGCAAGAAGGCAGAAGTTACCGAAGAAACACAGGAAGGCCTCAGGTAACTGGAGTTGACGGCAGTTAGCTGTGTAGAATGCCGGGGCTTGGATTGGGTCTGTGGTTTTGTAAATTAAACCCAGACCATGGCATATTGAACTCTACCCCCCTGTCCCCCAGTACAATTTATTGATTCTTCAATTTGTATATGTTCAAACAGGAAGAAGATGGTCCTGGGCCTTCTACTTCATCTGTCACCCCCAAAGGAAAATCTAACAAAAAGCCTTTGCGGGGAGGTGGTAAGAACCTGGCAATGTGAACCATTTAGAAGTTTTAACACTTACAAGATATATTGTCTTTTTGTGTGTACTTTCTGTGTATGTGTGGTGTGTGTGCACTTCAGTCTGCCAGTGCACGTGCCCATGCTTGTACAGAGGACATTAGGATCTATCAGTTCCACCTTATTCCGAGACAAGACCTCTCCCTCATCCCATTAGTTGGTTTGGCAGCTGGGAAGCCTCAGCAGTCCTGTCTCTAAGCGGAAGCACTGCACTTACAAGTGTGTGTGCTGCTATGCCTGGCTTTGTGCATGGGTGCTAGGGGTTTGCACACAGGTCCTTGTGCTTGCTCAGCCCTTTTTCCCACTGAGCCATCTTCCTGGCTCTATATTTTCCTTTTAAAAGTTAAGATTCTCCAGCTGAGCATGGAATGTATGCTTGTAATCCTGGTACTTGGGCAGCTGAAGCAGGATTGTCCAAGTGGAGGCCAGCCTAGGCTACATAGTAAGGAAACAGTCTCTTAGTTCCTACGCCCCCAGTTTAGGGCTGTTGAGATAAGGGAAGCAGTGCCTGAGATAAGGGAGCAGTTAGGATGATGGTGCTGGGAAATGTGAGCCAGGATGAGAACAGTCTGTCCCTACAGAGCTGTGTCTGGCAGACACTGTCTTGTCTTGCTACAGGGCTGTCCTGTTTCCTATGAGCAACTTTCTCAAGATAGACATCTGTTCACTCAGCTTTTCCTGTATATTACATGATGAGATGCTTTAGGTGACACCGTAGCAGCACATCTTCATCTTGTCCCTGAGGGATTTTCTATAGCTTTGGAAGGTGGGACAGACAAATGCAGGAATTAGCAATCTTTTGAGATTCAGGCTGAGTTTGCAGCAGTGGAACAATTTATTATGTACCTCTCCTCCTCCCCTCCAGAGCTAATTGCTTTCATCCTGGCCTAACCAACACACATCAGTTTGCACTTGGCCTGTTGTGCCGTCCAGCAGTCCTGAGCTGGGGCCAACCTAAGCAACCTGGCTTAGCAAATGAGGAAACTAAAACTTAGGACAAGATTTCATGGTAAGCAAGGAGCAGAACCAGCCCACATAAGACTGACTGTGGAGCCTGGGGCATTTGGCAAGGACCCAGTTATCATATTGGCTGTAAGGATCCGATGTGGGAGGGAGAGATGGAAAAAGGATGTAGGTGACCCATTTCTGACTACTAGAAGTGGAAGGCTCCATTCTGGTTATTTGGTTTGGTTTTTGTTTGTTTTTGAAACAAGCAAGGTCTTAGACCTAGGCTGGCTTCCAGCTCAAAATGTAGCCAAGGATGACCTGGACCTCTTGATCCTCTTGTTTCTTCCTCCCAAGGACTAAGATCACAGGCCTGGACCATCACACTCTTTTAAAATATTCTGCTTTGCTTTTGTTTTGTTTTTGAGACAATGTCTCAAACTATAGCCTAGGCTGTTTTAGAAATCACAGTGTAGCCAAGGCTGGCCTTATGCAACCTCCTGAGTGGAACTACAGTTGTGAGCCCCACATCTGGCCACTTTAATTGTCTTCTAAGTCCATTTTCTGCAGCTTTAATAGCCTTTATTTGGATGTGTACTTTCTTTTAAGCACTGTAATTAGTGTAGGGTAAACGTCCAAGCCCATTTCTGTGTTTGAAAACCTACCAAAGCCCTCCAGTCCCTGAGCATGAAATCCCACCAGTCCCTGGGCTCCAGCCAAGCTCAGGCAGGACTGAAATCTCACCAACCCCTACTTTGGAAAACTCCTCCCCCAAGAAACCCTGTTTAAGCCTGCCTCCTGCCCAGTCCCCTGCTGCTTCTCACCTGAGCAGAAATAGCCAACTTCTTGTGTCTCTCCCAATAAATCTCTTATGTGAGGTTTGTTGTGTGGTGTGACTTTGTGGTATTCTTTGGCTCCCGACTGCCAAAGATGCCTTTCCTCTCAGAGATGCAACAGTTCTACAGAGGAAAAACATTTCCATCAGCTCTGAAACACTTCTGCTAGGGAAACCTTCCCCCTCAGGGCTGCAACGCTTCCTTTGGGGAAACCTTCCCCTTAGAGTTAACACATGCATTGGGGATTTTCTCTCAGAGCTGCAACACTTGTATTAAGGAAATTTTCCTCTCAGAGCAGAGCTATAATGCTTAAAACTGGAGGCTTCATATAGTTAAATCAGTGTATCTTGGGTAATTTCTGACTAACATTTTGCATGCCTCTCAAGTACTGGTATTAAAGGCTGCACTACAACTATCACTACCTTATTTTTAATATTAGGCTAAAGTCCCTTGGATGGAATCTTTATCTTTGCAGTGATTTACATGCTAGATTTGTGGTTAGAGTTTTAATATAGAATATTCCCTGATCTCCAGCCATCAAAATGGTTCTGTTTCCTTTTCACTTCCAGGTTATAACCCTCTGACTGGTGAAGGGGGTGGAACCTGCTCCTGGAGACCCGGACGCAGGGGCCCATCATCTGGTGGATGAAGCTAAGACTCTTGTTAGTGTCACTTGACATTAGCAAGATGGACCCTTAACCCTCAACTCAATTGCCTTACGCACACTTTCACAGTGACTAGCCAAGAAGAGGCGGGGCTTATTTCCATTCTTAACTACCTGTATTTTAAGGGCTTTGGTCAGTATGAGAAGAGACATTGCCATTAGGTCACACTCTACTTAGAGACGAGACAGCCATTAACTTCATGGCTACTTGCTAGTTGGTAGGTTGAAGGCCTCTTGCTATTTAGCTGACTTTGTGGAGGAGGCCCAGTGGTGATCTTTTGGGGGTAGACGTCCTTTCTGATAGGACAGTTTCTGTGACAGAATGCGTTGAATGATGTCCTCCTTATAAATGGTGAGCCCACCAGTGAGGATGACTGAAGTACAGTTGATGGGGTTTGCTTCTGTATATTTATCTTTATGTACAGAACTTTGTAAAACAGAAAAAGTTAAATACTTGAAAAGTAACATTTTTAGCATCTTTATTAAACTCAAGGAAATTTCCTTGTGAGCTTGACTTTGTCAGACATTAAATAGCTTTTTGTCATCCAGTCTCCAATTATTTTGCTTACTTCTCATGGCTAGTGGCAGATAGTCTCGGTGATTTTAAAGTTGACAGACTCCTTGAGTTTTAGTTGTTACATTGGTAGGATAAACAAATAGCACATCAGGCTATGGTGGTGTGTGCCTGCACCCACACACTGGGGCCTCCAACTGCGAATTTGAGGCTAACCTTAGCTATGCAGTGAGTTCCAGGCCCATCAGAGCTGTATAGTGAGACTCTGCCTAAGGGAACACAAGTACTTTGTAATAGACTGGTAAGACATGTTTAAAAGGAGAACAGAAAAGCATGGTACTTGTCTGTAAACACTTCAGACACCACAAGATTGCCAGACTGGCTTGGGTAGCAAAACCCTACCTCTCCACACACCAACTCAACAACAGAGTCTTGCTTGAGCTCCCAGGACTTCCTTTATGCATATGACTCATTTGTCCATGAAAGGACCTGCTGGGGATTTTCTGTAAGACTCTGATGGTTACATATGTGTGTATGTGTCACAATTTGATTGGTTTTGTTTTTCAAGACAGGTTCTCTATTTGTAGACCTGGATATCCTGAAACTCACTTTGTAGACCAGGCTGGCCATGACCTCAGAAATCCGACAGCCTCTCCCTTCCTGAGTGTTGAGCCCAGCTATAGTCTTTGATTTTTATATTATTCAACATTTGTTTTGAATAGCAAAACTATTCTTAACTCGGACCAGTTTGGGCTTACATGGTGGATGTTGGACACTCTTGGCATAGAATCAGTCATGGAAAGTAAAAAAAGAATTAAGCTAGAATGGCCCACTTCTAGAAGGTAGAAGTCTATAGGGGCAAAATAGTATGTGGTTGTCTGTCTTAACATACACAAGGAAACAGTCTTTGTAGGACTTTGTTGGGGAGCTTGGTCTGGCAGTACTCATGTGCTCACGCACTTGGGAGACGGTCAGGGGATTTCTAGTCCAAGGTCAGGCTGGGCAATGTGGAGGCTAAGAAGTCTTGGGGAAGGCTTGAGAGAAGAGTTGGGATGGGTGTAGCACTGGAATTAGAAACACATAGCTAATTGACTTGGAGTCTAGAGGGACTGAGTTGTGTAAGTGGCTTTCAACTAAGCAGTAGTGTTGATTTGTAGTAGAAACTAAATAGGCAAAAAGGTCCTAGAAGGTTGTGGTTTTGGGTACTAGTAGGTGTTCCTGGCAGGTTTGGATGGTGATATCATACAGAAGTAATGGAGTAACGATGTTACTGGTATACAGATAATGGGTGTTATGTATTGAGATGCCACCTGTATAGTAGTTTGGAAAAGCACCATGTCCTATCTGCAGACCTGGTTAATACTCTGCTGTGAAGCAGATAGTTTGGTTTTCAGGAACTGAAGCTTAGAGGAGTTAAATAACTTGCTCATTGCTAATCAGTGTAGTCTACTTCATCCTTGTGTTCTGAACCCAAAGCTTAAGCTAATCAAGGTGTGGACAGTTTCATCCAGCTAAAGAAACAAATACTCTGTGGAAATTGTGTGTCACAAGTTGAGGGCAGTGAGCACTTCAGATGGGTAGCCTGGCACCACTCAGGGTCTGCCTGCTGGAGAAAGAAGGAACTGAGGGCAGGAGTACAAAGGCCAAAACCAAAGCATCACATGGAAGATGGACTGATCCAGTCATAAAACCTGTTTGAAGCTGGGTGGTGGGACACACACCTTTAATTCCAGCACTCAGGTGTTGTGGAATATAGTTGAAGATGTGGAGTATTTGTTTAATGATGCAAAGATGTGTTTCATATGTTGCAGTTGTTTGATTCTGTGAAGCTGTTACTCTACCTGACTAAAACACCTGATTGGTCTAATAAAAAGCTGGAGAGAGAAATAGGCAGGAAAGAGAGGTAGGCGGGGCTGGCAGGCAGAGAATAAATAGGAGAAATCTGGGAAGAGAGATGGAGGAGAGGAGGAGATTGGGCCTGTAGTCATACACACAAATAGAATATTGTATACATAATAAATAAATAAATATTAAAAAAAGATTTATTTATGAATTATGTATATATTATTATGTCTGCTGCAGGCCAGAAGAGGGCACCAGATCTCATTACAGATGGTTGTGAGCCACCATGTGGTTACTTGGAATTGAACTCAGGACCTCTGGAAGAGCAGTCAGTGCTCTTAACCTCTGAGCCATCTCTCCAGCCCATAGCTATTTTTATAAATATTAACTAAGGGACATGGATGCTCAAGCCCCTGGGAAGCATACACGTGACAGAAATGTTCACAGCAACTGTACGTGTCACGGCCTACACTGGAATCAATACAGACATCCGGGAACAGGTGAATGGTCAGACATATTCATTCATTGAGTGAAATGCCACTTAGCAATAATGGAATGATTGAAACACATGCTACAGTATGATGGATTTCAAAAAAATTTTTTTTTTTTTTTTTTTTGGTATTTCAAGACAGAGTTTCTCTGTAGCTTTGGAGCCTATCCTGGAACTAGCTCTCAAGACCAGGCTGGCCTTGAACTCAGAGATCCACTTGCCTCTGCCTCCTGAGTGCTGGAATTAAAGGCATGCGCCACCACCGCCTGGCCAGATTTCACAATTCTTATGCTGTGTGCAACAAGACAGGCAAAGGAAGTACACATGATAACATTTCTACAAACCCCAGTGCAGGCCCATTAAGTCACAGTGATGGAAAACGCATCAGGCTGAGAGAGGTGAGCAGAAGGGGGTGGGGTTTTAAAGGGGGAACAAGAGTTAAGCTTGGTAGAGCATTGAGAAACCTAAGGCAGGAAGATAATGATCTCGAGGCCAGTCTGAACTACACAATAAGACGTTTGAAACATCAAAAACAAAACCCTAGATGTAGTTGTTCACACCATGATCCCACTCCTCTGAAAACTGAGCCCGAGACACAGGTTTGCCAGAAATTCAAAACCTGGCTGGGCTAAAGTGTGATACTCTAACCACCCTCCAAAAAGGGGAGTTGTGGAAGAAGAAATTAATTTGGAGTGATGAATAAGTTCAGTTTTTCAGTGGTTGTGGTTTCGCTGTCATAGCTACCATGGTGGTTTCAATGAGAATGTCTCCATAGGCTCAGATGAGTGAAGAACTGGTTCCCCGGCTGGTGGTGTTGCTTGGGTAGGCTTAGGAGGTATTTGTTGGAGGACGTATACTGGGGGTGGGCTCTGAAGTTTGAAGTCTCGTGCATTCCCAATACATTCTCAGCTTTGTTCTTGCTGTTCCAGCTCTCATGCCTACCTGCTGCCCCGCCCCAACAGCCGTGAAGGACACCTTAGCCCTCTGGAACCATAAGCCCAAATAAATTCTCCCTTCTACTAATTGCTTCTGATCATGATTCATTACAGCAATAGAAAAATAACTAATACAGTCACAGACAGGTGAAATCTAAAATGTATATTTTTAATTTTTTTGTAGTATTAGAGATCAAAACTAGGCCCTCAGGCATGCAGGGCAAGCACTCTGCCCCTGAAGCTACCCTCTTAAAGTATACATTTTAGCTGGGTGGTGGTGGTGCATGCCTTCCATACCAGAACCACAGAAGTTAGTGTATATTAATGATACCTGGTGTGACTTGAATGAGCATGGCCCCATAGGCTCATATAATCAAATATTTAATGTTCGGTTGGTAGAACTGTTTGGGAAGGATTAGGAGGTGTGACCTTGTTGGAGGAGATGTGTCACTGGGGACGGGCTTTGAGATTTCAAAAGTTCACACCACTGCCAGTTAGCTCTGTCTGACTCATGCTTGTGGATCAGATGCGAGCTCTCAGCTACTGCGCTGGTGCCATCCTTATCTACCTGCTGCCATGCCCTCTCCACCGCGACGGGCACAGACTCATCCTCCGAAACTGTAAGACCCCAATAAACTTTAGTAACTTGCTTTGGCCACGGTGACTTGATAGCAAAAGTGGCTAAGACATACCACTGAAGTTGTCTTAAAATTCTCAGTGTCAGAATAATTGATGATGTTTCGGTTCTGATTGAACCCAGATGACGTAAAGGATTCTGCTGTTTTCAGCTGGTGTTGGATCCCGCCGTCTCCACTTGGCTCCCTCGGCACCATGGAAGCTGGCACAGGAGCACAGCCGAGGTGGAGGTGCAGGAATGTGCTCTAGGAAAGTACACTCAAACCCGAGCCACACAGCTTCTCAGTCTGCTTAAGTGGTGAATGAATTTATTTATTTATTCGAGTTTTCAAGACACGGTTTCTCTGTGTACCCCTGGCTATCCTGGAACTCACTCTGTAGTAGCTGGCTTTGAACTCAGAGATCCACCTTCCTCTGCCTCCCAGGTCATGGGATTCAAGGCACGTGCTACCATCACCCGGCACAGGTAGTGAATTTATTATGACCAGATATTTTACAATTAAATACATATTTCAATAGTATAAATATTTGTTTCTAATATTAAAAAGTGACAAAAAGGGTTTATTCCAATTTTTAATTGTGTGTGTGTGTGTGCATGTGTGTAGGTGGGTCAAAGGATAACTTGGAGAAGTCAGTTCTCTCCTTCCACCATTGCAGACCTGGGGCATGAACTTAGACCACTTGGTGGCAAGTGCTTTTACTCACTGAGTCATCTCACTGGCTCATAGTTCTTTCTTAACAAATCTATTTCCTATCTCCTCTTGACTGAAAAATATCACAAAGGCATGCAGGAGCTGCATTAGTGTGTAACGTGCTTGTCGCACAAGCACAGGGACCCGAGTTTTGAGGACTAGTACAAATGTGGAAGATGCAGTTCCAGGGTGGACCTAAACAGGCTTCCACAGGCTTGCTAGGCAGCCAGTCTCGCTGAAACAGGAGCTCACAAAACACAAGGTGGAGAGTGACTGCGGAGGGCACGCTGTCTTCTGGCCTCCACATGCAAATGTGTGGGCACGCATGCTCACAGTACATGCCTCCCACTCACCCCGACCCCCCCCCCATACACAAGATCCAGAGAAATGAGAAGAAAGATTACTTTAGTGCAGTGGAATTTGGGGACTTTAGGTGTGCACGACTGCACTGGACTCACTATTTCAACATTAGTGAACTGTGTTGGGTGGTCAGCAGTGGCCGCCGAGCTTCAGGCCACATCCAGCTTATCGTAATAAAGACAGGCTATCTTTTGAAATTTTCCTTCCGTCTCACTTGACTTGATTGTCTTTGGATCTATGGAAGTATAGTATGTCATGTCAGGAGCCCACAGCAGAAGAAAGTGTCTCCCTCGTGGCAGCCAGGAAGCAGAGAAAGAGGAAGAATCCAAGCCCTGACATCCCTCCAAGGCCATACCTCCAAGACCAGACTCACTCAGTAGGGCCCTGCCTCTTAAGGAATTCACAAGCAAGCATTGAACACACGGACTTTTGCAGGTTATTCCAGATCCAAACTACAGCACCCTTGTTGCATTGCTTCCGGGGTTGCTGATAAATACGCATTTATCTCTGAGCTTTGGCTCCATCTGCTCCTTCAGCTACACGCTGACTCCATGGCTATCGCGCGCGCATGCGCAGCCAGGCAATGTCAGAGATTTGAGATTCTGTAGCCAGAGACTCCTGATATCCTCTTCCGCATGCACTGTACTGCACGTTGTGTTCCCAGAAACACAGACTTCTCAGTAGCATCTATACCCATAAGCGATCCATATGTAGGCTGATATTTTGCATTCACTGGAGGGTGAGAGGCTCATAAGAGGCCAGCTGTGGCTCCATACAATGTGGACAGCAGGATCAGTTGGGATACACTTGCAGAAGCCAACCCCACCTCTCCAGCACTCTCAATTCAGGACGCAGAGGATACAGTCTGACTGATAGCTTTCTAAATGTACACATCTCTCAGTTTACGGTGTCAGCACAAATCCAGAACCAGGACATCGTCTTTGAAAATACTGGAGTAGGCAAGATTAGGCAATAATTAAACTAAAACGAACCATGAAACATGTGGCTATTGTTCTCTCTCAGAGACAGAACATCTGTAGTCCTGACTGTCCTGGGGCTCGACATAGACCAGTTTGGCCTTGAAATCACAGAAATCCTCCTGCCTCTGCTCCCCAAATGCTGGGGAATGCTGGCATTAAACTTGTTTACCGCCCCCACCCCCCACGCACACACAAAGTCCAGCTCATTGTTGTTCTATTTGAGACTGAGGATTAAAGAAACCTTGGTTGGACCAGATGGCCCAGTGAGTTAAGGTTCTTACCCAGAAAGCTGGGTAACCTGAGTTTCATCTCCAGAACCCACATGATGGAGCAGGGACCAACTCCTCTGATCTCCATAGACACAGCTTAAAAGAAAAAAAAAAGAAGAAAAAGTTTAACACAGAAGAGGGCGCTATTGCCCCAAGTTTCAGCAGTGTTGGTGCCCTAACCTTTAACGAACACGGTACTAAATATTTTGGAAGACTTTCTTCTACCAGTTTTAAATCTCTAGTATTGTGGACGGTTCAAGAATAAGGAACAGAGCAAAGGAAGGTGTGACGTGTGCAGCAGGCAGTCAGAGATCCTAAATGGGGGTCAAGTCGTCCTTATCCGAACGCTCACAGGCAAGGGATTCTGACTTCCAAGTGTTTCGGCTGTTGTTTTTTTAACTTTTTCATGTATATAATTAGACATATTTGATGTGAGACTAAATTCCTATTTCATATACACTTCATTTACTTATTCTGAAAGCAATTCTAGGCAGTATTTTAAATTTGTGTACAAAACAAAAATTTCATGTTATGGGGTTTTCTACCTGTGGAGTTTTTCATTGTGTCAACAGTTACAATGTTGCAGATTTTGCACCATTTGGCCTTGAGGTTTTTCAGATTAGGGATGCTCACCTCCTGTAGGCGCTTCAATGATTTAGGAAGTGGTGTTTCCCTACTGGCTTATTAAGGAAATACGAAGCAGAAATGCAATTTATTCTTTACAGTTTCTGCTTTAGTTGATTGCAGAGAGACAAGAAGTAAAAAGTGGCGATTCCCACTAGCAGCCATCAGGTGGAAGGCGAGAAAGATGACCTAGTCCTGTCGCACGTGTAGATCCACACGGTGTGTGTAACGTGGGTGGATCAAAGGGTGTACTATAAGTATTTTCTTATCTTCAGAAGTATACTTTAGATGTTCATAGATTCAGAAAACTGCTGCCTCAATTAGTAGCGCAGGCCTTCTTTTGCTACTTGTTAGGCCTCCATTAAAGCAGTCTGAGCAACATTTCCAGAGTGGCTCCCTGAGCCACCCAAACCTGGCCAGAACCGTGGTGAGCCTCATTCTGGGCCAGCTCACTGAGCACAGCCATGGTTCAGCAGCTGAGCAGCGCCGGGGCTGAGATGCAGAGGGGAGGGGTGTCCTGTGGATGGAAATGTGTGAACTGTTCAGCTGTGGGAACACTGGCCTCACGGTAAGATCAGTGGAATTTATGACAACCAGTGCTTAGTCTCACTTCTTGGCTACAGAAGGATTAAGCCTTTGATAGAGCAGACTTTGTCTGAGGTATCTTCTAAAAAACATTTGGGCTATTTGCCAAGCATGTCTATGCACCACCGTTTCCTAGTCATTCTCTCATTCTGCTAGCTCCCAGATCCCCCCCCCCTCTCTCGTACGTATATATGTGCATGCCCACAGGCTTGTGTGAAAAAGTGTGTCTCACAAACCCAGACATAGAACTCATAAGTAGACCCAGGATGCATGAGGCACTTGTGATGGCTAATCTTAGTTCTCTCAACTTGACTGTATCTGGAATCAATCTAAAACCAAGAACCTGGGCGCACCTGTGAGGGACTATTTTTGACTGGATCCTATGAGGCTAAAAGATCCACCCTAAATCTGGGCCATAGCCCAGATAAAAGAAGCAAGTTTTTACTGTTTGCCTTCCCACCCTCCCTCTTGACATCACGTTCATCTAACCTGCTGCTAAGGCATCCCTTTCCTGGTATTAGCACCTACTTCTTTGAGCCTCCAGCACTGACCAAAGACCTGCTAAGACACCCAGCCTCATGGAAGGAACAACCCAGATTCTTGGACCATCCGTTGGAAGCCAGTCATTGTTGGACTAGCTTTTTGACATACATAGATCCTGTCCTGTTCCTCTAGAACCCTGACTAGTGCAGCACTGAGGACAGTCTAGACAACAGTGTTGGCTCCACTGATGTCTGGAAGCTGTAACAAAACACACAATCGTCACTTCCTGTCTCAGACTGGAAATGCTCCAAATAGAGCGAAGTATTGAGGAAAAAGAAAAAAATGAGTATTGGGAATTGAACCCAAGGCCTTGTGTGCGATAGGCAGACACCCTACCACCACTCAGCTACACCCACAACCCTTTCTTTCTTTGTCCCTTATTTAAGTTTGAAACAGGATCTCACCAACTTACCCAGGTCTTGAACTGACACTCCTCCTGCCTCAGCCTCCCGAGTAAGTGCCAGGATTGCAAGTGTGTGCTGTCATTCCTGCCTAGAGGGATTAGTAAGCGGATGAGGCCCGTGCTCATCAGTTTAACAGAGTGTTAGTAATGAGGCAAAGTCTCGCTGGATTAACTGACGTTATGCGGCCATATTAGCAGAACGGCCATGACAGTTCTTCTTTGCGGGCAACAAACAGAACCCACTGTTTGACAGGACAAAAGAGGCATTTCTGAAATTTTTTTTTTTAAAAGATGACTACTTTTTCCAGAGACTCCTGTTTGAGGCTTGAGGCCGGTTGGTGTGTCTTTAAAAAGTCCATACAGGGAACTCTTGTCAGTTGTTTGAGGCATGCTGCCAACAAAAAAAAATTGAGGTATTTACCAAAGGTTTCCAAGAAATTGCAGCAAATCATAAGAAATGTTCTGCCTGTTTCACACAGGCAATCAGTGTATTAGCAGCAGGAAAAAAGATGATGCGTGAGAGAACAAAGCTGCAGTAATGAGAACATGTGACGTAGGCAGGGGTCGGTTTTCATTATGTCATAAAGAATGGCACTCAGGCAAACAGAGACGTTGGGGAGCTGTCACTTCTGAAGACATTGGAAACCCTGGTCTAGAACCATGACTACAGAGCCCTCATGTGCTCCAGCGGAAAGACTGACAGAGAAACAAGGGACTGTCAGATTCCGAGACTCCACGCTCGGCTAAGTAGGGACTCAGTGTAGGACTCACACCCATCCCAGGCTGAACACGCATCCAGCATGAGCCCCCGCTCACGGGTGCGTGTGCTATCTCCAGTCTCGAAGAAGGGGCTAGCAAAACGGCTTAGCAGGTAAAGGCTCGCCACCAAGCCTGCTGACTTAAACTTCTGTCGTCAGGCCCCATGTGGTGCAAAAAGAGAACCAACTCCCGAACGTTGTCCTCTGACCTCCACATGCGTCCCATAGCATGGACATGAACACACAGACAGACACACTCAAAATAAATGTCATAATCTTAAGCCTCCAAGGAGCAGCTCTAGCACACAGCGTCTCTACTCATCAGGGAGCCGGGAATAAGATACTCCACATTCTCGGCATACTCCACCACACAGTTGTCTTTTCATTGAACTTGAGTTTAGAAAATATAGACATGTCTAAAGCGGGCTAGAAGATACTGAAGGCATTGACTGTGTCACAAAGTTGAACATCTGTGTCTTGCCAGATTCGTGCTTTATGTAAATCAGTGTGAATTATGGGGGCAGCTGCTGATTTGGGGGACGCTGGTGACTTCTTGGCGTTTGTGGTTTATGGTCTTACTGGAACCTTTCTCTATGGTTTCCCAGCCTGTAATTCATGGCTGTGTGTTCTGTATTCCCCCAAAGACCACTGTTGGAATCCTGTCTTCAACTATATAAGGAATATTTTATTCTTAGATGCGGACCATCTCCTACAGAGGGAGTCCGGGGAGGCAGGTAATGAACTATTTCTGAAATAAATCACAAGGGTCAAAGAAAGTGGCACTATCCAAAGGATAAGCAGGAGTAACCACCATTCAGTGGCAGAGAAGAATCTGTGCTTTGTCGTTTAAACAGGAATACTTCGGCCTTTTCATCTCTTAATCATAAAATGGAGAAACAGGAATAGCCCCAGCCCCAGGAATACTTGTTTTCTGTCCTTTTTTGTTTGATTAAATGGGAACCTCTCAGACTCTAGGGCCGTAGTTCAGAAGGTAGAATTCAGGCCTAGCATACCAAATTCAGGGGTTGATCCCTAGCATCCTCTAAACGAGCATGGTGGCACACTGACCTGGGATTCAGCCACTCCAGATGCATAAGCAAGAAGATACAGAGTTGAAGAGAATATTCAGCTTCAGGTAGCTCGGGGGTCTACTAGACTTCTGCCTCAAAGGAGCACTGAGGCCCAGGTGGCTACTTGGCTGTTATAACCCTAACACATTGGTGACTAAGAAATAAAATTGGTATTTACAAACATTTGTCACGCAACTACCCTAGCTGCAGTTTTGTTTGTTTAACAAAGTGTCTAAAAGTTAAGACTGAGCAAGTCTTAAAAATCCATTCAGCGAGCCTAGCCTACTTGGCAACCTCTAAGATTGAGAGATCCTGTCTCAAAAAACGAAGTGGGAGCTTCCCGAGGAACAAAATGCACGTGCGCGCACCTCATACATGATCCTAATGTTTTATAAATCGACCTTTTAAAAATACTGAGGGACTCAAGTGAGAGATACTCTCCACCTCGCTGCCCATGGGGACTCAATACAGGTTCTGATCATCTAACGTTAACCCACCCACCGACTCTTCCATCTCCTTTAAGCCCAGCACTCGGGAGGGAGAGGCAGGCGAGGCTCCGAGTTCGAGGCCAGCCATTGCCACTTAGCGAATTCACGCGTCGCTCCCGGCCCGCACGCCCCAAGCGTTCCGAGGTGAACTGCGGCTGTATTCGCTCCGGCTCCGCCCGCAGCCCGGCGCGTACAAAGCTGCAGTGTGGACACCACGGCTGCGCTGGCCACGGAGCCGGGAGCTCAGCCTGGGGAGGGAAGGGCGGGCGTGGCGACTCTAGGGGCGCCTGGGGAGCCGGTCAACTCGGTCCACGTGCGGAGCCGGGCGGCGGGCGACGGGGGCGTGGCCGCGGGTTCCGGGCAGCCGGGTCTGGAGTCCCGCCCGCACCACCGTTGCAGCCGGTGCTCACCCACGCCCCTTCAGCCCGGCCGCAGACTGCGGGGCGGACGCGCATTTTTTTTTTTTTTTTTGGTTAAACTTTGGCCACGTGAACTGCCCCCCATTCACTTTTGCGCCAATCACGAGGCGCGGACGGATCCCGAGAGGGGCCACGGCACGCCGCCGGCGGGCCGCTTCATAACGCGCGGTGCGTGACGTTGAGGGGCTCCTTTGCAATGGCGCGCTAAGTCGGAGGATGTGCAGCTGCAGTGGCGGCGCAGGGCACCGAGGGGGCGGGCGCAGCGCGAGCCGAGCCGAGCCAGCCGGGGGACGTGAGCCGGAGGAGCCGGAGGAGCCGCTGTCGCCGCTGTCGCCTCGCGCCGGAGTAGCCGGCCGCGCGCGCGGGGCATGGTCCCCTCTTAAAGGCGCAGGCCGCGGCGGTGCGGGCGGGCGCGCGGAACAAAGCGCCGGCGCGGGGCCTGCGGGCGGCTCGGGAGCCGCGATGGGCGCGGCGGGCCCGCGGCGGCCTCGGCGCTGCCCGGGCCGGGCCTGGTGGCGCTAGGGCGGGCTGGCCTCCGCGGGCGGGGGCGGCGGACGGAGGACGCGTGGAGCCTGCGGCGGGGACAGCGGCCCGGCGGGCAGAGGGACGCGGGTATGGCCGCGCGCGGCCGGCGCGCCTGGCTCAGCATGCTGCTCGGGCTCGTGCTGGGCTTCGTGCTGGGCTTCTTGCTGGCCTCGTGGCTTGTCCTGCCCCGCGCCTGGGAGCTGAAGCGTGTGGGCCCGCGGCGGCGTCCCAGTCCCGAGGGATGCCGGCCAGGGCAGTCGGCGCCGCAGCCCGGCGGTGCGCGAGGCGATGCGCGCGGGGCGCAGCTCTGGCCGCATAGCTCGGCCGCAGAGGGCGTCCCGCGTGACAGGAACTTTCTCTTCGTGGGAGTCATGACCGCCCAGAAATACCTGCAGACCCGCGCCGTGGCCGCCTACAGGTGAGCCCCTTTTTCGTGGATACCATCTCCAGCATCCAGCATCCCAGCGGGCGGATGGGGAGCGGGCGGCCTGAGGATTCCCGGGAGGAGGAGGGCGAGAGCGACGCTCAAGGGCAAGACTTTGGGATTAGATGGACTAGGCTGGCTTCTCGGGGTGTGCCTCTCACCCGGATTCTCCTGCAAGACGCATAAGCTTTCTATGTCCAGGGCTTCTTTGTTAAAAGAAAAGAGTCTCTTCTATAAGATGGTGGGGAAATTCAAAGCGTCGTACTTGCGATAGTGGAGGCAGAGGTTATAATTTGAGTCTCCAAGATAGGCACTTTGTCCTTGCAAAAGGAGAGCCCGCCTAAATTAACCTGGCTAGGACTCTTCCATGCCACACTTTAGGATTTTTCGGTCACTCCTTTTTTTTTTTTTTTTTTTTTTTTTTTTTTTAGTGAGTGCCCACTCTGGTTTTGTTAAGTAGAGAGAAAGAATCTTGAGGAAAAACAGCTTATGTGATAGATTTAGTCAATGCAAGAGACTACATTCTGATGTTCCCTGGTCAGTTACAGAGGTGTATGCCTGTATGTAAGGAACCGGGCCCTAGCAAACTAAATGAGTCTGAGTCGTAGAAGTGGCTGCGATCGCGTTCAGGATTAACAAAGGGATTAGCCAAAGTGGCGTTTAGAAAGGAGATGGTTTGGGAATGGAGGACGGTTAGAAATGCATCATTGCATTGGAGCGAAACTGAAATAGAAGAGAATTGTAGACACAAGCGAAGGGATTTGGTGTGTGTGTGTGTGTGTGTGTGTGTGTGTGTGTACAGAAACCTTTACTGAAACCTTTACTGTACGGGTGAAGTCTGGAGTTCCTCCGGGCACGGAATCAGAGACAGTGGTTTCAGAGCACAGATGTTCTGGGGCCGAGCATTTTGAGCAAGGCTACACTAGTCGCTGTGTGTTTTCAATTTATAACCAGTACTTTAGTAAGTTTGGCTTTTAAGTCCGTTTTCTGGGCTGTTTTCAGGCAGCAGATGGTGAAAGGGATCTCTCCATTCATTAAGCCAAGTGAGGGATTGAGGGAAAGGTGAAAAGGGCTGGAGAGTGACCAGAGACTGCCCTTGAATGGCTTGCCCACCCTTCCTGCTGCCGAAGTCAAGAGGCTGCATTCTGCCAAGAAAGGTTCTGGGTGCCAGGGAAGCTTAGAGTGCAGGTGGCTGCATGTGGGCTAACAAAATCGTTCAAGAACCAGCAGGTCCAAGTTCTCTATGACTTAATATCGCCATCAGAAATCGAGGGCAGATGTGGTGGCACAGGCGTTTAATTTTCAGCACTTTGGAGACAGAGCAGGTGGATCTCTGTGAGTTCCAGGCCAGATGTGACTAACAGTGAGACCCTGCCTCAAAAAAAAAAAAAAAAAAAAAAAAAAAAAAAAAAAAAAAAAAGAAAGAAAGGACACCCCCACCCCAGATAGCTTAGTAGGTAAAGGTGTTACGAAACCTCACAACCTGAGTTTGGTCTCTAGAACGATCCCACATGGTACAAGGAGAGAGCTGACTCCTAAACTGTCCTCTTGTCTTTCACACCTGTGCCATCAGGTACGTTTGCCCTCCCACACAACATATACACTATAGATAAATACGTGTCCTTTCAGTAATAAAATTAAATTGAGGAAGAACCCACTAAATTGTTTGGTTTATGGTTTTGAAAGTTTAGTGACAGGTTACATGGAATCGAAACTCTGGAGACAATTACCAGAGTAGTTTGTTCACAATAGATTATATGACTCCTAGCCCCTCCCCAATACATTTCATGCTTATGAAGTCAAGATATACAAGTCATTAGGATCATCATTCCAGCAGTGCCCGGGAGATGTGTAGTGTACACTAGTCTGCTGTTTTGTGATTGGCCAAGATCTCCCAAAGCCTATCACAAAGTGCAGTGTATGTGGCCCTTTGGCCCTTTGGCCTCTTCTTTTTTTTTTTTTTTTTTTTTTTTTTTTTTTTTTTTTTTTTTTTTTTTTTTTTTTAGGCAGTGGGGAAGTAGAAATGCTTTCTGAGCCAGGCAGTGGTGGAGCACGCCTTTAATACCAGCACTGGGGAGGCAGAGGCAGACAGATCTCTTGAGTTTGAGGCCAGCCTGATCTCCAAAGCAAGGTCCAGGACAGCCAGAGAGAGAAATGCTTTCTGTTTGGTTTCTTCCTCTCACAAAGAAGGAATCGTTTCCAGGAAGGAAACACTATACCCCGCAGTCATTGCTTCCCTGTAGTGACTTACTCTCTGTTCTGAAGAAAGCGGGACACAGGAAGGGCTTCATTGCTGGTCAGGGTCCTTGCCTGTCAACCCTGTAGTTAGATTGGCTAGCCTTAGGGAACTTTCAGGGAAGGCCTGAATTGGGAGGGAGGTTATTGGCTTGTAAGTGATTATTACAATTGTACTGTTCTTTGCAGCCTGGGCCAGAAAGTCCACACTGAGCTCTTAAAATGTAGCATCCATGTACGGTACAGTGTGAAAATAGCTTGATTCTTGAACCTTGAGCACAAGGTGGAACCTGAGTTGAAAGTAGGTGTGCTCATTGTGACCTTTCTCCTAAAAAGTAAATTTTATTTTTCTGTGTAGTCCAGACTAGCTTAGCCTGAACCTTCCAGCCTCAGCCTCCTAGTGCTAGGAAATTTGGAGCATGTGCCACCACACCCGGCTTATTCTTCGTCATATGAAAAACTCCCAGCATTCAAGAGGTGGAGGCAGGCAGATTAGAAGTTCAAGGCCAGCCTTTAAAAACCAAACAAAAGCTCCTTCAGATTGTTGTCCCCATTGTCCCCCTCCTTCAATTTAACAAAACTCTTGGTTGACTTACAGATGAAGGAGATGCCAGCTTCCAGTCAGAGGGCATTGTTGATAGAAGAGAGTGAAAATGCCACAGTTTGTACTTTGGGACTAGTAACTAGCAACTTTTCCTTCCGAGGACTGAGATCCAGGAGGGAGCTAAGAAGCCCTTGAAAAATCCAGGAAGGTGCGCTTGCCTGGACTGTAGTTGCTGCAGTGTATTGCTTTGGTGGTGGAACAGCTCCATTTGTAGATCTCTTACTTTGTAGACCTGGCGTACACTTAGAGCGAGGCTAGGCCCCACGGAGACGGCTGGGCACAACATCAGACACGACAGTTTTGAAAGTAGGCAAACTGATACTCAAAGTGTAGCAGATAGAGACCAGCTGGAGCCAACTTCCTCTGATCCCATGTAGCTGCCTAGCTGTTAGGCTCACAGGAGTGATCCTGACTCATTAAAACATTTAGGTGCACTTAGGTATGGTTCAGCCCTTTGTAAAGCAGATGACCTGCATGGCCCTTGTGGATCCAAACCTGAGTCGGAGGGCACTGCAAGACAGATCTTTGTTCTGCTAGTTCTATTAAAAGGGCTCTACAAAGGGTTTGGGCTAGTGATGAACACAGTGGAGAAAATAGAACAAGGGCTGGGCGGGCTGGTGGCCTGTCTATAGTAGGTGGCTTTAGAGAAAGGCGCATTTATACCACTTGGGGTAGATAGTGAAAGACTGGTTGTGTGACTATTACTGATAAACACATTGGCAAAGGGAAGGCTGGATGCTGAGGCAGAAGCCAGGAGGCCGTAAAAGAAGGAACTGGGTCTGACTGTTCAGACTCATGGAATTGTATTGCAAGAGAATGGAAAAAAACACTTGAAGCTTTGAGCAGAAAGGGAGACGGGTAGCTGGAATTCTACAAATAAATACGGAAAATAATGCACGTAGGCTTCTCTGCAAAGCTCTTTGTCTATTGTGTAGTTTACTTTAAACTATGATTCACATGTAGTTTGTTGTGCTACCAACAGGTTGATTGGGTGTCTGGAGTTACTAACTGTAGTTAATATTTTCTTCAGTTTTTGTATTTTTTCTTAGTTTTTTTTTTTACATATAGAAGCTAAATGGTCCAATAATTCAACCTGTCTTTCCTTTCTTTTATTGTCCTTATTATTTTTAATGTATATGGGTATTTTGTCAGCATGTATATCTACATGCCATGTGTGTGCCTGGTTCCCAAGGGAGGCAGAAGAGATCCTCAGATCCCCTGAGACTGGAGTTATAGATGGTTGTGAGCTACCGTGTGGGTGCTGGGAATCAAATCGTGGTCCTCTGAAAGAGTACCTAGTGCTCTTACTTACTGAGCCATCTCTCCAGCCCCATTTTTATCATTGATTTGTTTTGTTTTGAGACTCACTTTGTAGTTCAGACTGGCCTTGAATTATTAGTCTCCTGCCTTTCAACCTTCTGAGTGCTGATACTGCAAGCAGAAGTAAGTCCCTATTCCCTGCTCCT
Organism: Alexandromys fortis; assembly: GCF_014885135.2. Lineage (NCBI taxonomy): Eukaryota > Metazoa > Chordata > Mammalia > Rodentia > Cricetidae > Alexandromys > Alexandromys fortis. The sequence goes on from NW_026067945.1 coordinate 1,896,834, forward strand.
GATTTTAGATTTCCCTCAAGTTCAGGAAGTCAACCTTCAGCTCCTTTGAGTTTTCAAATGAAAGAGAGGGTCTCCCTATCTTGTCCAGGCTGGCCTTAAGGTTGCCTTAATTTCCAGGTAGCTAAGATTGTCACCAGGCCAGCCCCCTGAGGGTTTCTGTAAAGGAAACCTTTTGAAGGAAAAGATATCCCCAGCCACAAGGGGTGACTCAGAACTGCTTCCGCCCCAACCTCCAAAGCATCTATCTGTGCTAATCCAGTTTAAAGTCTTTAAAATCTTGCTAACTAGCTAAGGATAACTTTCAAGTTCTCCTGCCTCAGCCTCTTGAGTCCTGAGATCACGGGCATATTTGCTGGTATACCCTGCTCCTCCCTCCCATCTGTTCTGTTTTCTTTTTCTTTTCTATTTTTCAAGACAGGTTAGCTATCCTAGAACTTGTTCTGTAGACCAGGCTGGCCTTGCACTCTCAGAGATCCTCCTGCCTCTGTTTCCTAAGTGCTGGGATTAATCCCATCTGTTCTTAATGCTCAGAGGGCTGAGCTTCAGCTGTGTGGAATAGTCTAGCCAATAAAGTGCTTGAAAGGCACAAGGACCTGAGTTCTAGCCTGGGACCCAGGTACAAAACAAAGCAGGGCAGAGGACTGAATAGGATTTCTGGGGTTTACTGGACAGCCAACTTAGCCTAACTGGTAAGTTCCAGGCCAGTGAGAAACTGTTTCAGAAGCAGACAGCATTCTTGAAGTTTCCCAGTTGCATGCAACACACACACACACACACACACACACACACACACACATATACACACTGAAAAAACACTGAGCTAATCTAACATATCACAGTTATTTGGATCTTACTGACCCTGGGGTGGGAAACAATTGTTTCTTGGTTTCTTTTTTACCTTCCTCTGAGGATGCTGTTGGTTGTCTAGGAGTGATTGGCATTAGTGTGCAGACAAGTTTGGGAAGAAAAGGGAAGACACACTAGCTTTAGATACAGGATTCTTACTCAAGATAACGTTGTCAGTTCATGGCCCTTCCTAATGCTTGGGATCTAGGCAGACTGTTCCTCTTACCAGCCTTAAAGAGATTCTCCCCAATATAGCTCAGTAATTTACTTATTTCTTGAGCTCAGTAAACTATGTTTAGATTAAAACAGCTCAGTTGGTCTCTTCCACACAGTTCTGTTTGGCAAATATTACTATGGAAAGTGTTTACATGTACAGTGCAAATAATCAGCTTCTAAATGTACTTTGGAGCACAACTAATTTCAAGGTATGATTTCGCTGTAGGGAAACTGCTGAGAGATGTGGTCCTGCAGCGAGTGTAGTTCTAGCTATCGTGGTCTGAGGGTTTGTGTTGTCAATGAAATATGCTAAGGTTTGCTGTGGTTGACAGCAGAAACTGCTGTATGTTCTTGTTCCATTGGCAGTAGGCTTCAGTCCCCACAGCCCAGTCAAGATGCAGAAATGAAGACTGCTGACTGGCAAGGGCTCACAAGGTACCTGTAGGAGAGTGTGCAGAAAGGCTCACACTTTGTGCCAAAGGAAGGGTCAAGGTGCTTCTCACCCGTACTCCAGCCCTTTCTTCCCTTTTGAGCCTTGAAGAATGAATGAGTAGGAGTTTTGAGGCAGAGACAATAGCAGGTTTTCTAAGTCGCGAAGCAGCAGAGAATGGTGGTGGTGGGTGATGAGAAAGAATAGTTCCTTGGAGCTGGGCTGTGAGCACTGGGCAGGAAAGTAATGGCAAGGATACCAGACCAGGCTGAAAGAAGGTACCTGTGTACTGTCTAATGCTGTAGTTAAGGGGAAGGCTTTTATTGTAGACAGATATGAGAGAGAGGGGGGAGGGAGTAGCGAGTAGCCAGAGGCATCTGGAAGAGTCCAGAGCTGAATGAGAAAGAAGTAGACTGAGCATGCATGGCCAGTAAGACTGGCCCTGGCCCCAGGGTTTTCTGTGAGAGAGGGGGAATAGCAGGGAGTAGAGAAAAGCGGGCGGGGGGGGGGGGCTGTGAGCTGGAGGGAATTCGGGATGGGAAAGGAGGTGAGAAGGCTCAGATGCCAGCCTGGACTTTGAAATGTGTAACGGGCACTTGTGATGCTGAAGGAGACTGGGCCAGCGTGAGCTTTGACGTGCGATGATCATCACAGGGAGCCACTTGTCCTTTTACCAGAATAAGGGAAATTGCTGCTTTTGGTAGAGGGAAACTTTCCTTTGTCTAGCTACTAGAGTATTTAGAGTACCTTTTAACGTTTCGGGAATTGGGGTCTGACTCATGCCAGCCTCAGGAACTTGAGTTTTGTAAAGCCGACAGTGGTATTTCAGCATGAGAGTAGCTTGACAGGATCTGTGTTTGGGAGTTCAGCTGATGGTCCTGCTATTTGGAGGCTTTGTTGAGTTTGTTTCTGATGGTGATATCCACAGGGTAAGTGTTCAGGATCTGGTACAGTAAACAAGTCCGCACTAGAGAGTTTGAATCAAGTTTTTTGCCTTAGAGTTAAGCCCAGTCACAACCTGAAGGAGTTTTATGTTGCCGACAAAGGCAGGCGGAAGTGGTAGAGGTGTGGGCAAGGCTGCCCTCCTTATCTGAGAAAACTGTCTCTTTGGTCTTTTCAGTGCTCCCGTCCCCACTGTGAAAGGTCTGGTGATGACCAGGAAACATTGTGGGTGAGGAGGTAGAGTGGCCCTGAGAGGCTACAGAGTGGCCCCTGCTTGTTTGCTTGGCTCTTGTTCATTAGCTGTCTGTCCTTACGGGCCCAGAGTTTCCTGTGGATAATGACACTTCAGAGTCCTCCATCTGCTAAGAGTGAGTCTGGCTGTTGAGGAGCAGGCTGATTGCAGGTAGCGCCTCACAGCACCAGGACACTGATTTACAAGGTGCTTTTATCATCCTAACCTCTCTGATCATACTTTTCTAAGATCTGGAAACTTACATTTTGCTCATACATACTCCCCAGACCTAGCAAAAACACTTACTTGGGGCTAATGAGAACCGTAGGTTTACAGCAGCAGCACAGTTTTTCAGAGGGCTGAGTCTTCAGGAGACTGTGGCACACCGGCTGTCATTTATACTCTGCATTTGATTCTTAGGTGTCAAAAAAGGTGTGCTGTGTGGTGTGTGCCCTCGTTGTTGGTTGTGAACCTGGGCTCAGGACTGGCTCCTCTTAGTGCCCAATAGTTGGAAGTGCCTCTGGGTTGTCATCCAGACCATGGTTGAGGGAGGAAGTTGTAATCCACCCTGGCAGCAGCTCAACTGAGAAGCCCTTCCCCCCCCCCTCCCGTTAGGACAAGATTTCAGTGTATAATAGTCAAACTGGTTACTTCCTGCCTCAACCTCCCAAGTGCTTGGGTTGTAAGGAATACTCTTTTATACTTGCTTTCCCACTAAGTCTAAGCTTAAGGATCAGCAGTAAAGACTATAATTTAGCCTTTAAAGATAATTTTCCCACTGTTCTCTATTATATTTTTCACTTATTCCCGTAACACTTTGAAATTACTCATGTCTTGAGGACAGTGAGTCAGTTGACTTAAAAAGAGGGAGCCATGTGCTTACAGAGATACTAAGGACATTAAAAGTAAAGTTACTAGTACTGAGGGAGAAGCAGCTCTTGTCAGTTATCAAGTGTCTTCTGCCCTGGGGACCAGCTGAGTCTTCACAGGTCCCTGTGCTGCTGGGACTGTCAGTAGACAACAGCATCTTCCTTCTGTACACTCTCTTAAGGACAAGTTAAGACTGTTGCCTCTCCAACTGAGATTCCCACAGAGATGCTTTCCTCTGCTTCCTGTAGTGGTCCTGGAGGAGGATTTTCTCCTAGCACTTAATGTCTGACATAGTTTTACATTTAGCCCTGAGTAATAGGACGGTTTTGTGACTTTTCGTTTTTGCCTCCTAGACAGCTTGTAGCTGAAAGTGAGCCACGGTTATCACGCATGGGTGGCACTGTGGTCTCAGGTCTGAACGCAGGAGTTTGCTCCAGTTTGGGGGGCACCTCCTGGGAGTGCTCTAGCTGTCAGTTTACAGAGCCTCCTTCAGTCACCAAGATTTTGCCCTTGGTGCTTTGCTCTGCGTTACCTCTTCTTCCTTCTCCACAATGCTGTTCCCTTGCTCACTTTCCCCTCATGCATGCATTTTAGTTACTTGATCTTCAGTCCTTTCTGTAGCAGAAAAGATTTATACATTTAATTCCTAGTGTCTGTCAGTTCTACAGGACATTCATCTTCCTCCTAAGACCCCAGCCACTTTAACAAGACTGAGAAGCAGTATCTGAGGTGATTCTATCCTTTCAAACTTAGCACTCTATAACCAGCAGGCAGCATGTGTAAGAGTGGGTTTGTAGATTAGAAAATCTCCTCACTTTTTAAGTTTAGAAACTGTAAAAGGAGGAACTCGGTCTTATGCTGCTTTTCTTTGATTTGCCTGTTAGATAGGCTAGTACCAAATAAACTGTTCTGTTTTTCTTTTTTTTTTTTCTTGTTAGCACAAAGCTTCCCCTAGGGAATTTTTTCTTGGTTCTAAATATACATACCTTTTGTAGACGGTATAGAAAATAAAAAGAGGATGCTTTCTTTTCAAAATATCATTTTTTAACAATTTAAACATATTTTTGAGATTATAGCTATATCGTTTCCACCTTCCTCCCTCTAAGCCTTGCATCGCTTTCAAATTCATAGCCTCTTTTTCTTTAAATTGTTGTTAGCATGTGAGTGTTTGTGTGTATGTATGTGTTTCCAAATACATAACTACAACCTGCTTAGTCTGTATAATGTTACCTGTGTGTATATATATGTGTGTATGTTTTTAGGGCTGACCTTTTGGTATTGGATAACTAGTTGGTTTACACTTCCTGAGGAAGACAATTACTCCTGCTCTCAACATTTCTCAGTTGCCTGTAGTTCTAGGCAGCCTTGTTGGTAAGGAAATTTTATTTTATGTGTGGGAGTGTTTTGCCTAAATGTATGTCTGTGTACCACATGTGTGTCTAGTGCCAAGGAAGCCAGAAGAGGGGCCAGTGTTCTTTACTGCTGAGCATCTTTCTAGCCCCCAATTAAATATTTCTAGTTCGCCATTTAGAAACAACCACAGTGAATACTTTGGGCTGAGTTGTACATTATTTTTGTGTGTTTAATAAGTCAGGAAATATAAGTATACTCTTTCCTACCTTCTTGATTTGTGTGTGTGTGTGTGTGTGTGTCGGGATAGAATCCAGGCCCTTACACTTGTAAGCACACACTCTATCACTTGCTGCATTCTTAGCCTGTGTGGCCTGCTTTGTAAACTTAGGCATATGTTATGGATGTTTATCCAGGACAATGTCTATATTGTAGATGTAGTTTTTCTTACAATGATATTGACTAGAAGTGGAGACGGATACAAAGCCCTAACTCAACACAGGCATTCCTTGGCCAAGCTGCCAGCTGTCCAGCTGCGTTTCTTAGTTGAGGTTTAATTTGGTACAGGGGATAGCATTTAGAAACTTGGGGAAATAGGAGATTTCCTTGGCACTCTCTCATTTCAGCTGTCTTATCTGGGCTGTAAAAAGAGTTGGGTTTCAGTCCGTTGAAAATTGAGCTTTCTGGCAAGGACCTTTGCAGATGTTCTGTCATTTCCATTGAGAGCTCCAGGCAACAAATGTGTTGATGGCCAAGTACACATTTGCTTATGAGAATCTCAGAACCTGACCTATTTTGATCACAGGAGGGCAGGCTTGCTTGTTCAGTAGCATTGCTTTCAATGTGGAATTATGAATGTGTTTCCCTCCCCCTCCCTCTGGATAGTGAATCAAGTTATGTTCCAGAATACACTCACTTTGTGGAACCCTAATTGAAAAGATCATAATTTCTTAAGATTGGAGGGTTTGCAAAGAATTCATGAGAAGATTTTCCTCAAACCACCCTTCAATTAGAATAGAAAAGACAACATGAGGCTTGCCCTGCCTTACCTAAAAAGGACTGGATAATAATTGGGTGGGGTGACTGAAAACGCAGAGGAGCTTTTAAGGAGGGGTTGAGGTTGGATTGTCTGTTTTTAAAATTAATTGCTTTCTCTTCTTGGACAAATTACACCATTTCAAGTCACAGTTGGGACATTAATTGCATCCTTGATGGCTGTGTTACCAGCACATTCTGCATGTATTCTGCCTGGGGCACTGGGAAACAGTGCCAGGCAGAAATGAATTTTGATCTTTAGTCTAATATCAAAGAACCTAGTGACTTAACTAAAAACACTTAAAATTTACATTCTTATTAGAATTCTACCCTAAAACAGTGTCTGAAATTAGGAGTTAAACACAATTCTCACACAGTCCATGGCTTGAGGGTTTGGGTTTTTAGCCAGATGTGGGAGATGCACTTTCCTTACTGCCATCTCTGCAGTGCAGCCTTAAATCTCGTCCGTGTTCAGCACACACTTTGTTCTTTCCCTGTCTTATTTTATCCGCAAGCCTCTGCCGTCTCTAATAAGTCACACTGAGGCAGCGCTGAGAGTGCGGTCAGGACTCCTCTCAGCAGTGCACTCCAGAGCCCAGGCACGGCAGAGTGCCTGTCTCTGTAGTAGGTGGCTGCTTTGAAGACGGGAGTCACCTTAGCTGCCGCCTCTCCCCATAATACCCCCTTGCTCCAGTATTTTCCTGACTTCTGGGATTGGCTGCGCTAGTATGACTTTGAACCTGGTCTGTTTTAGTAGTGACATTAGTGCAGAGGCACACAGCGTGCTGATAGCGATAGGCAGACGTCACGTGGCTTTCATTCGTTATCCTTCTACATTCCATCCTGAGAGGTTGCACGTTATTTAGCTTTGAGTTACATTTCATGAGCACCGCAGTTATAGTGTGTGTCAGCACATGGAACCTCTGTCTTTTCCCTCTGAATAATTGTTTTCTTGTTTGTGCTTTGAGTAAACTGATTTTCTTCTGCACGAATTGTAGGAAGTATGGCAAGGCTGATGGACAGTTATGTGAAGCTCATCTGGAAATGATTTTTGTCTTTGGCAAACACAACACACAGCATCTGTAATCCACTTGCCATATAGGAGGGGGCAGTTTTCATTCCACGTCTTCACTAATCTCTGTTATGTGCCAAGCATTGCAGTTATTTACATTTTCAGAGTTACCTTGACCCAAAGAAAACAAGGAAGCCCAAGTATTAGTGTGTAAGGGGAACAGACCCAGGGCTCCTTGGCTTAAAAGGATCTGTACACTGGCTTCCTGTGGTTAGAGCTGGGAGGTGGTTTCCCCCGCTCACGTGATCACATCACAAGAGTTTCTGTAGACTGTCATACATTCTGTGTGTTATAGGCATGTGCGAAAGGACATGTCCCTTTGTAGGTAGGGGTGGCTTCTCCTTACATTAACTGCTCATCTATCCTGTATTTACTTTACCATTTTGCCTTTTAAAATGAGATCTCACCATGCTGTCCTGGCTGATCTCAAACTCATTGTCTGAAGTGGTCCTGGTTACCTCTGCCTCCTGAGTAGGGACTGTAGCCATGTGCTGCCATGAATAACTATATGGTTTTTTTTTACAGATTTATTTTTACTTTATGTGTTTATACGAGTCTCTACATGTATGTATATTTGTGTCATATGTGCTGATGCTCTTGGAGGCTAGAAGAGGATCTCTTGGAACTGGAGTTATAAACAGTTGTAAGCTGCCATATATGGGTGCTGGGACCCCAGCCTGGTCCTCTGAAAGATCGCACACATTAACCACACCACTGAATGGTGCTGATAGTCGTGCAGCACTGAGTGCTGAATACTGTGAACTGTGTGTGCACTTAGGGGTGGCTGTGCTGTGTTTGGCTATAGTCACGATCTGCTGAAAGGCGAGCATGTGATACTTCAAGTCTCCCAACTGTAGAGAAGTGTGCAAGTCTTGTCTGCCATGCCTCTAGCTCTTCTAATTCCAATTTCCCCACTTCTGTACTGCTTCCCCAGAGACGATGATGATTATTTTGAGGCAGAGTTGCCCTAAGTAGCCCAGACTGACCTCCGGCCTGCTATACTCCTGTCTCACTCTCTTGATCACTGGGAGTACTACTTTACCTGGCCTAGAATATTTTTTAATGATACTTTTCTCCTAGTAATCTCCATTAAAAATTATATAGGTTTAGTTGGTTCAAGTCATCTTTTCACTGTAGAAATACAGTTATACCGGTTAAGTAAATTAAAATTTATGAAGAGCAATACCACTTGGAAGCTGGGGGGAGGGAACAGAGACAGCGAGACTGGGAATTCAGCTTCTGGCCTTGCACATCCTGAGCAAGCACTCTACCAATAGCCTGTATCTATAGTTCATGATTTTATTTCCTTCTCCCTGCCTCACATTCGACAGGGTCTCACTATGTAGCCCTGACTGGCTTGGAAATTAACTATGTTAATCAGGCTGACCTTGAACTTGCAGTGATTCACCTGTCTGCCTCTAGAGTGCCAAGATTAAAGGTCTGCACCACCATGCAGGGCCTTGATTTTCTTAATAATAAATTTACTACAAATTGAGCATCTCCAGTGTGGAAATCAAATGCTATAAAATATGAGACTTTAAAGTGTTCAATTCTACCAGTGGCAGGTTTCAGGGCATTTGGATATTTGGATTGGGGGTGTGTGACTGGTGAAATCTATACGTATATTTGAAATGTAGAGTAACTCCAGATAAAGACTATGCAGCCTGTGTTTTATTTGTTATCTATCTTACCTTTTTTGGAAGTAGGCCATATAAATGAGTGGTTACAGCTGAATTACTTAAGTTCTCAGCTGTATACAAACAAGGGAAAGGACATTATGATTGCCTTAAATTAATTCTTCATAATTGGATACTTTGTTTCCATTTTATTGATTACTGATCCTTCCTCTGTCTGGCCTGAAGCAGCTCCTTTTAAAACTCAGACCTACACCTCTGGCTTTTTTCCAGTCAAATCCCCACCCGGAGATTTCATTCCTGTTCTTCTGCGGTGTTCACTTTGGAGCCTTCCAGGGCGTTCGTACCATAGAGGACCACTTACTGGTAGATGCACCTTTAGCTCTGATGGGTTTTCCTCATCCTCCCACACAGCAAACTCTGTTGTGCTCTGTACCCTGGGTCAGCCTTAGCATCCTTATTTACCTGCTTTAGGAAGCATTCTCTGTCATGGCTCTCCTTTGTATGCTCCTTTCTTTCAAAACGTGTTTATGCTAATCGCTTACACACGTGTTCCCATCTGACAATGTCTGGTTGGTGACTGCTCCGTGACTCGCAGCTGTGTTTACCATTGCTTCTGTCTTGGTCGGCACTTGAGGAGCTTTGCAGCAGGATTTGTTGGCTGGGAAATTTGACTTTGTTTTCATATTTATTTTTTATATCTTGTTTACTTTGAGGGTGTATATGGGCGTATGCATGCCATGGCACGCATGTAGAGGTCAGAGGACAACTTGTAGGAATCAGTTCTCTCTTTCAGCCATGTGGGCTGTGGGGAGCAAACTCAAGTTAGTGATGAGATTTGGCAGCTTGTGCCTTTACTGCTTAGCCGTCCTTATAGAGCTGAGCCGTTTGCTAGTAGAAAGTGATGAAATCTGGAAGTTGACCTGACAGCCTAGTTTTTGCCTTGACAATTTGGTTTTCAGCTGTAACGAGAACTTAATGATCCTTTAAAACTTCCTCCTTCTTTTAGTTGTGGTTCTTCTGGAAATGAACCTGGGATTTGTAATACTGAGTGGGGGCAAACAGACTAGTCACACAGGGATTCAGAATAAGCAGATAAATTCATTTCTGAAAATAACTGTTCTCTAATCACTATTTATTTTAATTCCAGAACATGGTCCAAGACAATTCCTGGGAAAGTTGAGTTCTTCTCTAGCGAGGGCTCAGATACAACTATACCTATTCCGATAGTGCCCCTGCGGGGTGTGGATGACTCCTATCCGCCCCAGAAGAAGTCTTTCATGATGCTCAAGTACATGCATGACCACTACTTGGACAAATACGAATGGTTTATGAGAGCAGATGATGACGTTTACATCAAAGGAGATCGTCTGGAGAGTTTCCTGAGGAGTCTGAATAGCAGCGAGCCCCTCTTTCTCGGGCAGACAGGACTGGGCACCACAGAAGAGATGGGGAAGCTGGCCCTTGAGCCTGGAGAGAACTTCTGCATGGGAGGGCCTGGTGTGATTCTGAGCCGGGAGGTGCTTCGGAGAATGGCACCACACATTGGCAAGTGTCTCCGGGAAATGTATACCACCCATGAGGATGTAGAGGTGGGAAGATGTGTTCGGAGGTTTGCAGGAGTGCAGTGTGTTTGGTCATATGAGGTAAGAGCAGAATTCTTTCTTTTCTCCCTTCCCTTCCCTTCCTTTTCTCCTTCTTTTCTTTTCTTTCTTTCTTTCTTTCTTTCTTTCTTTCTTTCTTTCTTTCTTTCTTTCTTTCTTTCTTTCTTATTATTACTTGTTGTTGTTGTTTGCTTGTATTTCAAGACTTCTCTGTGTAGCTTTGGTTCCTGTCCTGGAACTAGCTCTTGTAAACCAGGCTGGCCTCAAACTCACAAGAGGTCTGCTTGCCTCTGCCTCCCGAGTGCTGGGATTAAAGTCATGTGCCACCACTGCCCAGCCAAGCAGAATTCTTTACATGGGAAAAAGGGTCAATTTTGCCTTTTGACTTCTGAGTCAATCATAGGAAACTAGCAATACTAGCCTCTTTAGGGTTAAAGTTAGTATAAATTATTAGTATATGTTTTGGCCTTCATTTTTAATTTTTTTGAATTCTTACTGCCCTGATTTCCCCTGGCTCTAAAGAGCCTTCCTTCTTGTACTTCCTGGTGTTTTTAAAAATAAATAACGGTACTCATGGTTTGAAGAAACCTAGGATTTACTGATGGTCATAATAACGTTGTCCATGACACCCAGAGTCATCTGATTTCTGTTGATTCCACAAGACCTTCTCTAAGAGCATAGGATGCTTCCTTGTTTCTTGTTTCCCAAAGGCTTGCACTTTCATCTGGTCAAGATAACCTACATAGACTTATAAATGGTTAGTGATGAGAAACTGGCCAGGACCTTTGGCTTTGCATATGGGAGCCAGGGTTGCAGCACAGCACTATGCATGTGTTCAGTGTCCCTGAGGACATTGCCAGTAGCAAAGAGAAATAAACGACTGTTACAGACCTTGACCTTTTGTGTGCGAGCTTACGATACAGTCTTTCCTTTCATATTAGGTGGCATGCAATTCTCAGTTATTTTAACACATGAAATCTTTATGGGAGTCTTCTTGCAGGTATTTTCTCTTTAATAAGGGGATGTGAGTTAATTTTTGGACTTTTCTGTTTTATACCTGTAGTTTCAAGATCTTATAACAGTAGTGTGGTAGTTTGAATATAATTGGCCCCCATAAGTTCATAGGGAAGAATGGCACTGTTGAGCTGTGGCGTTTTTGAGTAGCTATGACTTTGTTGGAGGAAGTGTGTCATCATAGAGGCAGTCTTTGAGGTCTCCTATGCTCAAGCCATGGCCAGAGTTTCTGGCCACTTCCTGTTGTCTGTGAGTCAAGGTGTAAGAACTCTCAGCTCCTTCTCTAGCTGCTTTGCTTCCCACCATGATGGTAATGAACTAAACTCTGAACTGTAAGAAGCCACCACAACTAATTGTATTTCTTTATGAGAATTACCATGGTTATTGTGTCCTTTACAGCAGTAGAAACGAAGACATGCAGCATGACATGAATTTGTTGTGTTCGGTTTGGTCAACTATTAGTAGTTATGAAGAAGAGCAGAAGGAACTGCTAGGCCTTTTGCCCAGAACAAGAACATGCCCTCCTATGTGAGCTCTTAGCTTTTTCCGAAGCACTTGACGGAAAAGCCATGCTTTTGCCCATGCTTGCCTCTGCCTACCCACAACTTACTTTTAAATGTTCTCCGATCATTTTGTTACTTCTGCTTAAAATTTTAGGAAAGCAGACATTTTTAAATGTACAGGAATGGTCTTCGTGTAATTTTTAATTATAAATTAGCAAAAATTAGTATTTTAAATATTAAATATGATCTGAGGGAACCCTTTAGTCTCTACGTGCCTTAGCCCCTGTCTGTCTGCCTCCATTGCCTGGTGGTTGTTCACCAGGCCTGGGAGATTTCTTTTGTCATGAAATTTTACAGTGAGGAAAGCTGTCTATTGTTCTGTTTCTGTGAAGAGACACCATGACCAAGGCAGCTTATAACAGAAATCACTTAACTGCTTATATTTGGAGAGGTTGAGTCCATGAACACGATGATGGAACAAGCAGGCTTGCCTGTGGAGCAGTAGCTGGTCCATAAGCAGCAGGCAGATGGAGAGGAAAACGGCCTGCTGTAGGCTTTTGAAATCTCATAGCTGAGCTCCAATGACATAGCTCCTCCAACAAGGCCTACTTCTCACTCCTTCCCAAACAGTTCCACTGGCAACCAAGCATTCAAACATAGGAGCCTGTGGGGGCCATTCTCATCTAAACCATCACAAGAGCCATTTAAGTATTTCATGTTGTGTTAAGTAGATCACAACTGGCAGTGTTTCTGCATATTCTCCATCCTTAATTAATTAGTTATAACATAACTTCATGCTTTGTATGTTTTAGAATGCTTTGTCTTGTTGACATTTTAGAGGACAAGCTTGCTTTTTGTTGTTTTGAGACAGGGTCTCCTTGGTAGCCCAGGCTGATTGATGGTGAGCCTGCTCTAAAGCTAAGATGCCTTGAACTGCTGCCTTCTGCCCCCACAGTGCGAGGATTACAGGTATAATCCACCATGCCCAACTCTTTTGTGTGTGGGTTGAGGACAGGGTCTCACTTTGGAGTGCAGGCTGGCCTAGAACTCCCTGATTTCAGGCTTTGGCCACCACTTCCATGCAGCCCAGGTCTTTTTTGAAAATTAAAAAATAATTGTATCTTGATATAGTCATTAATATCTGGTAATACTGGATAAAGTCAGTATCCTGAGTTAGAACAAGAACTTTGATTTAAAGTCAGTGCCAAATTGTTGGTGTAAAGTGGGGTCTAGGCCCGGTGGTGGTGGCACACGCCTTTAAACCCAGTACTCGGGAGGCAGAGGCAGGCGGATCTCTGGGAGTTCGAGGCCAGCCTGGTCTACAAGAGCTAGTTCCGGGACAGGCACCAAAGCTACAGAGAAATTCTGTCTCGGAAAAAAAAAAAAAAAAAAAAAAGTGGGGTCTAGAGCTCCAGGACTTGAAAGACATGAATGTTGCGAATGGCGTAGCTAGGAATACCTGTCACCATGGATGTCATGGGCACTTGGACTTTACACCTTTTAAATAGCCTTACTGGCTCAGAGGCTGTGGTAGGTAAGCCCATCTCCTTGGTGTTTCCCTCCTGGTCTAGGGAGCTGGATAGTAACAGCAGCCACAGGTGACTCTCCCCAGGAATGTCCCTGCTGCTTTGTAGTTCTTTAAATGCATTACGATGACACTGATTTTCCTAGATTATATTGCCTGGCTCTCTCCTGGGTTTGTGCCAGATTCTCCTCCCTTCTGCTGTGCTGAGAGTTCTGTTTTCTGTAAGTGACCTGTTCACACAGTTTGACCCATGTTTCGGATGGAATACTGTTTTAGGATTTTGTTCAGGGCTTTGTTCTCAGCACGGTGTCTTCTAGACTGTGTGCTCTGTCTTTTTGCTTTCACTGAACTGTAGAATTTTTAAATCTGGCCAGTTGTGTGTCTAAATCTATCTAATTTAACATAACCTTTCTTTGATGGCTTGTCCTTTTTAATTTTTTTATTAATATGTGTGTGGGTGTTTGCCTTCATGTGTGTCTATGCTCCATATGTATACATCATTCATGGAGGCTGGAAGAGAGAGTTGGATCCCTCGGAACTGAAGCTGACATGGGATTGCTGGCAGCTAAACCTGGGTCCTCTGGAAGAGCAAACAACTAATTCTCTTAATCATTAAGCCATCTTAGTATTTTAAGGAATTTGTTCTTTCTTTTATCCTGTGTTTTTCTGTGTGTAAAATTTCACCCCTTTACCTATAGTTCTTCGTTCTCATTTTAAGACATACATTATCTGGAATGTTTACTGTTCGATTAGCCTGCCTGATATCTGACCTTTCCCCATCACTAAGAGATTCCATGTTCCGTAGTCAGGCAAGATTCCTTAAACTTCCTGTAAGATAATTACGTTAAGCTTTGAATTGTGGAAGGTACTTATTTTGCTTTATTGTAAGCCTAGCCAGAGGAGTAATGTTTTAAAGAAAATTTGCCTTGAAGTAGAAGTAATTCCTCCAGTAATAGCTGTGTAATTAAAATGACTCACGAACAGTTGTCAAGGCCAAAACTCAGATTTATTTCTAAGATTTTTTTTGTTATTGCTGGTATTTATTGACTGCCTTTTAAGCACTTGATTTTTAAATGATTTTAGTTTCACAGAGAAGTTAAAGCAAAGTAAGAACAGGTCTAGGGGCTTAAATGCTGGTTAAATCTGGTACCCTTCACATGGGGTAGGCACTTCCCTCAAGTTACTGAGATGTACTGTGGAAGAGTTGGCAAAAGTTATTTGTTTTAGTTAAACATATATATATACATACATATATATACATACATATATGTGTATATATATATATATATATATATATATATATAGAGAGAGAGAGAGAGAGAGAGAGAGAGAGAGAGAGAGAGAGAGACTATTATTGTCTTAAAAGAGGGAACAAGAAGAAAGTTGACCATAGGAACATTTTTTTGGTTAACATGTACCATTAGAGAAAATAGGAACTGTAAATATCCAGACAAACTAAACAAGTAACTTACAGGCACTCAGACCTTTTTGTTATTTTAATGGGAACTTAAGCGGGAAGCAAAGGTGTTTGGATGAAGATGGTTCTAACAACCTTAAAGGTTTTATTGACTTTCACAGTTGGTGCTGTCACAGAGTTCACAGTTCTCAGTACAGCTCCCTCCCCACATCTGTACCACTGGGTCCGCTCCATGAATCGGCCACTCCAGGGCATCCTTACAGAGATGACACATAGAAGTTGTTAAGTTTATGTACCTTCTAATCAAAAACTTGTCTTGGGTGGCATAAACATATGGTCATGAAACAGTGAGAAATTAAGTATGACTCCTCATAAACTTTAAAAATAGTACAAGGAAAGACAAAAATCATTGATGGTCTTTATAGGAAGACATATCAGCAAGGAAGGTAGGATATATATATATATATATATATATATATATATTCTTTCCTTATTAATCTGGCTTTATTTTCATTTTTGTTTTTCAAGAAAGGGTTACTCTGTAGCTTTGGAGCCTGTCCTGGAACTAGCTCTTGTAGACCAGGCTGGCCTTGAACTCACAGAGATCTGCCCACCTGTCTAAGTGCTGGGGTTAAAGGCACACCACCATGCCCAGCTAAGATCTTTTCTTAGGGAGTCTAGCACATGTACGCACAGAGGCCGCTGTAAGAAAACATCAGCAGTGAGTAGGAGTAGCATAAGGAGAAAGGGAAAAATGGAGAAAGTGAGATCAGCCATTGCCCTGTGGACCCTTTAATTCCATTCCACTGTGGTTAGGAATGCATTCTGTGTAGTTTTAGTATTTCAAATGTATTGAGACTTTATGATTCAACATATGGCCTATCTTGGAGAATGCAGCTTAGGTGCATATTTTTTATAATTACCATTTTCCTGGCAAATGGATGCTTTTAACATGGTAAAGTCCCATCTTTGCCTTTGTTACAGTTTTGCCTCTCTGTTCTGCCGTACTGAGCATCCCTTGTGTGTGATGTCTCTTTACCATGCTGGCTCTCCACAGTGTGTGGTGTCTGTGTTCATCCTTGGAGTCTGAGATTCTTGTTGAGTGGTCTGTTTCTTCTTGCCTTTGGGAATTTCTCAGCCATGTTTTTGTAACTGTTCCTTCTTTCCTTCCCCAGCTCCCTTCCGTGTCTTCTCCTTCTGTAACTCCCATGTGCATGTCCCTAGGGCTCAGGCTCTGTTGGTTTTTGTTCATTCTGTTTTCTTTTCCTCACACAGGGTAATCTGACCTGTCTTCAGGTTCACTGATGGCTCTTCTGCCTGTTCAAATCTGTTAGTTTTCATTTCAGGTATTGTACTTTTCAACTCCAGAATTTGTTTGGGTCTTTAAAAAGCAATAATTTCTTATCTCTAATAGTATCTCCTTACAAACATCTGTGTATGGACTGTTCATTCCTATTTATTTGCATGTTGGTGGAAATTAGACATTTATTCTTAAGTGTGGTAATTGTGGAAATCAGTTTGTCCCTCACTCAGAATGCCAGTGCTGTTTGGTGACTTTTCAAAGCTAATCTTGTAACAGTTGCTGTGTTTGATGAGCCACACCTGGTTTGTTCAGGCCTCAGCTAGAGCTGCTCAGGGCTCTAGAACCAGTAATCCTTGTGCTCCGCTGAGGAGATTGCCCACACATAAGTCCATACATGCCCCAAACCTATCAGACAATTGAAAACTGCAGAGCCTCATGGCCAGCCAGAAATAAGAACTTCCCTGAGGATGTGCACAGCCCCTGCGTGGTTCTGCTCTTTCTGGATTTCCAGTCTGCTCTTGGGATCTTTTCAAAGTCTCTTTTGGAGCCCTATTATTATTAAAGGGCACATGCCAAGGCATGTGAGTGCGGGCCGGCCACATGATAATTTTATGGATCCATCTTTATATGGGCTATGGGGATCCATCTCAGATTATCAGGCTTGCATTGTCAGGTACTAAGCATTATACCCACTGAGCCATCTTGCCTGCTCCCCCCCCTACCCCATTTTCTTTTTTGAGACAGGGTCTCTTATGATGTAGTTCTGTCCATCTTGAAAGTCACTATGTAGGCCAGGCTATACTTGAAGTCACTGTTTTCGGAGTGCGGAGTACTGTAATTAAAGGCATGTGCCACTATGCCTTGTTTTTTTTTTTTCTTTTCTTGTTTGCTTGCTTGTTTTTTAAGATTATTTTATTCATGTGTGTGAATGTTATTGCATGGGTCCTGTGATCTGAACTTAGGTCCTTATGTTTGAGCAGCAAGCAGTCTTAACTGCTAACCCATTTTTCCAGCCCCTTGACTGCCTCCTTTCTTTTCTTTTATCTTCTCTTCTTTTCTCTCTCCCTCTTTTATTGTTATTGTTTTGTTTTTTCAAGACAGGGTTTCCCTCTGTAGTCCTGGCTGTCTTGGAACTTGCTCTGTAGACCAGTCTGACCTTGAACTCAGATCTGCCTGCCTCTGCCTCCCAAAGTGCTGGCATTAAAGTCATATGCTGCCATGCCAAGCAACTGCCCCCGTTTTATAAAAGCTTTCTCATTAGTCTGTCTGTTGCCTATTAGCTGTGCAGTGGGCAGTGTGATAGTCGTTTGGAGCAAATACTGTCTCTTCACCCTTACGTTAAGCCAAAGATGCTATTTGCGATCAGGAAGCTCGGAGTCTAGTTAAATAGAAACAGCTTTGTAAAATGGGATCTTTCAGGAAACCTACCGGACAGGGCAAATAATGGCAGTTCTGTGGGAATGGTGTTTTAATTATGTGTGTGCATGCATGTCTGTATGTGGGTATGTGCATCCAAGTGCAGGTGCCCGTAAAAGCCGGCAGAGGGTATTGGGGACTCCTAGAGCAGAGGTTAGAGGTATGGGGATGGGAATTGAAATTAGGTCCTCTACAAGAGCAACAAATGCTCTTAGCCATTGAGGCATCTTTCTAGCTCTAGAGTGGGTTTGAAGAAAATCTATGACACTCTCTGACACCTCCAGGGACTTGCAGGCCGCTCATTTTCACTCTGGTCATAGTCAAGGCTAGAGTAGATCTGGAAAATGAATCGGATACAAAGTAAGTTCCAAGACCACAGAGCTCACTGTTTGCACAAGTGTGCGGCTTCTTGTGTGTGAATGTTCCCTGGATTACTCGGGTATTTAGGTAAAAGTCAGAGTCCTGAAAGGCTGCTTCTGGGCGTTCTCATTTGTGCTCTGTATGCTCTTCCGGAGGACAGGAGTTTTTGATGATTTACTCTCTTCATATCCTTTTATTGGATGCTGGGTTCACATCTTTTCACTTAGCTACGTTATTCTGAATATCTCTGTGTTTTAAGAACTCAAACATGTGCCCTAAACATTTAGAAGACTTCTGAGTAGTGAGTTACAACATGTTTATGTAAAGAATAAAATTCAGACCTCTTCTGTTCTGGGGACATTGGTGCACAGAACAGAACCCTTGTAGTGGATTGAATGAGAATGGCCTCCATCATCTCATATGTTTGAGTCCTGGTACCCAGTTGGTGGAACTGTGTGAAAAGGATTGGGAAATGTAGCCTTTGTTGGAGGAGGTGTGTCACTGGGAGAGGGTGTTGAGATTTCAAAGGACTCTCTTGCAAATCTCTCTCTGCCTC
Source organism: Alexandromys fortis (assembly GCF_014885135.2). NCBI lineage: Eukaryota > Metazoa > Chordata > Mammalia > Rodentia > Cricetidae > Alexandromys > Alexandromys fortis. The sequence continues at coordinate 1,915,159 of NW_026067945.1, forward strand.
CAACAGAGATGTAAGTGCCTTGTTGTTCTGCCATGCCTTTGCTCTGCCATCATGGATTCCAACCCTCTGAAACCATAGCTGCATGTTAGATGCTCTCTTTTAGAAGTTACCTTGGTCATGGTGTTTTTTCACAGCAATAGAAAAGTAACTACGACTTAACCTACTCTCTTAGACTCTGGAAGGAATAGGCTGGAGCATAAGAAGCAAACAGCAGTGTGTGTATTACTATACTACAGCAAAATGACTAGCGTGAGAAGTGGTGGGTAGAGAGGCCAGAATAGCACAGACTGGGAGGGTTTGGGTCACAAATAGCCCTGGGCTTGAATCACAGTGCTTCTCATTTAGCTGTGTGGTCTTGTGAAACAAGTTACCTAACTTCCCCAAACCTGAGTCCCTTCAGACTGGGACAAGGGTCGGAATTGCCCCCGAAGGAGGATGGTTTCAGGGATCATGATGATGTGTGACTGTGGCAGGGTTAGAGTTGGTTGCGAGATGAGGGCTGGTCCTGGTGTCCTTGGGTACTGGACCACAACCATTCAGAATTCAGTCCCAGAGAGCTCTAGCGATACAGAGTTTGATGTGTACAAACAGCTTTTTGACTGTGGTTTGTAAAAACAGCATTGAATTGGAATCCCTCTTTTTGAGCTGTACTTAGAACTGTTCATTGCTTTCACCCTGTAATTTGCTCTCAAGGTAAATCATCAATAGTATCTCTGAAGTGGTGGATAGTGGATTATGCTTGTGAGAAAGGCAGACTGGCACGTGTCTTCATGATTCTTGAGTCTGGCAGATGTGTGTTACAGGTGTTCTAGGCTTTATTTCATAGTCACTTTTATTATTGGAATGTTATCATTTTGCCTATTCTACTGTTCTGTGCAGTTGACAAGAAGGTTCATTAGCACACTAACGGGAGGGAGGATAGACACTTCCTTTTTCTTTTAAACCTTAATTTGAAATCACAGGTGTTAACACTCTAATTCTTCTAGCACAATGTATAATCTACCTATTAATATATACGTTTTCAAAGTCATTTTTAAGATCCTAGGAATAAAGTAGTCCCTGAATTCTAAGGATTTCATATCAACATGGAAATGAACTATTTATATATGAAAAAGTGCTTCAGAGTGTCTACTTGAAAAATGAGCACTAACCAGGACAGAACACTACAGTGGACACCGGGAAGCAAGGAGAGCTGTGTAGCACTTGAGAGCCCTATGAACTAGGGGTGCACTGTAAAGGGCTTTGGCAGTCTGGGTCTGTTTTCTCTAACGATAATTGGATTTCCTGGATGTTCCAATTTTAGTATATGTATTGTTAAAGCAAGTACATTTTTAGATTGCTTCAAACAAAGTAACTGTGAACCTTCCCCACTTTTAAGAGACCAGATGGCAACAGCAAGTTTAAGTTTATAGTTCTGATTTTTAATCATCTTAATTATTAAATTAATCTGTTATATTTAGCATAGCAAGTGAGGGGACAAAGGCAAGGATGAATTTCACAGTACAGTATTGGTGGTAAAAGCATTGTTGCCTGGATTAGGGAAATTGGGTAAAATTGCTTAAGGTTTAGAAGTGTGTTGTAAATCGATGTGTCTCAATCTTGTGCAACAGAGGGACTCTGTTTAATGAGGGTGTTGCATATGTGTGTGTATTTCATGTACTGGGATTGTCTTTAGATCTCATACCAGGTTGGAATTTATCAAAGGGGCACCTTACAGGAGATTTGCTTCAGTCACTTGGGAGGAACAGTCTCCAATCCCAAACCTAGACCTGGCATCTTGATGGATGGTGGGATTTCCCTGTATACTGTAGTACTTCTCTGATGATGCTTAGACCCCCTAGACGATCGGGAGTTGTCATTCATTTATACTTAGATAGGGTTTGTTTGTTTGTTTGTTTGTTTGTTTGTTTGTTTGTTTTGAGCCAGTGGTGTTTTGGAACTGTGTAGAACTTAATATTTTATTCCAATTTAACCGTTGTCCTGAGTAGCAGAAAGAGTTTGACTTCGTTTTTTCCTTAAGTATTACTTATAATTGGGTTGGGGGAAGCCAGACATGGCAGCAGATGTTCCTCTTGGGCTGTGCTTTATAAGGTTACTTACATTCCTTTCTTCTCTGTGAGCCATGATAACCATTGTGGGACCAAATAAAAATGAGCGCAAATGAAGGACATTAGTGATCCCTGAGTGACAGCATGAGAAGAATCAGCCACAGGCGATGATAGACACTTGGTCTCACCATGTAGCCTAGGCCCAGTTCTGCCTGCACCTTCTCAGGGCAGGTAATACAGGGATGTACCACCACAAAGTTAAAACTAAATATTTGCGTACATGATACATTGTCATTCCCTCTGAAAACTCAGCTTTTTAGACTAGCTACTAAGAAACTTAAAGTTTATCTATGTTACTAGTTGTTACATGTTTAAGTAGTTACAAAGTGACTTACTGTGAGTTCAGCATCCACCAGCAGAGTCACAATGGGAAGGCATGCTCATGTTAGAGTCTCTCCAATGTGATGGAGTGTGAGGACAGCTCTTTCTTAATGTTAAATCTGTAACCCCAGACTAATCAAGACGAAACTAGAAACCCAAGATGTAGAACTTCCTCCAAGACACTGACCAGTGTTTCTTCCAGTGTCAGGGTCATGAAAAGCAAGGGAAGATGGAGAAACAGAGTGGAGACTAAGGGAGACATGAAGACTCCATCCAGTGAGGGACTCTGGAGTGGAAAGACAGGGGTGTGGAAGTGAACAGGGGCTGCTGGATTGTGAACAGAGTCTACGGCTGGTGTTTGTTAATTTCCTCATTTTGATGTGTTTCTCATTAAGTAGGATGCGAAACAGGGAGAGAGGTGTGCCTCTCTGTTTACAGCTCTGTAATTAGAAATGTAATTTCAGTACATTCTTGTGTGTACATATGTGTATGCCAGCCATGGTGTGTGTGTGTGTGTGTGTGTGTGTGTGTGTGTGTGTGTGTGTGTGGTTGTGTGTGTGGAGGTCAGAGGATAACCCATGGAATTGGTCCTATCCTACCATGTGTGTCCCAGATACTGAGCTCAGGCATCAGACTCGGTGACAAGTGCCTTTATCCACTGAGCCATCTCACCAGCCCCCCTGAAATTATTTTAAAATTTAAAAAGTTATAAAGTCCGGAGTGGTAGAGGATGCCTCCACTACTTAGAAGGTAGAGGAAGATCAGAAGTTTAAGGTCATCCTCTGCTACATAGTAAGTTTGAGGACAGCCTGGACTGCTACATGAGTCTGACTCCACAGGTGGGGTGAAGGCAGTTAGAACGAAGAGCCATCTAATTGAAAATGAAGGGGTTTTGTTGTAGTTTTTGTGTCCTGTGGACTGCTCTGTGCGCTGAGAAACTGGGCAAAGCAACACAAGACTGGATCCTCTGAGTGGATATTGTACAGGATGTGATTTGTAGCTTACTGACTTCTAGGAAATTGCAGACAGAAGAGGTCTTTGTTCTAGAAGGCTGCAGACCTTGTAGCTCGCATAAAGAGCTTATCATTGAGCAAGCTTATAATGCGCCATGTCATGACTGTAAAAATGTGGAATGGGACCGTTACAGCCAGCCCTTTTCCTGGGTAGCAAACTTCTTTCAGCCTTCACATAGCAATTGGATGCTAATCCCCTGCTGACATCACAGGGTGGGAGGGGGAACGCTAACCTTGCAGGCCTCTACCACTGTGGAGATAAAAACATTTGTGCAGTTACTTTTGGCATTTAATTCCCGAACAAAACAACAAATAAAACCAGAAAAATACCGCATTACTTTTAGACTTTCGACTTGGGGGCTGAGGGCTTAGCTCAGTAGTAGAGCCTTTACCTGATAAGGATGAGGTCGTAAGCACTGTCCCTAGATCCCTTCCCCCCCCCCAAAAAAAAAACAAAGCTTAGTTTTATTTGTAACAGTGTAATTTAATTAAAGGCAATAGAAGGCTTGCTGTCCTGGTATATATTTATAGATGGATACTGTAATAATTTGGGATTCTGCTAGCTCTGTTAGAGTACAGTGACTATAAATATGAGCATAAACGGGTGATTCAAATATGCATAGATTTTTGTTTTTCCTGTTTTTATTTTTTTCAAGACAAGGTATCTCGGTGTACCTCTGGCTGTACTGGAACTCACTCTGTAGAGGAGGCTGGCCTCGAAATCAAAGATCTGCCTGCCTCTGCTTCCCAAGTGTTGGGACTATAGGTGTGTGCACCACTGCCAAATGATGTAAAAGCAATGTGCCATCTGCCCTGGTCATGGGGACTACAGCAGTGTGACGGCAGAGCCTGGCAATCACTGTCTGTTAACTTCTCTGTGAAAATGCTAAAAGACTAGAGACTCAGTCCTAAAACAATATAGGCCACTTAGAGAACCTGAAGAAGCTTTTTGGAGATGCATGCAGTCTCATGGGGGGAGTCACTTGTTTGTTTTTTTGTTTGTTTGTTTTTTAAATAAGACCATGTGACTCTAAATCATTATAAGGAGGCTGGAGAGATGACTCGGTGGTTAAGACAACCTAGCCTCAATTCCCAACACTTAACAGCTAACAACCATCTGTAACTGCTCTTCCAGGGAATCTGATGCTCTCTTCTGGCCTCCATGGGCACCAGGCATCAATGTGGTACAGAGACATACAAAAGTAAACACCCATACACACAAAATGAAATAAGTAAAAATTTAAGATATTATAAATAAAAAATTTAAATGTCTGTGTGAACATCTAATTTCATAGTATGTTAGGTACAGTGGCATGCACCTACCGTACTAGCTACTAAGAGGTGGAAGAATCACAAGTTCAAGACCTGCCTGGCATCACACTAAGATCCCATCTTAAAGAAGGCCAGGGAACATTGTGAGTAAAATAGCTACCACACAGTTTCTGGCTCTGGGTGCTAATCTCCAGCCATCTGTGGCCCTGTGGTCCCTTGGCTGTGGCAAGATGTTTCCATTCTCAAGTTCTGTCCCTTAACTGGTCATTAGCATCACACCATACACTTGTCCACCACACCCAGGGATTTGTTCCCCTCTTTAGAAAGACATACCGCTACATTGCAAGTACCCACCTGATGATTGTGCAGCACCGCCGAGCCAAACTAGCAAATGTAAATCAAAGATGCCAGAGTCGGAATGTACAGGTGCTCCCTGGTAGGCTATGGCCATGGATCAATAAAGTTTCTAAATGGCCCTTAACCAGAAAGACAGAAGTCACTGTGATATCCCAGAGACAATAATGAAATTGGTTCAGTTAGGCCTTTGTTGTTAAGCATTTTTTATGGGTAAATGGCTTTTATTTTTATTTCAATTTCTGAGTTACATTTATTTGTTTAATTACTGCATGTACATGTGCATGCCATACTGTACATGTGGAGGTCAGAAGACAGTTGCCAGGAGTTGGTTCTCTCCTTCCACCATGTGGGTCCCAGGGATTAAACTTCTATCATTGGGCTTGGCAGCAAGTACCTTTGCCCCTGAGCTATTCCACTGGCCCTACTCAGATGGTTTTGTTAACAGAGAAGTCACGTTTAGCTCTTCTATGCCTTAACTATAATGATGGCATTCTTTTCTATGTAACATTGTATTTGTGCTCAAATATTGCTTAATTTTTTTTTCCTTTTCCCCCTGAGATAGGGTTTCTCTCTGTAGCCCTTGTTGTCCCTGAACTTGCTTTGTAGACCAGGCTGGCCTCAAATTCACAGAGATCTGCGTACACTAGCACCTGGTGTGTATTTTGGTTTTATAAGCCAGCAAGCCTGTAGTGATTTGTTACAGTCATCTTTTAAAGGTGGATCTCTATGGAACCCTGACTGGCCTTGAACTCTGAGAGATCTTTCTGCCTCTGCCTCCTAAGTACAGGAATTAAAGGCATGTGCCACTATATCAAACTGTCACAGCAGTTTTAGGAAGTAAAAGAAGTATGTTATTCATAAAAGGAGCCTTTATTAATGTAAGAATAGAGAGGCTCCATCACCCCATTGTGAAGCTGTGGGGCCAAGGGCTGCTCTTGCAGAAGTCACCATCTCTGATAACAGGACCCTCGCCTTATGGCTCACAGTGAGCATTTGACAGTGGCCATTCTGCTGAGCACCGCGCCCCGGTGTCTGTGCTCTCACCTAGTTCGCGAGCTTTGGGCAGGGGCTGGAGGTTAAAATACACAGACACAGACAGACAGACAGCGACCGGGTCACCCTTGAATTCCCCAAGAATGCCCCCTTTATTGTGTTCAGGGGCAGATTATACAGAGATAGCCACGCCCCAGCCAAACCCACCAGAAACCACTCTCCTGCCATCAGGAACTCCTGAAGGTCTCGTGCTCAGAGCAGCTGTAGGCACTCAGATCAGGGGATTACAAGAAATTCAGGATCTGGGCTCTCACTGCTCCCAACACATTCTTATTGTCTGGTTTGTCTAATGCCTCAACCTCACAGTACTCTTGCTTCCCAAGGCATCACACTGTTCCTCTTCTGTCTTCCCTTTCCTGGCCTTGGGATAGAACCCAGGGTCCTGTACATGCTAGACAAGTTCTATCATTGAGGTATATCCCCAACCCCAAAACAAGGGTTACTGGGGGCCCTGCATCTGTGGTCTTATTGAACACATCTGGGTACAGCATGGGGAGGAGTATTTTAAAAAAGTGAATAGTATGTGCATGTGCGCATGCATGCGTGTATGCCGCTTGTATGTGGGTACCCATGGAGGTCAGAAGAAGGTGTTGGGTTCCCTGGAGCTGGAGGTAGTTGTGAGCTGCCCAACATAGGTGCTGGGAATCAAACTCAGGTTCTCTGGAAGAGCAGCAAGCCTTATTAGTTACTGAACCATCTCTCCAGAACCCCTTCTCCTTCCCCCCTTTTAAGAAGATAGGTTCTTATAACCCAAGCCAAGGTTAACCTTGATCCTTCTGCCTCCATGTACTGGGGGCTGGGGTTACAGGCATGCCCCCATGCCCAGCTTGGGAAGAGTTTTTCTGACATGTTCCAGACTGTGCTGTTTCTTCTAACTGAGGCCACACTAGAGAATGGTGAATAGAGAGTCTTTTGTTTGAACTTTGATTTTTTTTTTGGATTTTTAAAGTTTTCATTTTTATGTTTATCAGTGTTTTGCCTACATGCCTGCAAATGTGTACCTACATGTATACCATGTGCATGCCTTGTGCCGTGGCAGCCAGAAGAGAGTATTGGATGCCCTAGGATTGAAGGTTTTGATGGTGATGAGCCATGTGGGTGCTGGGAATCAAAGCCAGGGTCTCTGGAAGAGCAGCCAGTACTCTTTCTAGCCCTTGAAACTTTAGTTTGTGGTAAGCATTAGATTTTCAGAAAAATTATGAAGTCTATTATTTACATATTGATAGTTTTTCTTGTTTTTCAAATGTAGCCGACTGGCCTGGAATTTAGGTGGTTCTTGCCTCAGCTGCCCTAGTGCTGGGTATAGACTTATGCTACCATGCCCAGGCTGCATCTCCATTGCATCACGTTCTCCTTAGCTTCCTCCTGATATGACAGTGTTTTAGGCTTCCTTATTTTTGATGACTTTGACAGTTACATATTTTGTAGAATTTCTTTAGCTAGAATTTATCTAACGTTTTCTTCATAACTAGACTGGGATTGGAGGTACTTAAGATCGTGGAGACAGACAGATGCTTTCCTCACCTTGTGTGGAGGAGTATGCTGCCAGCTGTACATTGTCACCATCAGTGCTGACCTGGCTGAGACTCTCAGGCCCCTCCATTGGAAAGTCACCCTTACTCCTGGGTTTGCCTCCCAAGGTTAGTTTTCCAAATCCTCGGAAAAAAGGAGTCAGTATGTTCTGAAAACCGGAGAGTTACCGTCCAGCCTCTTTGAAGTTGGGATACTGACATATTTTAGAATTCTGTGTGGTGGTGTGTTGTGTTTTTTGACGGGGTCCCTTGTTCTGTAGCTTAGACTGACCTGGAATTTACTGTCTCGCCCAGGCTAGCCTGAGCCTCACAGCCCGGCTCATAGGCCCAAGCCGCCAGGCCTCGCTGACATTCTCCCCTGCAGGACATCACTCTGTTCTCTCTGCTTTATGAGTATGCATTTATATCATGGCACTGCACTATTTTCCAGTGAAATTGCTGTCATTTTGCCTTTGAGAGTTTTTCCAGTTGAACATGCCTGCCTTGTTTGCCCTTCCTCACTTTTAGGCACTGGAAGATGCTTTGCTCTCTCCTCTTGTCCACACTTTTTAGCCTGTCCTAGAATCTTTAGTTCTAGGATGTTGATGAGTTAGATGTTGGGTTTTTTTTTTTTTTCTGTTACTCTCCGTACTATCTTTTGAGAAATGTTCTCTCATTCAATGTGGAGTTCAGCAATTCAGCTAGACTAGCTGCCCATTGAGCTTTGGGATCCTTGGGTCTTCACTTCCTCAGTGCTGGGATATGTGAACCACATTGCCAGTGTTCCAAACTTAGGGGAGGTGGTCAGGCAGTATTGTTTGCTGCACTCTTTACTTTTTGTGGTGTGTGTGTGTGTGTGTGTGTGTGTGTGTGTGAAAACCATAGCATGTGAAAACCAAAGGGCTCTAGGAGTCCATTTTCTCCATGTGTCCTGTGGGTCCAGGGATCAAACTGAGGTTGTACCAGTCTTGACAGTGGGCATCTTTTCTTGCTGAGCCATCTTGCCAGCTCTGGTTTTGTTCTCTGAGACAGAACAGTCCAGGCTAGTCTCACCTCTCATCTTCCGCCTTTATCTCCCAAGTTCTGGGGCTACAGGCATGTGCCATCACATCCGGTTTAGTATATTTCATGATTTGGGTTTTCTGGTGATATTTTTAGTTGCCCACTGAAGTTGTCCATTATGTCATCCTTTTCAACACTTATTACATTTTTTAAAAGTCTGTATCTGATAAATATTGATCTCTGTTTATACCTCATCTCAGTTTCCTGTTGCTCTCTGTAATAGTTAAGTACTGTGACGAACTGGATTGAGACATGCATAGGACTAGTAAAGTCCACCTGCGTTTACAAGGAGAGGATTATAGGTGGGACAGTAACTGGAGGAAGACCCGCAACACGTGACACACTTCAGATGGAGATTTCTAAGATTACTGCTCTGGAAATGTAACTCTCCATTCTTCAGTTGTCTGTATGCTTCTCCTCCAGTTTAATAAGCATATACTGCACCATGGAGGTACAGCCCTCACCCCTAATCACTAGGTTTTATGTTTTGTTTTGTTGTTGTATTACAACGAGGGCTGTAATTTTTGTTGAGACACAGAATTTAGTTCTAAAATTGAAGAAAATTGAGATTGAAAGGAATCCTGTTCCATCCACCTAGGCACTGCTGCATTTTCAGATTGTCTCTGTCCTTACGTTAGTGGGTTTCCTAGTCATAGGCTGACGGATGCTGTCTAAGAGGCTGATGCTCAGGTGCAGTGGGACCTGTAGTTTTCTTCTGCTGCAGCTTTGCTTTATATGTAAAACCTGAGTGTAATAATGCCTCACTAACTTCCGGTCCAAGCATTAAATCCTTTCCAGTAAAAGGTGCTGACTGACAGTCTAGTTTAAATAAGTAGTGAGACCTCATATCAAGGTTAAAGCTCATGTCATTTTTGACCCCCCCCCCCAATTGGTTTTTAACATTGATCCTATCTCCCCCACCCCCACACATTAATTAGGGAGCGTTCCTAATTAATGTACTGAGCTGTTGAAGCAATCTCAGATATGGCTGTCACCTACCCTGGAAACTCAACACAGGAAGTACAGATTCTCTCGCCACCCTTTACAAACATGTCTTATCGTTACGTAGCAACTCACCTTGCATTGGTTCTTTCCATTCAGTACTCTTTCCCTGCGGGACATTAAATTCATATAATTTCCAGTCTCATAACCATCAGTATTTAACCTTTTTTCTTCTTTTTACTATTTTTAAATCTGGGTATAAGTCTACATTTTATTAAAATGAATAGAGCTTTAAATGCCTTGAGTGTTATGTCTCTTATCCTGTGTAGTCTGAAGCAGGTCCTCAGATTGATTTTTATGCCTGGCACTCTTAGAGTTAGTCAGTTTGGATTGGTTCACAGTGCACGTCTGGGGTGGGAGAACTACAGAACTGACACCGCCTCGTGTTCTCAGTGTGTGGTTTTGATTTGCTCCATTGCGGGTGCTGGTCAGCTTCTCCACTGTAGAGTTACTCTTTTGTAGTAAAATTAGTGTAAAATCAATAAGCATCTTCTTGCCAATCTCCTCGGAGTCTCTGTAAGAACCATGTCCACTTGGCACCACACCCGCTGCCCTTAGCACTCTCTAGTGCTCCCAGCGGAATAAATACTGTGGTGTTGGCTAAGTGAGCTTTAACCCAGCCATTCCTTCTGTTATTGGTTGGAGTAAAGCGTGTTCCTATTTCTATTTGTTCACCTATGGTTATCCGTGTAGATTCTTGCATTTCCATTTTGTTCAGTGGGTGATGTTCACTGCTGTTTGCAGCCATATTCATTGGATTGAACCAGAGAAAAGAAGAGTTCTTGTGCATCCGAGTTGTTAGTTTGTGCTGATATCCCAAACTCATTTCTTACTATCTCTTTCCTTTCTGTGACAATTGAGGACCCATAATTCTCGGATATAGTTATTCACTGCACTCTGTGTGAGAAAATTCCTGGACCCGCTTCCCACCTGTGCTGATGACTGTGTTAGGTCACCACTGTCTTTTCACTGGAATCTGACACCCCTGTTGGGCTCTTGAGCCTGTCTTCTCCAACCTTGCATCCCAGCCTAGGCCTTTTTACTTCAGAACTAAGGCTCATATGGGTCTTAAAAGAAGCCTGAACCTATCTTGGAATCAACTGTCTGCTGCTGGAGACTGAAGCAAGCCAGGGCCCCACACATGCCAAGCATGTGCTCTACCACTGATCCTGAAAGTGGGCTTTTCATCTTCGCTACTTGGCCCTAGAAAGTACCTGACTCTTTCACATGCTAAGATAGGCTTCATTTTAAGAGTATGAAGTATGTAATCACTAAATTTCAATAAAGAAAGCAAAACGATTTTATTTCTGTTTTGATAGTTTTTTTTTTTTTTTAAGTTGGGTGTTTGTGCCAGACATTTGTCTTTAAAAAAAGTAAAAAGACTTCAGGATTCTTTATGGTTAATGTATTTGGTACTTAATTTAAAAATACTTTTATAATTATATATGTTGAGGGATGAAGGGTTCTGCACATCAGTGCAGCTGCCTGCAGATGCTAGAAGAGACTGTTGGACATTCTGGATCTGGAGTTACAGGTGGTTGTGAGCTGCCAGATGTGGGTGCTGGGGATTGAACTTGGGTCCTCAGCAAGAATAGTAAGATCTCCTAACTGCTGAGCAATCTCTCCAGCTCCATGATACCCAATGCTTGATAAACTTCATGTACAGAGAATGCAATAAAGGTCTCTTGAATTTTAAGAAGATGCTCTGCCAACGCTGAAATGAAATATTATATAAATGGAAGTATTGTTGGCAGCCAGCATCATGAGCTGTTCTCTGACAATTCGAGCCAGTGGTTAATTAAGAGATAAAACTAGTCCTGCTTTTTCAGGCTTTGTATGATTCAACATTTCCTTTTGAAGCCATTTGCTGTAGAGGAAAAGCCTTGTAGTCCTACGCTAGGTAGTGAGTAGTTTCTTTTTGATGGTAGATGTTGTGTTAACATAAACATATTTGTTGGGGATAGAACCTTTGTAAGAAATACACAGATTTGTATCAGATGTCTTGGAAGCTTTCCCGATTTTCATGCTGTTTTCTGTTTGGGGCAGTTTGGTTTTTCTTAAGTAAAATTTTTATTTGGAATCAGGTCTCTGCATGACATGAATAGATGTTGGACATGCCCAAGCTGTAATTTCTACCTGAAGTTTGGGAGTGGGAAGAACATGTTTAAAATGGAGCTTCACACATTCACACACACTTACTTGTATTTATAGGCGTAAATATGGGAAAAGGAAAAGAAAACCTTCTGTCTTTACTGGAACACTGCTTTGGCTATGCCCCCAAACCACGGACATTTACTCTATTCTCTCGACCATAGTAGTGGTTTTGTGTGGGATGAAATCCAGAAAATGGTGTATTTTCTCACAGCTGATAGGCAGCTTTTCCTCTGTGCCATTTCCTTTATGTACTCCAACACTGCTGCATCTGTTTGCACTCTAGCCCCATGGTTTACTGCTTGCTTCTTTCCAAAACAATCTCACAGGAAGCAGGCTCAGTAGTGGCTGTATCCCTGAGCAGGAGTGGTCCTTAGCATCCCTGTTGCTGAATTAAGAGATGAGAACTTGGTTCTGGTGGCCAGGAATGTCTCTGGCATCCTCCACCTGGTCTCATTGGCTCAGGTCCTTCTTTCAGTGGATCATGTGACCCTTGAGAAACACATCCCTGGGAATTAGCCCTATCGATTTGAAATCTGTTCAGTTTTTCCTTGCCTGTCTAGTTCAACATGGTGAAACAGGAACTGTACCTGCTTGTATGGCCTGAGTTCTCAATGCAAATATTATGTGATATGTATCAAAATGTTGATGTAATTGTTTTAAGGAAGCAACATGGTACTTATTGGTACTTAAAAAATAATAACCTTACTAGGAACACAGGAGGTGGAACATTTTTAAACCATCTCCAAAATGGACGTTGTTTACTCGAGCCAAATAACTTTGTGTGTTTGTATTAAATGCTAAATGCTGATGAGAGACGAACACAGAACTCTGGGCCCATTCTGTTCTGTCTCAGTGCTCTCCAGGTTAGAGCACTAACTGAATTTTCTGATAGGAGCTATAAGAACCTGGGGGAGCTGTGTTTTCTCCGCTACATCGGGAAGCTCTGTACAGTCTTTGCAGGTTGATAGTAAATATGTATGTATTGAAGGAAATGAATAAAGGCCAGGCTGACGGGCATACTGACTTTACTTGCATATACTCATTTTTTCCTCTGATGTGCATGTGGTGGTAATCTGGTGACTAGAAGGCACAGTAAATTATTGGCTATAATAAATTGATGTCATACCCACAGAATGGCAAGCAAGAGAATGAATTAGGGACAGAAATAGTAATGGTTTTTGTCCAGGAAACCTCAAAGCACATACTGAGATATTACCACATTGATTTCATTTTTAAAAGAGGAGGAGGAAAAGAGACCCAAAAGACAGAATTTCAAACTTTAAGTGTAGTAAAACAGATTACAGATCAAAAACTTGTTGCTTTATGTTTCTGGAAATCTCTTTGAAAAGTTTAAGAACCTTTAAGAAGTCTGGTCATGATTGCTGTCTGGTGGAGGAAGGTAAAACTGCAAAAGGCAGTGATGTTTCTGAATGGCAGTATGTGTAGCTTCTCTAGGTCATTTCTCTCTCTCTCTCTCTTTCTCTCTGTGTGTGTGTGTGTGTGTGTGTGTGTGTGTGTGTGTGTGTGTGTGTGTGTAATCTGTCTTGTTATGTCTGTATGCACTACATGCATGCATGTGCCCTCACAGGCAAGAGAGCATCAGATCCCCTGGGAGTTGGAGTTGCCAGCCTGTGAGCTGCCTGATGTGGGTGCTGGGTCTTGCGCAAGAGCAGTGTTCTCTTGACTCTTGAACTGTCACTGCAGCTCCCTGATAGTCACTTTTGACTTCTCTTTTCTTTGTAAAATTTTAAGATTTTGAAATCACTAAAGTTTAACAGAAAATGGCACCTCTAAACCGTTTCCCTAGGTACCTGATTGCAGACTCTTAGCACATTAACTTTTTCATGCTTTAGGTTTTTTTTTTCTTGACCTTCATGTCAGTTACAGATTTAAATATTGCTTGGTTTTGCCCTTAAATAACTCAATGACATAAACGCAGTACAGTAATCAAAACTGGGACATTAACATTGCTCTATTATCTAATCCACAGACTGTATTCATATTTCATCAGTTATCCCAATAGCATCTCTCAGCAAATAAAGGTTTTTCAGAATGCTGCCTGGAATCCAGGTCCCATGAAGTATGTAGCTGGTATGCTTCAAAGCATCCTAAGTTTTGACCTTGATTTTGTTGTCTGAACTTTATATTAAGAATTACAGGTGAGGCTGCCTTGGTGGCGCATGATTACTAGAATTGCAGCACTTAGGGGGTCTCAGGCAGAGGGAGCACTAGTTCCAGGCCAGCCTGTCCCACCCCCACCCCCTAAAAGGTACTGGAAACGTATTTTGCAGAACATTCCTAAATTTAGATTTCTGTTTCTCCATATTGAGTGATGGTCTTCTGTTCTCGGAGCATCACACCAGGAGCACATGGCTGCTGTCCTGTCTGTGTGGGGCTGAGCATCGCCAGATCTCTCCACTTTAGATGTCTCTCTCCTTGTTTAATTAGTAAATATCTTATATAGTTTCTCCTCATTGTCATCCAATTTTATCACCCGTTGATAATTGTTCTCTTTCTTAGAATTACTTGGATGTCTTATAAACTTGAAGCAATTATATTGAAGTAGAGTAGTGTCTCTTCAGTGTGTGGCCTCAGCTGCATCAGGTGGCCCAAAGGGAAAATGCACATGGCCTGTCAGGAGTGGGGACAGGGAATATTGAATACAATCTGAGCACTTGTTTTGCATTGTATACTCTGCACCACCCTCCAGTTTAAGGGGCTGTGGCTTCTGTAAACTACTAGCACATTCTACTTAAAAACAATTGGTAATAGAATTGATCTGTGTTATTCTCGTTTCATTTACTTCAGAAACTCTTATTGAACCTTATTGTCGCATACTTTTCATTTTTATAACAGGTGCTTCTGTGGGTTAATGTGTTGCACATCAGGGCCAGCGATGTTGAGATGTGAAAGAACTTTGAGAGGTGGGGGCTTACTGGGAAATCACTGGCCTGGCCCCTTCCCCAGCTTTGATATTTCCCCTGCCATTGACAACCCTCCACCAGAAAGTGAGCAGGTCGGGACCCTCTGCAGAGCCTCCAACCTTGTGAGCTGAATCCTGTTTTTATAAGTATCCAGCTGAGGTGCTTTCTTAGAGTGATAACTAAGAAGGAGTGAGGAGAATGCTAGTTTTATTTCAGAAGCAAGTGACAGTCTAGGTGGTAGAAATGCATGTAAGAAAGTGGACTCTAGAAGGCTGAACAAAATGCTGAATGTTTGTACCATAAGGGTGTGTTTGAGGAGATATATTTAACCTAGTTGTAAACATTGTAACCTGAGTATATTGCACACTGTATTATCAAAACCGTGGCGTGTGTGTGTGTGTGTATATTATTCTATATATATTGATTTAGAAATGAATTTAAATGAAAAACATGAATTAAATTCTGTCCTATTTAAAGCCCAAAGACAAATGGTATTTGCCCCAATACCCAATTTATAGTTTTTTTTAAAATATTTATTTATTATATATACAATATTATGTCTGTGCGTATGCCTGCAGGCCAGAAGAGGGCACCAGACTTCCTTACAGATGGTTGTGAGCCACCATGTGGTTGCTGGGAATTGAACTCAGGACCTTTGGAAGAGCAGGCAATGCTCTTAACCTCTGAGCCATCTCTCCAGCCCCCAATTTATAGTTTTATAGTTGGTTTGTGGTAAGTTTTTGTTTTGTTTTTAAAGCTGCCCAAAACAATTTATCTCACTTACACTTTTTTCTAATAGTTTCTTTATTATTTTAAGTATTACTGTATTTTAAATTATTCAGTATTTTTATGTGGCTTTTTAGAGAGTGCCTTACTTTATTTAAAGTATACAAGCTAGTATTTTTAGATCCATCTTTTTAAAATTAAGCATCCCTCCACTGGAATCCTGCATCTCTTGCACACTAGTGTGTGCTGCAGTGGTCAGCTTTGTTCCAAGTCGCCCCCTCTGGACAGTGTTGCTGAGTCCGACACCCAGTGCCTTACAAACTCTGCTGCTTCCTCCCTCCCTGGCATACTCGGTGATGTGAACATGCCACTGGCATCCTGGTGTTGCTGAAGCTAATGACAAGCTGGTTGATTACATGAGCTCAGATTAAAAGTTGCTGAAGCATGTTCAGAGGTCCAAGGGTTGACCTCAACAGCTAAGGGATATGTATGTCGAATCCTTCCCTGACTGGCTTGCTCTGACTTGGCATTGCTCCAACTCCTACTTGTTCCGCAATGAGGAGGACATAGAAACAACCTCCCATCCTGTCTTGGGCACAGTTCAGGAAAGGTGGCTAGTGACACAATATTCATTTTTCTTCCTTTCTTCTGGCCTATTTGCAGTTACACAGGCTAAGAAGGTTAGAAAGGGACCAGGGTAGCTCCTGGCCTATTTGCAGTTACACAGGCTAAGAAGGTTAGAAAGGGACCAGGGTAGCTCCTATCAGCCAGGGCTCCGGACCCTTCCAGGGACGGCCTCTCTGTGCTTCTTCCTACGGCTTCTGATAGCCTGCATCCAAAACTCCAGCCTTTGCTAAGACTTGGCTCTTCTGTCTCCTCTCCCACCTCCCCAGTGGCTAGCTTATGTTTGTCACCAGCTGGGTCAGATTGGCACTGAAGGACACTGCGGAGTATGCTGGGGCTGCCCACCGACTCCCACCTGTTCTTAAGCATTGTCTTGGGGAGCAGAGTGCAGGGTTTGCTGTGATGTCCAGGCTGGCCATGGACTCCTAGGGAACCCTGATTCCCATACTTCCATTCCTTTCATTATTTTCTTAACTGAACTGAGTTTTCCAGGGATTTCCATGGTTTGGGTAGATTAAGTTTTTCTTTGCATGTCAGCAATATGGCTAGGCTCCTGTATCAGAAGAATTCTCTGCCAGCTTCAGAAGAGGCCAAAGCTAAGGTGGGAAGGACAGAGGAAGTCTGTACAGCATACAGTTGAGAAGTGAGGAGGTCAGCCTTATTCACAGGCTACAGGAGGTGTTTGTGGGAAAGACCCAGTTGCATTCCCAGTGGGTGGACCCTCACTGATCCTGGGGGCAGGAAAGGCACAAAGCAGCCAGGTGTCTTCATTAGAGTGGAACAGACTGGAGTTCATACTGTACTTTGCCCCAAACTGTAACCTCTGAATATGTTTTTAATTTAGCTTAAACTGAGACCATGTTGGTAGGGAAACTTGGACAGAAACACACACACTTGAGAAGCAGAGCTGGCTCCAGCTTCTCATTCTGTGTAGTATCTGTTGAGTGTAATGGCACCGTGAACCCAAGTACTCCTGTGTATAGCCAATATCATTGTGTAAAGACTTCTTTTTTTATCCTGATAGTTATAAAAATGAAATAAAAATAATTTTGGTTCATGAAATGACCTCATGTAATGACTGCTTTTCTCTTATTCTGCCTAGATGATCATTACTGCCTGAATAAATATCATGAGAGCTTGAAATTAAGATACTTCTTCCATGCCATGGGTGTGGCTTAACCACACACTGTGTCAGGCATATGGCGGGTACCGACAATATGCTGTGTGAAGTTACTTTCTTGTATCTTATTCAGAATGGCGCTTCTCAGCTTTGTGGTTTATAAGATGCCGATGCAGCTGTAATACTGGTTAGAAGCAGGGATACAGTGAACATGCTGGGCTCTTTGAGGTCTCCGAGGGTTCTACTTTTAGGAGTGCTATGTCTGTTTTTAGTTTTTCGAAACGGCTTTTTATTCACGGAACCAAAGAAGATTGAATGTATGCCACAGAGTTCTTTGCTACCTCCCGTGACATTGCTCTTGGTGGGGAAGGATGGCATGGCTGCTGTGCTCAGTCTGCGGTCCAGGAGAGGAGCAGGGTTGGAGGGGCACGGGTGAAAGATGTCATACTCCCCTGGAGAAGACTTGCATATTTGCTCACACCTAACAGAGGGTGGAGGACAGACCTTGGCTGTGAGGTCACAGTCTATAAATATCCTAAACAGCCTGTGGGGGGGGGGGTTGTGTGTTTGTTTGTGTATTAGAGTTTTATTCCCTTAGGTTGCAAGGGCAGATCACTTGGATGTCACAGTTTACAGCAGTATACTGAGGTCAGGTACTTAGCACAGTAGAACAGTGCAGTTTAATTGGCTTTCGAGCTTAAAAGATCCTAATTTTAGAATAGACTTATAGCACTTCCATCAAGGGAGAAGCCTGGGTTGTTAGAAGCCAGTCATCCATATATTCTATTTGTAGTTTTGTTTTGTGTGTTATGATTTTAACATAGATTTATAATTTGGTGTTATAAATAGCATAATTTGGAATTATCCTTATATTTGTGACCTAAATTTTTCTGTTCTGGAAAGTGAATCTGACCTTAATAACAGATCTAACAACTTGGGAATGCTATCATAGTGTAGCTGGCCCATCAGTCCAGATGGGAGTGTTCTTCGCAGGGCAGCCCTGTAAGTTTTTGTTAGGCCTGTAGCAGAGTTTGGGAGTGCATTTGTGGTGGAGCCTGTATTTGGGAGGGTTGGAAGTGGCGGACTGTTGGTCCACCACCCTTAAAAGAAAGAAGTCATTTCGCTTGACCTGCAGTCACCTTGTCAGTGATTTGAGGGGAAATCTCAAATTGGATCTTTCCCACCTTCTTTAAGAAGATATAAAGCAAAATCGGCTCAGGGTTATTTACATAGGTACATACTTAGGTAAATCAAAGATGGAAATAAGTAAATATGAATATGCTGTGTTCCTTTTCATCTTGGTGGTTCACTGTTGAGGTGCCAGGGTCACATACATCCAGTGTGTGTGACAAAGACCCTTGAAGAGAAGCCAAGGCATTTGCACGTGGATCACGGCGTCCTGCTTGTGCTAGTTCACTGCTGTGTAGTTCATCGTCATGGATTTAGAATATCGTTACTCATTCTGGTGTAGTGGCTGTGTAGTCCATCGTCATGAATCTAGAATACCGTTACTCATTCTGGTGTGGTGGCTTTTATCAGTTATGATGTCATTAAGTGGATCCTAAAGTAATAATAGTCGTTACTTTCAAGTTGTAATTCTGGTTAGGTCTGGTATTTCTGAAGTTAATATTTGCCTTTTGCTTTTCTGTTGGTAAACATGAATTGACTGTTGTTTATATCATGTGCACATAGACACATAATTTTTTAAAAATCTTTTAAAAATACGCTAGTTTTTCCAGTCCATGGGTATGGGAGATCTTCGCATTTTCTCGTGGTTTTTTTTTTTTTTTCAGTTTCTTTCTTCAGTTTTTAACATTTTCATCAAAGAAGTCTAAATTTCCTTGGTCTAGATTTTTCCAGTTTGATGGAATATACGTTTTTAAAGATGTATCCTAATGATTTTCTGAGTTTCTTCAATATCTTTTAGTAAGTCACCTTTTCATCTCTCATTGGGTTAATATGAATGAATCTTCCCTGTCTTCGTTCAGCTACCTGTGTGTCTCTTCAAAGGGCCCCCAGAGAAACCCAGGGCTCAGTGTGTAGCCCATGCTGGCTTCAAATGCATGGCATTCATGTGCCGAAGCATCCTGCTGGGATGACAGAAATGAGGCACCATTCTCAGCTCTGCTTTTATATCTATGCATAACTGATATTGACTAGCGAAGTCAAGATGCCTGAAGACGGAATTTGAGCCTGTATGGTTTTCTGTTGCTGTTACCCTGCTTTTCACCGTTTTTCATGAAAGAAAATGTCCTAGTCTTTGGCTGATGCATAATTTACTTCTTTGCCATTAATATTTAAGTTGTCTCACTTCTGTGAATTTCTCACTATTCTTATACCTTATAATTTTAGTGTATCTTTTTATATAGCCAGCACTTCCTGAGGGAGTGACTGTTGTTTCAGGACATTAAGGTGGTCAGAAGGAGAATGTCATGGTTGAACACTGCAATAGTTTGCATAATGGAATTGTTGTTGGGTTTTTTTTTTTGTTTTAATATTGGTATGTACTTTCATTAAAAATTCTAAAGATTAATTTTTACTTTATGTGTTTTAGTGTTTGCCTTCATGTGCCTGTCATATCACATATGTGGAGGTCAGAAGACAGTTTGCAGGAGTCAGTTCTCTCGTATCGGGGCCCACGGAGCCATCTCACCACTTAGCATTATAAATGATGTAACTATTCCTACAGATGCATGCTAAAAATCACGTGCCTTACAGTCATCAACTTCAAAACACTGCCAAGGTTGTATATATGCCTCAGCACTTAAGTTTAGTTCATGCTCCTGGTCTCCATAGATACCACCCATACATGTGGTGTACAAACATATATGTATGTACTCACACACACATAAAATAAACAAAACTTTTTTAAAACAAAACAAAACACACTTCACTCATGGAGTCCCGTTTTGGTGTTGTGAAGCCGGCTTTAGTTTAGTGTGACTTTAGTTTCTGAACTCTGTGGAAGGAAGTACATGAGAGTCTCTGTCCTATCAGCCCCCCCTTCCAGAAGTGTGTTAGAATAGGATTTTGACTTTTTAAGTTGCTGTTGTTTACCCTCCCACTCTTCACAGTTCTCTGTTGCCCTTCCCCCAGTGCACTCACACATGGCACACAGTACCAACATCTAAACAGGACGTTAAGGCCAAAATGGGTAGCTAGATAGTTGTTCTGACCATGTAATTCAGAGATTAAAGTTATATGGAAGGTAGAGCTTAAACAGGATACTGAAATACAGAGTTAAAATACTTAAAAGAGTCTTCAAGCTTACCGTACTGTTTCTTGGGTGAAGTACCTACTTAAGATGTGTGTGTACAGTGATCAAGGTACGAAACGAACAGAACGACCTGTAATTGAGGTGAGATGGGCTTACCGGGAATGGACATTGTGCTTTAGGTTAGAAGCACTTGGCACGGTTCCTGCATTGTTAATAAAATATTAGTTGCCCATTTGCTCTCTTTCTCATTTAAAGATTAATACTCTGAATAATGACTTCCCCGTGGAAGACTCCATTACCACAGAGGGCAAATGGCTTGGTGCTTTTGAGTTACTCTCATTTGCATGTAGTGCAGCGTAGTCTCTGGTTCTGGCCTAGGCGGGCAACTGACTGCAGTAAGTGCCAGGAAGGAAGCTGTTCTCGTCATTACGTTCCTTCTTCCAGGGGTCCTTGGTTGCTGAGACTCTGGCCTGCCCACACACAGAGCAGAATAGATTTTCCTAGGAAAGGAAGGCTTGAAGGCATAGCTCCTCCAGCATAGAAGACTAGCTCTGTTTAATGCTGGGAATGTTTTGCTACACATCCCATAGGTTGCTTTTCAATCCTTCTTAAACTTCAAGTTCCTTGGAGTTGATAAACGTTTGTTTGGAAAATTTTAAGTAGCATTCCTAACTGAAATCCTAAACTGATGATACTGTTAAAATCTGTATGTGTCTTGTCTGGAGCCTCACGGTGACCCCGTGCAAGGAGACTTACCGCCTTGGTACTTTTTTTGTGGCTGCTTGCTACACAAGTATGTGGTCAAGTCAGTGTGGAGGCTAGCCCTGTCTACTCTTTGCTGCTGGAAGTACTGTTATGCAGACATGAATATATGAATGCCCATCTTTTCACTCCCTCCCCCTCACTGCCGGTAGATCTCTGTTTAGAGTTCAGCCTGCCTTCTCGGACTGTACCCATCTTTGCTACGGCTTTTATTTCTTTATAGTTCTTCAGAGCTCTAGTCACTGTCTGAAATACTACTAATTATTATAGGAGTTCTTGGCGAGCAGGCCCTCACTTCCTGTCCTCTAGGTGAACCCAGGTCTGGAGACATGGTTAAATATGTCCTGATTTCAAGGGCCAGCCCTGACCAAATCAGGCAGTAACTGTGGCTGTGTTCAAGGGTGAACCTAGACGTAGCACACCCATCATGTAAAACATGGGCAGTCAGGTATATACCTCATAGGTGGTTGTTAATACATGGTAGCAAGTGTTGGATGTAGGTCCCAAGAAGTGTCACTTGTTACGGTGTCTTTATAGAGTAGCATCATTTGTAAGTCCAGTTGGAGTGAGGGAGTGGTAATGACCTTTTTTTTTTTTAAATAACCTTCTGAATGATAACAGGGCCAACAGTCAGTGCCAAAAGGTTGTCCCCTGTAAAACCAAAGGAAGGAAAGGCTGTATTGAGCGATTATTCAGGGGTGACCTTCCTTCTAATTAGTATACCACTCATTCTCAAGGTCACAGACCTGTGCCCACCACGCTTGGCCGTCTCAGTGTTCTGATGTGTATATTCCTATTGACATAGGAATCTTTTTGTGTCTGATATGTCATCTTTAACTACTTTAGAGTTGGTTTTTTGTCAAACTTAAGGATCCCTGAGTGTTTGGGACTTGGACAGGTAATTTTTATTCAGATATTTTCTCTGTTCTGACTTACTTGTCTTACTATGTAGCTCTGGCTAGCCTGGAACTCACTGTATAAACCAGACTGGCTCACAGAGATCCAGGCTGATATTGTCTTTTTAGGATAGAAGTTTCTGACTTTATAAAATCTAGTTTATCGATTCTTTCTTATCAAGGGTTGTATTCTATCCAATTGGTCATTGCTGAGTCATCTAGAATTTCTTATGTCATTTTGTAGTTTTATATTTTTCTTTTAGGGCTGTGATCTGTTTTGAATTACTTTTTGTGAAGAGTAGCTAGTTGTTTTGTCTATGTGAATGTCCAGTTCCAGTATTTGTTGGATTTCTTTATTTTCTGGTGTGGTGCCCTTGTAGGTTGCCTTTGTGCCTTTGTCAGTTGCCTGCATTTTTTGTTTCTTAATACACACACACACACACACACACACACTCATGCATGTATACACACACGTATATTTGAAATTAAAATATAATTATGCCATTTCTCCTTTTCACTCTCCTCCATCCAGCCCTTCCCATAACTCGCTTTTATATCCTTAAATATATAAATACAGTCTGTTTGGTCTGTATAATGTTACTTGTACATATGTGATCTCTGGGCTGACCATTTGGTATTAGATAATCAATTTGGAGGCTTTTCTCTGGAGAAGACTATTCCTTCCATTCTCCGCATTCTTAGTTGTCTGTAGTTCTTTGTGTAGGGCTGAGGCCTCCTGAGCTTTCCTCCTTCCACATCAGTCTGCCTGTCTGTTGGTGCTGTTCTTACTCAGGTCTTGTTTAGGCAGCCAGTGCTGATGAGACTTTATGGGTGTAACTTCTGACATTTCTGTGAGATAAAATCTCACAGCAAACTTTCTGTTTCTTTGACTCTTGGACTATTTTCACACCTCCTGCCATAATTGAGCCTTGGGTACAAGAGTTGTGCTGTAGATGCACCAGTTGGGCAGGATACCCAATGGCCATTTCTTCTCTGCATTTTGATTGGTTTTGTTTTTCTGTAGTGGACACTACCTGTTGCAAAGAGAGGTTTTCTTCATGAGGGGAGAGGACTACACTTATCTGTGGGTATAAAGACATATTTAGGATGATGTTAGGGATTGTGCTGGTTTAGTCGAAAGGTACTTAATAGGTTTTCTTCCAAGATCCATGACTTCACTAGCCTTAGGGTACTTGGCTAGGTTTCCACTACTAAGCATGCTTTCTCTCTTGTTGAGTAGGCCTGAAATCCAATTAGAGAGCTCTTGGTTACCCAAGGTTTGTGTGCCATATTGCACCTTAGGGCTATTGAGACATGCTGGTTATTGTTTTAGTTCATAGGCTCATAACTGGATATGACTTTTGGTTTCTTCCCTCCTGTGGAAGCTTCCTACCTCCAGATCCTGTGTCCAAAGTGCATGGTATCTTGAGCAAAATGGACTTAGTGTCAGCCTTTGGGAGGCAACCAAGGGCAACAGCTCGAAGCAGGTGTGTGTGGAGGGCGGGGGCTCTTATGCTTGGTGTTGGGATTTTGTAATATAGTCTATGGTCCTTAAAGTCTATGGTCTTTAAGGGGAACACTGTCGGGCCCAGATGGAAACATTTCATTTATTCAGTCTCTCTCTCTCTCTCTCTCTCTCTCTCTCTCTCTCTCTCTCTCTCTCTGTACAGACTTACATGTTTTATAAGTAATTTTAGGTATGATTCCTTACGACTTTTTCAGACATCTTTACTATTATGTTGCCCTCTTCCTTCCATGTCAGTATCCCTTCCTTGTCAGTTTTTCCTGTTTCCCCCTTCAGATCACTTGTGCCCTGCTAATCTACTCACTGTTGCTTTCTCACCCCCACCTCCCTTTTACTTTCTAGTTTTTGTAGCTACCATAGATACTTCACATGAAGACTCAGATCTAGGAGCAGCAAATGAGATAGAACATGGAGTGTTTGTCTTTCTGTATGTTGAAGGTGGAGTGGTGAGCTGCATTCCAGCCTCCCTGGCACCCGCATGGCTAGCTTTTGCCCCGAAATAATTACACAGAAACTGTATTCTTTTAAACACCGCCTGGCCCATTAGTTCCAGCCTCTTATTGGCTAATTCTCACATCTTGATTAACCCCTATTTAGTAATCTGTGTAGCACCACGAGTGTGGCTTACCAGGAAAGATCTTAACCTGCGTCTGTGTTGGTGGGAGAATCATGGCGACTGCCTGACTCAGCTTTTTTCTCCCAGAATTCTGTTCTGTCTACTCCACCCACCTAAGGGCTGGCCTATCAAAAGCCAAGCAGTTTCTTTATTAATTAACCAATGAAAGCAACAGATAGATGACACTCCCACATCATCTGTGTCTGGATTGTCTTACTTAATATGACTTTTCCCCTCTTTTTTAATTAATTAATTTTTATTTTATAAAAAAGAAAAAACCTATCATTTTTTATTTAACATACCAATTCCAGTTCCCACTCCCTTCCCTACTCCCATTCCTCCCACCCTACCCCCCATCTACCTAGAGAAATTCCCAGGAATCTACAAGGATGACCCCAGCGAAGACCTTAAGCAATAGAGGAGAGGGTGCCCAAATTAGCCTTGATGAATATCTTAAATATTACCATAGAACATTCATCCAGCAACTGATGGGAACAGAGGCAGAGACACACAGTGAAGCACCGGACTGAGCTCCCAACATCGAGTTGAAGAGTGGGAGGAATGAAAATATGAGCAAAGAGGTCAAGACCATGATGGATACACCCACTGAAACAGTTTACTGAGCTAATGAGAGCTCACATACTCCAGATGAACAGGGAAGGAACAAGCATAGGGCCACACAGACCATCTGAATGTGGGTGACAGTTGTATGGCTGGGGCAGACTGAGGGATCACTGACAGTGGCACCAGGATTTATCCCTACTGCTTGTTCTGGCTTTTTAGGAGCCTATTCTCTTTGGATGGATACCTTGCCTAGCCTAGATATAGGAGGGAGGGCCTTGGATCTTCCCCCAAATCAATATGATCTTTTCTAGTTCTATCCATTTACCTGCAAGTTTCATGTTTGCAGTTTTCTCTACAGCTGAATTGTATTCTATGTGTACATGTAGATTTTGAAGGATTGTGGATTTTTCCATTCTTAGCTATTGTGAATAGAGTGACCATGAAATATGGCTGAGTAAGTGTATGTGTAGAGTAGGATGTGAATCTTTTGGGCACATGCCTAGGAGTGGTATAGTTAGTTGGGGCTTACGGTAGGCTTATTTTTAGATTTTTGAGCAGTGGTTCTCAGCCTTTCTAATGCTGTGATACAGTTCCTCATCTTGTGGCAACCCCAACCATAAAGTTATTTTCGTTGCTACTTCATAGCTCTAATTTTGCTACTGCTAATGAATCGTAATGTAAATAGTTTTGGAGATAGAGGTTTTCAAAAGGGATGCAGCCCACAGGTTCAGAACCAGTGTTTTTGAGGGTCCTCCAAACTCATTTCCAGAGTAGCTAAACCAGTTTGCACTCCTGCCACGGCAAATGAGAATTTCCTTTCCCCACACCCCCTCCAGCCATTCTGGTTGGGGTTGTAATGATCTGTTCTGTCTCCTTAAGAGTCAAGCCACGTGTCCCCGGCCCCCCCCCCCCCCCCCCCCCCCCCCCGTCTGCTGAGACAGGCTGATCTTCAGAGACCTGTACGCAGTCCCGGGCTCTTGGGACCTGCTGCCCCTGCCTGCCACCACATGACCCGCTGCCTGCAACCTCACTGCATAATGTGCCTATCCATCTTGTCTCTGTCTCTTGCTTGGTCTCGTGCGCTGTCCCTTCCTGGGACTGGCTGCTCTCAGGGCCTGCTGCCTGCCACCACCAGGGATCTGCAGCATTTTTAATAATCCATTACATTAATGCCGTGACTCGGATAGGTTCTCCTGCTCGGAGTCTCTCTCCCAGGGTCAAGATACCTTCAGAGACTTGCGGCATGGTCTCATGTGCAGTCCCTGCTCTTGGGACCGCTCCTCCTGCCTGCCACCACATGACCCACTGCCTGCCACTGCTTGGGGGGACCTGTAGCTACTCAGGGATCCGCAACAATTTTTAATAATCCATTACAGGGGTAAGATAAAACTCTCAAAAGTTGTTTTGATTTGGTTGCTGTCAGGTGCCAGCCTCAACAAAAATACCTTTCTCCAGGTGGAGGTGTGGGAATTTAGAAATATAGTAAGAAATATGAAGACATGAATAAAAATAATAAAAAGCAGAAACATACAGGATAGTATCGGGAAGAAATTCCAGTGAGTACTGAAAATTTGCCCGTGTTTAATTTTCCAGCAGCTTAATATACCCCTGACCTGAAAAGGTAAAACAAAAGACTGCATTAACATACAAATTGAAACCGTGGGCTACATTCACCCCCATGCCCTAGACTCATGCCCTAGACCAAACACTTGGTAGGCAAACCACTCATTGGGTGGAATCCCAAGTTATTTCTGTAAAGGGAACTGGAACTTAGTTGGATCCTTAGGCTTTTGTTTTATGTAGAAACCAAGTACTTCCCTATTCTTGGAGCACAAGGTCTGGCAATTAGCCACACCTGTTGACAATAGCCTTGCCAGAGCAGACCTTTGAGAGAAACAGGCCCCAAACTCTCCACCTTGGCCTCTTTGGCCTCCACAGGTTGCCTGTGTTTTGAAAGCCATTTTTATAGCTTCTCTGGGAATTCTACACCTTGAAATTGAAAGGTTTTTTTTTTTTTTAAGATTTCTTTTTAACTTTGCATATATATGTGTGTTTGTATGAGTATATTCACACGTGAGTGCAGTTGCCTGAGTAGGCCAGAAGGAGGGCCTGGATCTCTTGAAGCTGGAGCTGCAGGAGGTTGTAGGCTATGCAGCATGCAGTGCACATTCTTATGCACTAAGCCACCCCTCCAGCCCCAGAATTTAAAGCTGTAATTGGCCCACCACCACCAGACTCCCACTCCATCCTTCCTTCTCTTCTTCTGAAAACCTTTTGTAATGATCTGTCCTGTCCCTTTAAGAGACAAGCCCTGCCCACTGGCCCCTCCACTGAGGCAGGCAGATCTTCCTTCCTGTTTGCAGCCTGAGTCTCTTCCTTTTCTGTCTCCCTCTCAAAGAGGCAGCTTCTGTCTCTTCCCCCACTTCTCTGTTCTCTATCTCTCTCTCTTTGTCTCTGTCTCTCTCCTCCTCTTCTTCCTTTCTCCTCCATAACCCACTAAATAAATATTCAACCTCATTCTGCATGGTGAGCCTATCCATGTCTCTGGTCTCTCATCCACCGTGTGGCCCCCTGCCCGGGGCCAGCCACCTTTAGAGACCTGTGGTGTGGTCTCATGGCATGCCTGTCTGTCTGTCTCTCTCTCTTTATGAGACTGGCTGCCCCATCATCTCCCACCACGTGGCTCCCTGCCTGGGAGTCATGGCCCCTTGCAGCCACTCAAGGAACTGTGCTGTCCCTGCCTGGGACTGGCTGCTCTGGGAACCCGTTGCCCCCTGCAGCTGCTTTGGGACCTGCAGCATTTCTGCCACTGCAGCCACTGGGGGATCCACAGCATTTTACTTACTCTATTACACCTTTCCTTTTGATCTTTTGTGAAAGCAAGGAACTCTTGGAGCTGTAGAGATGATGTAGAGGTTACGAGCATGTCCTAGGGTTTCTGTTGCTGTGACAAAACACCAAGACCAAAAGCAACTTGGGAAGAAAGGATTTATTTTAGCTTAGTTTGTAGTTCATCACCTGCAAAGTCAAATCAGGAACTCAAGGCAGGAACTGGGAGGCAGAAACCAATACAGAGGCCATGGAGGAGTGCTGCTTACTGACTTGCTTCCCATGGCTTGCTTGTTCTACTTTCATATATACCCCAAGATCACCTAACCACAGGTGGCACCACCCATAATGGGCTGGGCCCTCCAGCATCAATCACTAGTTAAGAAAATGCTTCCATAGGCCAGTGTGTTGGGGCAGTTTAGGTTCCATCTTCTCAAATGACCCTAGCTTATGTCGAGTTGGAAAAAAATAATAATAAAATAAAATCCAGAACAGAACACTTAACTGCTTTTGCAGAAGACCCATGTTTGGTTCCCAGCAACCACATGACAGCTCATAACCTCTTCTGATCTCTGAGGGCTATTTCATGCACGTGGTACATATACTCAGGCACACACAGCATAAAATATTTTTTCTTAGAAAAGGAACTTCTGCTTTTGAATTGTAACTGAAATAAGAACCACCCTTCCCCTTTAGACTAGTGCATTGGTGGTGACAGGTGGAGACATTAATCTCCTATGGATCATGCTCAAGACTTAGCTATCCAGAATTATAATTCACATGCACACATGTATTATACACACACATACACGGGCATGTGTGATCCTGTGTAGGGTATAAAAACTCATCGAACGATAGAAGTATTTGTTGGTAGTTCTGATTTTAATGTGTGAAATTGTCAAGGGAGCTTTTGAGGCAAGCACTGGGCTCTAGCAGCCTCTACAACCTGTTTGGCCACCTATTCCAATATGCCAATTAAAGACAGGCAGAAGACTTACATGGTGTGGCCATACTGTTGAAATGGAAAGGGGAGTTCAGGGACACCCCCCCCCCAGTCCTTCTTTGGGGTGCTGACATTTCTCTGGGTTCAAGTAGAGGAAGGAAAACATTGTGTGAGGGGACAAAATGCTTCATGAAAGGTCATTGCTTCTGCTGCAGGGTGTGGGGTCTGCCCTGTGGGTCTGTTGTGGAACTCCAAGGCAGCTGGAGAGGAAAGGTTGAGGAGATGATTAACAGACACAAGACAAGGCAGAGATTCCCTACATACTTTCAGTTCCCCTGCTGGTGCCAAGTGGAGAGAATGCTTCAGCAAAATCAGCTCCTAAATGCTTGTTTCTAAACAAAGTGGGGTGCATATCTCTAGTGTGTACTGTGCATGGAAGTAGAGCTGGGGTGTGCTCTCGGGGCCCTAACTCAGTAAGTCTTAAGATGCAACTCCTCTGTCTATCTTTATCTTTTTTTCAGTTGGTTAGTTTTAGATTAGGATATAATACTACTTGATAAAAAGTCTATAAACTAAAATAGCACAAAGTATTTATGTAGAGTGAGATTTTACAGTAAAAATCCTGGTGAGAAATTACCTTGTTAGGTCATAGTATTTGACCTATAGATTTCCTTTCTCTTTTTATCTTTTTTATCCCTCCCTCCCTACTATACTTCCTAACTTGACAGTTCTCCGCAGAAGAACTAGAGTTCACCTTCCTGTCCATTCGTGTATTCCCCACCCCCAAGTCTCCCCACCCCGTTTACCCCAGTATGCTCGTGCTCAGTTTTGCTTTGTTTTGGCAGTCCTTGTGCTAGAACGTGAGTCATTTAACCGTATAGAAATGTTTGCTGTTGCTCCATGATCCATATTGACTAGAGTTCTGACATGGTGCCTTGGGGAAGCTCTGAGGATTGGATCCTCAGAGTTCTGGTAAGACCCTTGCTAGGTGCCCTTTTCTTTTTCTTTTCCTTTTAGTTTTTAAATCCTCGTTTTAATTGTTTGGATAGGAATGTGCTATATGTATTTTTCCCCACTCCCCTTCTTTTCTCTCTTCTCCCTTTCCACCCTCCTCTCTGCCCCCCACTCTCCCAATTTACTCAGGAGATTTTGTGCTTTTTTTCCTTTCCTAGGTGGATTCATGTATGTCTTTCTTAGGGTTCTTGGTGCTCATTTCAGCAAGCCAGGATTCACTTTATCCCTTTTCTTTGCTGGGCCTTTTGGATTCTCACTCTGCACAGTGCCATCCACAAGAGTGGAGTAAACGTTTGATGCCACATCTGAATAGGACTTTTCATTAGAAGATAGTTCTGTGTAAAATTCATTCCACACAACATGGCCATAATTGCTTCTTTAGTTACAAATGATGATGGGGTAGAGGAGAAAAGGACACATGTACATTTCCTCTCACATGGAATCTGGGTTAAAGAAAAAGGCCTCCCGATGACATGAAAGCAGAGGGTGTAATACACTTGAGGAAAGGAGGAGGAGCAGGGCTGGATGAGGACAAGAGGAGGGTGCTGGAGGGTGGGTATGAACAAAGCCCAACAGTACACTGTGTACACGCGCAGGTGAGCCCAGCGTTGTCTACCCTGACCAATTAAGAGACCAGGCTTTGTAAGGAGCAGAGATGGGGCCTGTGCAGTTTCCTGACTGTAGATAGGGTTTTCCAAACCTCCACTCACAAAACCTTTGTGGTCGCCCAGTGGTTTGTGTGCTCTACTACATAGAGGACTTAAGTTCTACCAGCAGATTTGGTTTAACTTGGCTAAGCTCAATTCTTGGTGACTTTGAAATGGGCCAACCCAGACAGCCTAAAAGCCGAACTGGCCCTCCCTATCCCTTGCCTATTGCTGCAAGGGGTGAGCTAACCTGGCAGTGCTGGAAGACTCACTCTGGTTGTGAGGACAGGGGAGAACTGCTGGGCTGACTAGCCCTGCAACTAACCACCCAGGTCCGGAACCAGGGCACCCCTTTAATCCCAGCACTCAGGAAGCACAGGCTGGTGGATCTCTGTGAGTTTGAGGCCAGCCTGATCTACAAAGTGAATTTCAGTACAGCCAGGACTGTTTCACAGGAAAACCCTGTCTCAAAAAAACAAACAACAAAAAATAAGAGAACCAGGGCTAAGAGTTGGCCCACCCCCAGCCTTAACCCCGTCCAGTATCTGCAGGAGCACATGAAGGGGCTGGTCCTGCAGACCTAAAGCTGCAGGATCTCCACTTCACATGGCAACAACAGGATATCCAAGAGGAGTCCCAGTGAGGGCCCAAAGAATAAATAAGAAGAAAGTTGAAAAAGTTCTGCTTTGAAGCATGAATTGAAATGCCCATGGCTATATAAGAATATTAATTTGAATATTTTAAATGTGGAGTGGCTATTGAAATCCTTTTTTATTTTCAATTTTATGTGCACATTTGTCTGTGTGAGGGTGTCAGATTTTTGGAACTAGAGTTATAGTTGTGAGCTGCCATGTGGGTGCTGAGATTTGAACGAGTCCTCTGAAGAACAGCTCTCCTATTTAAATTATTAAATTATTTAAATTATTTTATCTGGAGTTGTGATAGTTTAACATTGTTTTAAAACCATTTCCCATTTCTTTAAAAAACAAAAGGCTAAGAAAGTTTGGGCAATGGAGCTCTGATCCAGACACTGGTCATCTGTAGCAGTGATAGTCTGCTGATGTACGGTGTTTAATGAGGGCAGTAATGAAATCAGAAAGAACAAGGGCCCAGCAAGGATGTTGGCATTTGTTGCGGTGGACAAGGATACTTGCTAATGAGACCTCTAGAAGGCATTTGTATGGGAGATTAGATGTGGGTAGATGATGGCTGTGCCCAGCTGCACTAGAAGTTCCTGGGAATAACATGACCTTGGAATTAGCCCGTGTGGTTTACAGCAGAATGGCACGGGATCTTGAGGTATCTTAGAGCAGGGAGATGCCTCTGCTGGAGCCAAAATGGTCGAGCTGCTTTGTTGAACAAAGAATAAGGACTGACTCCACAGTGGAACTGGAACTATCAGTTTTAAATGTTGTATGGATATAGAGAAGGTTCTGCAATTTTTTTTTAATAACAGATTTTTATTAGCTTGTTTTCTTTAAGGACCTTCTAACTTTGTGTTATGGTATTCCTCTTTGACTTTTCAAGACAGGGTTTCTCTATGTAGCCCTGGCTGTCCTGGAACTCGCTCTGTAGACCAGGCTGGCTTCAAACTCACAGAGACACCTGCCTCTGCTTCCCGAGCAGAGATGGTGTTGAAATAGAAATAAAATGCCCCACCTGCAGAGGGCTGCTCTGCAGATCCATAGCCGTGGCCCTCATAATTCTGGCCAGGGTCTTTAGCCCTTAGCCATTCATTGCCCAGCATTTCATTGAAATGTTTCATAAGCCTTTCGTATCTATTCACTTCTGTTTTCAGATTCGTCCTTAGAGTTAGCGGTTGTTTGAGGAGATGAAAGGATGGAATGACGACACTTGAGCAATGCTAAACCAGGAGTCTTTTCTTTCCTTAACAGATGCAGCAGCTGTTTTACGAGAATTATGAACAGAACAAGAAAGGGTACATTAGAGATCTCCATAGCAGTAAAATCCACCGAGCAATCACCTTACACCCCAACAAAAACCCACCCTACCAATACAGGCTACACAGTTACATGCTCAGCCGCAAGATCGCCGAGCTGCGCCATCGCACAATCCAGTTGCACCGGGAAATCGTCCTGATGAGCAAGTACAGCAGCACAGAGGTCCACAAGGAAGACCTCCAGCTGGGCATCCCTCCCTCCTTTATGCGCTTTCAAGCCCGCCAGCGAGAGGAGATCCTGGAGTGGGAGTTTCTGACTGGAAAATACTTATATTCAGCCACTGACGGCCAGCCTCCCCGGAGAGGGATGGACTCGGCACAGAAGGAGGCCTTGGACGACATCGTCATGCAGGTGATGGAGATGATTAACGCCAACGCCAAGACCCGAGGGCGCATCATCGACTTCAAGGAGATCCAGTATGGCTACCGGCGCGTGAACCCCATGTACGGGGCCGAGTACATCCTGGACCTGCTGCTCCTGTATAAGAAGCACAAAGGG
Source organism: Alexandromys fortis (assembly GCF_014885135.2). Classification (NCBI taxonomy): domain Eukaryota; kingdom Metazoa; phylum Chordata; class Mammalia; order Rodentia; family Cricetidae; genus Alexandromys; species Alexandromys fortis. The sequence continues at coordinate 1,947,878 of NW_026067945.1, forward strand.
AAGAAGATGACAGTCCCTGTGAGGAGGCATGCGTACCTGCAGCAGACCTTCAGTAAGATCCAGTTTGTGGAGCACGAGGAGCTGGATGCGCAGGAGCTGGCCGACAGAATCAACCAGGACTCCGGGTCCCTGTCCTTCCTGTCCAATTCCCTGAAGAAGCTCGTTCCCTTCCAGCTACCTGGGTCCAAGATTGAGCACAAAGAGCCCAAAGAAAAGAAGATAAACATTCTGATCCCTTTGTCTGGACGCTTTGACATGTTTGCAAGGTTCATGGGAAACTTTGAGAAGACATGTCTCATTCCAAATCATAACGTCAAGCTCGTTGTTCTGCTCTTCAATTCTGACTCCAACCCCGACAAGGCCAAACAGGTTGAACTGATGAGAGATTACCGAGTCAAGTACCCTAAAGCTGACATGCAGGTTTTACCTGTGTCCGGAGGGTTTTCAAGAGCGCTGGCCCTAGAAGTAGGATCTTCCCAGTTTACTAATGACTCTTTGCTCTTCTTCTGTGATGTCGACCTGGTATTTACTGTGGAGTTCCTACAACGGTGTCGGGCAAACACAGTGCTGGGTCAGCAGATCTATTTCCCAATCATTTTTAGCCAGTACGATCCAAAGATTGTTTATAGTGGGAAGGTTCCCAGTGACAACCATTTTGCCTTTACTCAAAAAACCGGCTTCTGGAGAAACTATGGGTTTGGCATTACTTGTATTTATAAGGGAGATCTTGTGAGAGTGGGAGGCTTTGACGTCTCCATCCAAGGCTGGGGTCTAGAGGATGTGGACCTCTTTAACAAGGTTGTCCAGGCCGGGTTGAAGATATTCCGGAGCCAGGAGGTTGGAGTCGTCCACATCCACCACCCTGTCTTCTGTGACCCCAATCTGGATCCCAAACAGTATAAAATGTGCTTGGGGTCAAAAGCATCGACGTATGGGTCCACACAGCAGCTGGCCGAGATGTGGCTGGAAAAGAATGACCCCAGTTACAGCAAAAGCGGCAGTAACGGCTCTGCCAGGACAGCCTGATTCCAGCCCCATTGGAAAGGACATTTTTAATTGCCTAATTTATTTTTCAAAAACTTTTTTGTATGATGAGTTTTTTGAAGTCCATACAAGGATATATTTTCCAAGTGGTTTTCTTACACAGGACTCCTTTAAGATTAAGCTTTTTGAATAAAAATGTGATTAATATTTGCCTTTGAACACATCTTGCTTAATCCTGACTTGAAACATACCCGGTGAACAAAACTTTCATAATGAGTTTTTGGTTTTACACATTTCTTTTCCAGACAACTCCTCCCTCCTCTGTAGTCCTATGGCAGAAACCGTGAACATTCCTAAGAAGTATTATTGTGGCACACACACTGTAACTCTGGTAAATGCTTGTTGTGACTGTTAACTTTGCACAAATTCTACCTTTTTACCTTTTTTAAACAATTTTTTTTAAGACATCTTTGGTTCCAGTCACAAAGTAAGCAGACATGGTAATAGCTGTATTGTCGCTGTCTACAGGACAGCTTTCCAGATTGGTCATCTGCCCCAGGCTGGGCTCCACCCTCCGTGGCCACCTGGGCTTTACTAGCCGGGGAGGGGACCGAGGAGAGCACAGCTATGGCTGACTCCCCTGTAATTCCTTGGCCAAAGCAGACCTGGCACTGAAGCCCAAGGCGGACCTGGCATTTTCTCTGCCCTGCCCCTTCTCTTTAGGGTACAGTATTATTTAGGGTGACAAAGAATGGCTGTTAGTAGTGTAATGGATACAAGCTACACAGCAAACCCCTAATGAAAATGTGAGGGGCAAAGTTGGAGTTCTGTTCTCTTGATCCTGTGTTGTGGGGGGAGATGGTTGCTTCATTTTTTAATTACTGTTTTGTTCTATCTTGTTTATCTGACGTACCTTTAATTTATTTAATACCCATTGTTTAGATCTCTTCCATTTTGAGTACTTGTCAGTTACTAGTATTTATGTGTACCGTGGGTGTGATTAGAATGTTTTATTTGCGGTAAACCGATCTCCAAAGATTTCCTTTTGAAAACACTTTTTCCTCATCCTTAATTTGTACATTCCCATCTTGCTAAATATCAAGTGTTCTTTGATAATTTTGGTGCTCATGTGTTTTGGGGACAGAAGTGAAATGACTCTCCTGTTACACCAGAATGTTTGTTTTCAACTCACAGATCAAATGTGCCTTAATAATTTGTTTTTATTTAGATTTCAAACAGTTGATAGATTTGCCATTTTTAATATCCATCGTTGGAGATCTGCTTATTTGTAAATAGCCTATTGCACATTTGAACAAATAAACCAGTGGACAGTATTTTTCTATTGTACTTTGCAGACCCATTTTGTCTCATTATTTTTGTGTTAGTTGAAGAATTGAATTACATTTGGAAAGTAAAACACTGAAACATGGACTCAGCCTTTTCAGTTTTTTGAGTCAGCACTTCTATGGTGGTAGTGGCGTGGACCTGCTTCGCGTTTAGGGTAAACTCATCCCTTTTCCTCCATCAGCTTGCTGATTGAATAAAAAAAAAAAAAAAAAAAAAAAACAGTGATTCAGCCCAGGCAGGCCCAGGCCCTTGTCTGGCTCCTGACTATACATACACCCTCATCACCCCAGAGGTTAAGCAGTGTCCCATGTGAAACCATCAACACTGATTCCTTGGGGTTTTAGGTTCGATCTAACCAGAGGGAAAAAAATGCACAGAGTTGCTATGGTATCCAGAAATCCGAAGGTGGCCTCTGGTGCTATCAGCAAGGTTCTGTGGATGAGAACTTCCTCCCGCCCCCAGGAGAGGCTTCTGCAGTGTGATGACATCGTGCTCTCAGAATTGCTGTCATCTGACTACTTGCCACTCAGTCTATGCAGTCGTTGGCTTCCCCTGCCCGTGGAGAAACCAGAGCAGTCTTATCCTCCAGTGAGGAAGAGCATCATCCACAGCTGATGGCGTGCCCTGTCTGTGTGCCTGTGTCCGACACCAGCTGTAGGGCGTGACACATGGTTTAACTTTCTCCTTGCTGCTCTGTCCCCACTCCACCGTCTACCACACAGGTCTCCCCAACTTCTGGCTGTCTCCAGGAATGCTGTTGGCCCTTTCCCAGTTCCCTGCCCTTGCTAACATCCCTGCCCTTGTGATGTCTGCTGCCCCCAAGTTCAACTCTCATCCCGTCACTCCCTGGTGACTACAGTGTCTTTCCAGAGGGAGTCTCAATAATCTCATATGTCCCAGCCCTCAAGTTGGACACTGCCTGCTGACCATTATCCCTTACTCAGGACACCTATAACCACACCAGTTCTGGTTCAGCGCCGTGGGCTGGCAGGCTCTGACACTCTGAAACATCCCATTGTCCACACTGAGGCCACCTTAGACCCGCCTCCGCACCTCCCACCTGTGTGCATGTGATTATGACTTAATCCTTCCCTCGTGTGGTCATTTCTCTCATTAGACCTCATAGAAGCTGCACCTGGGCCTCTGGATCCCGGTGGTTCCCTGGTGTGTTGGGAACCGTGCCTCCTCCTCTTGGAAATGGAATTCCTTATAAGTCCTATGGTCATTGGATGCCACCCTCACCCTGGACCGAGAAATACAGCCCTCAAGCCCCAGGGAAGCTTTCTAACTAATACTTTGTTCTGTATGGGTTGCTTTGTCTTGAGACAGGGTCTCATCTATATGACTGGCTTGAAACTCTGTGGACCAGGCTGGCCTCAACTCGGAGATCCACCTGCCTCTGTCTCCTGACATGTGCCATCAAACCCAGCTGCATTGCCTTATATTAAGAAACTCGTGTGTCCCAAACACACTGGACAAATCCTAATGACAATATACTTATTTATTCATTATGTATACAACATTCTGCCTCAATGTATGCTCGCACGCCAGAGGAGGGAGCCAGATCTCATTACAGATGGTTGTGAGCCACCATGTGGTTGCTGGGAATTGAACTCAGGACCTCTGGAAGAGCGGCCAGTGCTCTTAACCTCTGAGCCATCTCTCCAGCCCGACAATATTTTTTAAATTAAGAATGTGAATGGGGTTAGGGCAGGGAAGAGATCACTGTGCTCAAGGGCGTGCAGATGGAAGCTTCTTTCCCCGTCCAGCCATCCAGTGCAAGATTCTTTGCATAATGGACTGCCAGGTTTGTATGAATCCTGGTGAAGAAAGTGTGTGTGTGTGTGTGTGTGTGTGTGTGTGTGTGTGTGTGTGTGTGTGTGTATGATGAGAAAATCGAGTATCCTAGAATACATAGATCCCGGCAGGAATATCCGTTGCCTCTTGGGGTACTTTAGGGCAGAGCAGAGTTCCATGGCCCTCTGCTATCTGGAGGCATTTGGGAGGGCAGGCCTGGCAGGTTTGGATGCTGTGTTTAGACTTGGGGGCATCCTGAGAGTGGTGGAGTAAGGTAGTCACTGACAGCCCTGACAGATGTTGGTCACTGGTGTGTCACTCTCAGAAGTAACACTTTGCTGGACCTGGCAGTCTGGGCCAAGGTCAGGCAGGACCTGGGCCTCGAGCCATAACACCCTGAGACCCTCATGTTTCAAAAGGAAGGCAAGGCTCACACAGTACTAGTTCCGAAATACCTGCTCTGGGCTGTAGATAGGCCGGCCCTGGGAGAGAAAGTGGAGCAGAAAGTCAATTAAGCCTGAAAGCAGGAAGAAGTAGAAACCATCCTGAATCTACCAATCAAGTTCCAGCCCTCTGGGCATGTCTGTCCCACCTCTTTCCTGCCCAGCCCTGTCCACATCCTGTTTTACCAAGTCCTCCAAGCCCGGGTCTCAACACAGCCCAGCAATAGGTAGGTGTGAGGTTTCTTCTCTCCAGGCTGCAGGCTCGTGGACTTTGCTAATACATCCTCTGCTTGCTGTTTATCACAGTTAGACTTGACTTCCTCCCGTCCCTGGAAGGACCTCGGGGACCTGGTGTTCTCAGCAGGCAGATTCATCCAGTACCCAGTGTGCTCTGAGTCCAAGGACACTCCCCTTCTGGGAAGGGAATGTTTACATTAAAAAGTCACCCTGTTGCCAACGTCCTCATCTTTAAAGACAGGCTCTTAGTGGCCTTGGAGTTCTACTCAAGTCCCAGTGCCTAAAGGTCGCAGAGCCTTTGGAGGGATCCCAGGTGCCAGCCCTCCCCACCCTGTACAGCTCCGGCCCGCCCTGGGGATTAGGCTGGGTTACTACTGCTACAAAGACCTGTAATCTGGGTTGCAAAGGAGTTTGCGCGCCAATGGACCGGGAGCCAGCCGGGGTTGTGTCGGCTTAGGTGGCTGCACAGGGCTGCCATCCACACAGGCGAGTCCCATGGCACTTCGCAAGTCCTTAAAAGCAGCCATTTTCTGTTCTGCGTGGAAACGTCCTCCCTGCATTTGCTTAGCCTGACTTATAAATGCAGTCATTGAAGATGGGAACGGGGGAGTTCTATGGAGTACCCCACAACTGGTTGAGCTGTAGTATCTCCAATAGAAAACGCTGCATTGTTTTCCTGTGCTCTTCAGTTCAGCGGTTTGCGTCCCTGTGTGGTTGCTGAACCTTTTCTCTAAATCTTCAAAAGCCACGGCTCCTACGCTGCAGCTGTGGTCTTCCTCTTTCACTAGTTTTGACGAAAAGCAAGTATTGCCCTTTACAGAGCATTCTAGCCATACTCCCTTTGAGATAGAGCAGCCTTGCTGGGTTGCTTTTAAGGAGAATATTTAAAAATCAATCAAGTCATTTAATGTTAAGGACAGATAAGAAGGCCTACAGTCTCTAAGGCCATGTCTGGGATGAGCTGCTCTCTGCGTGACACAGACCAGCACAGGAGCATTCACGAGGCTCCTGGCTGCCACCCCCTGTGACTGCTCTCTGCCCCTCACCCTTGTTACGCCTCAGTTGCTCTAAGTCCCTTCTCCTCTGGGCAAAGAAAACCCTGCGAGTTTGACTTCAAAATGAACTTTAACCTCAGTTATTCTGAATGAAACATGGCTCTTCAGGCAAAGCTAGATTCTTGTCCCGTAGTTAAAGGGGGTCCTTGTTTCCGTGCCCCAATGCATTTTCCACACCCCCAGGCTGAAGCTAGAAATAAGTACATTTCTGAAAGTATACTTTGAAAGACTCTCAGTATTGTAAAGGAAGTATTTTAAATCTCCATTGAGTTAAAAATATGGAAAAAATTTCATTCCCTAAACACGAGAGGGCTTTTTGCCCTTTTCATTGCAACAGTACATAGTAAGTATTGCAAGTTAGGGGTGATTTAAAGCTACAGGAAGAATGTAGGTTCTGTGTAGATCCTACCTTGCTTTCCATGAAACGATGGGACATCACAGAGTTTGCCATCTACGTCTACAGAGGCCCCGGAGCCAATCCCTGGGTGACTAGGGTTTGACCATTCATGACAACGGGAAGTCAACTGGGAATTGTCGTTTGATCAGCAGTGACATTTTGTGCCCACTAGCATTTCTAACAAATCCTTCTGAAACACCAAGCTGAAGGGATGGCTCAGTGGTTAAGAGTACACACTGCTTGTAGAGAACCTGAGTTCAGTTCCCAGCATCCACGTAGGGTGACTCACAACTGCCTATTCCAACCCCAGGAGGTCTGGCATGCCCTTCTGGACTCTGCAGGAACCTGCATCTACATGCACACACCCTCTCCCAGACAGCACAGCTAAAAATAAATCTTTTAAAATAAAACCTTTTCAAATTAAAACTTAATGAGGTACTGGGATGTAGCTTCAGTGGTTGAGCGCTTACCTACTGTGTGTAAGACCCTGGGTTTGGTCCCCAGGACCACACAAACACAAAATATATATAAAGAAAATGAACTTCAGCAACAAAACCACACCAGAGAATTACTGTGTAGACAGCCCTGTATGATGTTGGCCATACCGTCCTGGGGAAAAGGGCAATTCCAAAACTCAAACCCCGTGGCCACAGAACTTGAGTCATGGCAAAAAGAGGAAAGGGCAGACATAAGGGTGAGTCAGGCGAGCTCCAGATATGTGGCCTCTTGGGGAATGAGGTCCAGTCATAGGCTTGCCCTGGAGACAGGCAGGCAGGCCTCAAAAACGGAAGCTGCCAGCTCAAGATAAGGGCAGCTCTTTCCAGACTTGATGAGGTGGCAGGAGCACAGGGTCAAGTGGGGAGGTGTGATGGGGAGCCCAGGTGTCCCTCGGGGAACCGGGCATGGTTTTTCTGGCGGAAAAGTGCGTATTTGCAAATGCATGAGCATGAACTTTGATTGACCTACTTAGCCTGGGCTCTAGGTTAGTTTTGAAGACTGTTTTATCAAATGACATTATGGTAGGTGCTAGTTAAAATTTTTCTAATTGTTGCCAGGCAGTGGTGGCACACACCTTTGACCCCAATACTTGGGAGAAGGAAGCAGGTGGATCTCTATGAGTTCGAGGCCAGCCTGGTCTACAGAGTGAAATCTAGGACAGACAGGGCTACACAGAAGCTCTGTCTCTAAAAACAGACAATGACAATAACAACAAATTTTGTTGTTGACTTAGGTGTTACTGGAAGGCTCAGTACATCACTAAAGTGTTTATCCATGGGTTAGTCCCAGTGATGAAGACTCCACCAAAGAGTGTTTTCATCAGAAGAATGGACAAAAGGAAGACATGATCCACCCCTCATCAGTGCACTGGGGATTTCTCTGGGGACCTTGGGCTCCAGGGAAGTCACCATAATCACACATACCCTAGTGGCTTTCCAAGAGCCAGAGTCTGATGTGGCTGCCATCCCTGGGAAATGTGCTTATGTCATGACTTGCGGGTCTTTCAATTTGGATTCAGAGATAGGCCTGTCCCCCTGCGAGGCTGTGCCCTCGAGCTAGTGAGTGCCAGCCCTTGCTCTGAGCTGGGCTGTCAGAGCAGTCACTGTCTGGGCCACATCCTCAGGCGGATGTGACTGGTAGATTTCAGCAGTGAGGGAGGATTGGAAAGCTCAGTCCAGCCCCAGCTGGTTTCCTGTGGGTCTGCCAGAAGTGCGAGGCAGGCAGCCTGAGGTGCTGAGCCTGCCCAGAGAGTCCTCCCTGCGGCCAGGCCAGCAGCCCTGCCGCAAGGACGGTGCTTGACTTCCGCTCCCCTCCTGTTAGTTCAGAGGCACGTACAGACCATCTCTCCCCTCCCCTCAGGTGACGGCTGATGTGACTCTTCTCTTCAAGTCGCTCCTGCCACAAGTAATTGTTCCCTGACTGCTCAACTGCTCCGGTGCCCTCTCCCCACTTCCCAGTATTCCATTTCCCAATAGGAATACTCCTTCCTGGCTGCCTCTCAGTTTCTAATGAGAAGGAAAATATCCACGAGCCCCGGGATTCAGAATCCCACAGAGTTCCATAGGTTTGGGATAAAAATGCCACAGTTTGTCCTAAAATAAAGCATCTGAGAAAGTGTGAGGTTGCCAGCTTTGCAAGATCGTGGCGTCGGACAGAATCTCTACTTTGGACAAACAATGGCTGTGCTTTGGCTTTGAATGAGCAGGTATCCCTTACCACGAATCTAGGAACTCTGCCAGTCTGTGGCTCCGGGGCGAGCCAGAGAGCCAGAGGCAAGCATGCTACCAGGCTCCATGCAAGTCAGCTAGTGTCTGTCTGTGAAGGATGTTGCTTTACCGTGGCTCCAGAATGGGGCCCTGGCTAAGATGTACATTCTGAAATGTCAGGGCCCAAGGTTCAAAACAGACAGGGTAAGGGACAGCGGGTCCTCACACTGTGAGAGGTATAAGTGTAGCTCATGTTATAGACAGACCTGTGGTTACATAAACACATGAGAACATGCAGGGAAGGGTGTCAACTAAGATAAGGGACTGGGGAGCTGTTTGCTATGGCACTGCCTAGGAGCCATGGGCTCAGAACCAAGCAAAACCGAGTTTGGGTCAGCAGTGGTCGGGAACCAGCTCAGACTGGAGAAGGAGCCTCTTTTTCAGCTCCGCCTGTGACGTTACAACAGGAGTCAGAAATCGACCAAAGTGGAGGATTTGCGCTTCAGGAAGTGGCCAGGGCTTCAAAGCAGGTGTTTTAACTTTTTTTTTTTTTTTCTAAATTGGGTTCACCACCTAGCACTGGTTTGAGTCAACTCCATAGACCCCGGGCCCTGCCCGCAGCTGGGTGCTCTCAGATTTCCAGGGCCAAGGTTTGCTTTCCTTTCTATGAAGTGGGCGTGGTTACCCTCACCTCCCCAGACTGAGAGGGGAGCTGACTGGCTTTGGCTGTCCTGAAGTTTTACGTCAGTTAGAGTGCCAACTGCCCTCACTATCCCTCACATCAACTGAAACTCCCTCCAGACCCACACGCGACGGGAGATGCCCTGCTCACTCCCCTCCTCCGTCCCAGCCCCTCCCTTAAAGAAACAACAATTTTGAAAAACCCAACCAAACACCTAATGCACCGCTGTGGTTCAAGCTCAGACTGCTTGGTGGACCGTCCTGCACTTTAACCCAGTGTGCCTCAACTGCCTTTCTGACTTTACCTGTCCGCATAAACCCGTCTCGTCTCTGCAGTCAAGAGGAAACCGGTGGATCATTCTCTGAAGGGCAGCAACTTTAGTCATGTGACATCTGGAGAACCCTCTGCCCGACTGGGAACACCTGCAGACTTGCCCAGTACCAGCCTGGGTCTAAGGTCCTGCTTGTCACAGCAGGTTCTAGGTTTTTAGCTGTGTCTCCCTGTCTGTCACCTAGCGGCCACAGTAGACTGGCAGGACCAGGACACACTCATCTTGGAGACTCACGAGGGACCTGAAAAGTCACTGTGCAAAGCCAAGTTAGTCACCCTGTGTGTTGGCTGGGGTGTTTGTCAAAGGAAAATAAGAGCCAACATGAGATCGTCCTAAAAAGAGAGCTATGACTTTCAACTTTTCCAAGGAAACAACCAACCAGCTCTCAGTGAAAGAGCCATGGAATACCTCGCTGCTGGACTCCTGAAATGGCTGTCTGTGGGGCAGTGACTCAGTGCCCGGCTCTCCAGAGATGCTACTTCATTTGTGGCTTTCTTCATCCTTGTGAGGTCAGTGCTGCTGACCTCGGCTGCAGAGGAGGAATTGGAGCCCAGGGATTTATGAGTAACACGCCTAAGGTCACAGAGCTGATAAATACTAGATCTGTTCAAACAGATCGGCCTCCTTCTGGTAAATGGTGTGTGGCGGGGGTGGGGGTGGGGATGAGGATGTGTCGTGTCTGGTTGTCAGGATGGTAAGATCCTCAGCTTAGAGTACCGTCCTACTGCCAGGAAGTGGTGGCCCCTGTCTGTGGTGGACTAACTATTGACAAGCTATAAACTCATACATATGAGATCTTTTCACAATTCCTCCACTTTAAAAAAGGTTAAAGTTTTTGAGCTGGGTGGTGCAAACATAATCCTAGCACCTGAGAGGCCGACACTGGAGAATTGTGAGTCAGAGGCCAGACCAGGCCACAGAGTGAGTGTTAGGCCAGCCTGGGCTACATAGTAAAATTCTGTCTCAAAAAAAAAAAAAAGTTACATGTCTTAAAATTCATGTCTTAGTGTTTTTTTTTTTTTTTTTTGTTACGACAACAAAACACTTGTGACCAAATACTTTACAAAAGCTAGAGGTTTATTGGCTTACAGTGCTAGGGACTGGGAAATCCAAAGAGCATGCTGGCCTCTGGTGAGGGTCACTGATGTGGTAGAGGGCAGCTCATGGTGAGATGGAGCAAGCATGCTAGATTGGGTCTCAAGCCATCCTAAGAAACCACCTTCACGACCTCAACTAACTGGAGATACCTCATGATGTCATCTTGGGGTGGAGGGCCACATTCAAAACAAGCATTTCATACCCGTGCTATTCAGTACAAAAAGAAAGAAACCTTCAAAATACACAGTATTCAGAAGATTCTAACTCCAGGAAGGATAGAATAGCTTGTGTCAAACTGATCCTCTCTCTCACTGGCAGTAATTGTATCCCATAGAAAAAGCAACCATTAGAAACAAAATGGAAAGGAAGAAATGACTCAGCAGTTAAGAGCCCTGGTTGCTGTTCCCAGGTTCAATTCCCAACCCCCACGTGATGGCTTGCAACTATCTGTAAGTCCAATTCCAGGGGATCTGACATCTTCTTCTGGCCTCTGGAGGTACCACATGCACGTGACGAACAGACTTACATGCAGGCAAAACATCCTTATACATAAAACAATTAATTAACTGAAAACAAAGGAGCAGCTACTCCAAGCGCTGGTGACTCTGAGAGCGTGCCCAAAGAGGAGCCGCCTACTCTGGGAGAAGAGAACTTCACACACTGAGCAGACCAGACCACTTAGAATTGGGAGATCAGGACTCCCTGAGTCCTGTTGTTCTTGGCTTGAGGCGCCAGAGGAAAGAGTTTGGAGCTGCCAAGAGGGCTAGCTGGCAGTTGAGGAGGAGGTCCCAGGAAGGAGCAGTACCAGGGGCTGGGACGACTGAGTCTACAAGGTTTCTCACTTACCAACCTCAAGTGACTTCTAATTTGGTTGGTGTGGACAGACTCCATGGAACTCAGGAGGAGGTCATAGCTGATGGTCCTAGGACAGCAAATCAGATTAGCTCCTGCAGCAGGGAGAGACAGAGTTTGGAATTAGAATCTCATTAAGATAGAGGATTGGGCTGACAGCTCAGTGGGTGTGGCGTCTTACAAACGAGGAGCTGAGCTGAGCTCAGACCTCCGGAACCCACGTGAACAGCTGTCGCCTCTCACTGGATGCAGAACAAGAACACCTTGGCTTGTGACTGCTTACTCTGCGTTGACCCGAGGCCTGATGTGCAGAACGTAGTGACTGCTGGGCTCATCTAGGGACCCCTTGGGTCACTGTCATGTTCTCCCTCCTCCCTGCAGGGCCTCTCTCCATGGGATGACCTCACTCCTGCTCAATGGTGCCACTTTTCCCGCTCAGAAAATGCTTGTCATCCTCTCCGCCCACTGCCCCAACACAGCCAGGCCCAGGGACAAATGTGGCACCTGGCTCACACCTCAAGGTGCCAGTCCTAAGGTGCCAGCTGTTACGGGGTTTCCAAGTAAGTTGAATCGAGACAAGTGGCCCGGATGGAAATCGCCCATCTCCACACGATCTCCTCACTCCTCCTCATCCAGGAAGTCCCCATGTCATCTCATGGGCTCAAGCTAATAACGCCGACTTATTTATACACGGTGTGTGTTGCGGGAGGTGGAACCCAGGGCTTGGGGTGCTAGCTAGTGCTTTACCCTGCTCCAGTGCCTCTCAGGTTTAAGGTGAAGCACTTAGCTACAGTTGCTCCTCAACTTACAATGAAGTTTCGTGCTCGTAAACAATCCACAGACTGAAAACACTCAGGGTAAAACATGCATTTGCTAGAGCTGGGTGTGCAGCTCATTGACAGAGCACTTGTCCTAAGCATAATGCTGTGGACCAGATGCCCAGAGTTCACACCACACACACACACACATACACACACACACACACACACACACACACACACCATGCTTTTGCTACACCTAACCAGTGAGAATCCTAGCTTCCCATTGTAATTGTGGGCGTCTGGGGCTGTCATTTCCTAATGAAGCCCAGTGCTGACGGGATGGTTCGCCCTCACTAGTATGGGAAAATCTATGATTTTAAATTATGCGTACAGTTTCTACTTGAATGCCTACCGCTTTTACTCTGTCACGTACTCGAAAATCCCAGCTGCCTCTCTCCCCCCCTACAGCTGGGGACCACGGTCTGTGTTGTTCCTCCACATTTATATTATCAGTGTTCATCTTCCGTGTGTCGTCTGTGTTTATCGTCTGTGTTTGTGATCTGTGCGCTCCTGTAATAACTGTCCCTGGAGGTAATAATGGCTGTCCTACAGCCAACTGCCGGCCGGAATGAGGGAACCACAAGGCTGGGGCTGGTAAGATGGCGTGGGGGTGGGAGAGGCACTTGCCACCAAGCCTGACAGCCTGAGTTCAGTCCCAAGAACTCACAAAATGAAACTTGGAGAGCACCCACTCTCAAAAGCTGTCCTCTGACCTCCGCATGTGAACCTTGGTTCTGTACTTGTACACACATGCACATACACACACTAGATGAATAAATTGTAAAACTAAAAACAGGGTGAGTAGGATGTTGTTCCAGATACAATTCTGGCATACTGTCCTGTAGTGGGGACAGCTTGGATAAAACCTGGGGTAGGAAGATGGTGAGTATTCAAACCAGAGAGCTCAGGAATGGCTCTATGGATAACTGGATACCACATGCGACAGAGGTGGCATGTAGGGACTATGTTTTGGCTCAATGGTAGAGGGCTTGCCTAGGATACACAAGGCCCTGGGTTCAGTGCTTGGTGTGGGACAAATGTCTATATTCTGTCAATTTTATTTTAAATAAATGCTGATTGGCCAGTAGCCAGGCAGGTAGTATAGGCGGGACAACCAGACAGGAAGTAGAGGCAGGTCAATGAGAACAGAATTCTGGGAAAGAGGAAGCTCATTCCTCTGCAGTCCTGACCAGTCACAGAAGAAGCAAGATGTGACTGCCTCACTGAAAAAAGTACTGAGCCATGTGACTAACATATACTAGAATAATGGGCTAATCTAAGTTATAAGAGTTAATAAGAAGCCTGAGCTAATGGGCCAATCAGTTTATAGTTAATGTGGACCTCTGTGCGATTTCTTTGGGACTTAATAATCATGGGAACCGGGCTGGACAGAAAACTCAGACAATAAGTGTTCAGTACTGAAAAAAAATAAAACAGGCGCCATGCAGATCTGTGACAAAGGATTGAGTCTTAAGCTCATGGAGCTGTAACCATTACATACAACCCTTACCCACAAAACAATGGCAGAAGACAAGAGTGCATAACATAGCCAGATAGCTTCCAGAGCTTGAGGTGAGGAAGGATTTCCTTAAAAAAAAAATAAATTCCCCCAATGTTCGCTACAAGGGAAAGGATTTGTACCTGCAAGCCCTTCAAGGCGTCATAAGAAATGAACTATAATAGGAGGAAGATCTTGCAACACCTGGACTAACGAAGGACTCCTGTGAGTGTGTGTGTGTGTGTATGTGTGTGAGAATGTGTGTGTTATAAGAATGTGTTTATGTATGGGCATGTGTGAGAACACGTGTATGTATGTGTGTGTGGAACTCCTCTATGCCAATGACAATCACACTGCTAACCCTAGAGTTGGGTAGGTTCTGAGCACTAACTGAAGTAAGAGCTGCGGGCTGCATTCCTCAGCCTGGCTACTGGCCGCCTGGCTAGCTTATACCCCGAAATAACAACACACAAACTGTATTCATTTAAACACTGCCTGGCCCATTTCTATTAATGTGTGTAGCACCGAGGTGTGCTTACCAGGAAGATTCTAGCCTACGTCCATCCTGGGTCGGAGCTTCATCGCGTCTGCCCCAGAGAGCAGCGGCCTGGCATCTGAGCACACTTCCTCTTCCTCCCAGCATTCTGTTCTGTTTACCCCACCCACCTATATTCTAACCTATGAGGGCAAAGCAGTTTATTAATTAACCAATGACATTCCTCCATCATTACCAGGCCCAGAGGAAGCACATGAAAGATATTCCCTCTCATTCTTAAGCAGGACTATGCAAGATCTTGGTGAGGGGCTGAGAAGACGACTCAGCAGTTAGGAGCATTTGTTGCTCTTGTAGAGGACCCAGGTCAACTCCCAGAACCCACAGAGTGGCTCACAATTGTCTATAACTCTAATTCCAAGGCATCCAGCACACTCTTCTGACCTCTGCAGGTATTGGGCATATACACAGTGGGCATACTTATACGCGGGCAAAATACTGATTCAAATAAAAATAAAATGAATCTTAAAAATTAAAAAAGGGGAAAAAAACAGATACCATCATGCACCCAGTATTGCTCCTGTTTACAGTGGGGTAACCCCAGAGCCATGGTGAGGAGGCCAATGGGAAACCCCCACCACTAAGTGATACATGTGTTGGTATGAACTTATTGAAAACCAGTTGGCACTTTCTGATCACATGCCAGACACACTCATAGTCTGTGATTTAGCCATTCCACTCTGAAGCATTGCCCAAAAGGCCATCCTGGCATGTGTACTGGGATTCGTATATGAAACAGATCTAATAGGGCGGAGAGCATATAACTCAAGATGTGTATAACCCAAGGCCTGAGTGTGATTCTCAACGCCTGAAGAAAATCAAATCCTCCTAACAGCCAAACACTGGAAACAACTCAAAGACCAAGAAACAGTAACAACTGATGACTAAGCTGGCATCCGTATGTATCTGCACTGGGTAGTATTTGTCATCTCGACACAGGCTGGAGTCACCCTGGAGGAGGGACCTCAGCTGGGAAAACGCTGCTCTCAGATTACCTATAGCCACGTTTGTGTTTGCAGGCTTTCCTTGATTCGCTACAGATGTTGGAGGACCCAGCCCACTATGGTCAGTGCCACCTCTGGATCCTGGGTGGTAGAGGTGGGAAAGCTGAGCAAGCCACAGGGAGCCAGCCAGTAAGCAGTGTTCCTCCATGGTCTCTGCTTCAGTCTCTGCCTCCAGGTCCCTGGCCTGACTTTCCTTCATGACGGACTGTTTATTTGGCCTACAGGTCTAAACAACAGAAATTTTGTCTCCTAGTCCTAAAGGCTGCAAGTCCAACTGAAGGTGTCAAGGGAATTGGTTTCTTCTGAGCTGGGAGAGGACCTGCTCCAGGCCTCTCTCGCTGGTCTGAGGTGTCTGTCTTCCGAGTCTCTCCTATTATCTCACCTCTGGGTGTGTTTCTATGGCATAGCTCTTTTGCTTATTAGGAATTTTAGCAAATCGAATCAAATCCACCCCTACTGCAGTGTGACTGTAGTCTCACTATTTATACCTGATGACCCTCTTTCTAAGAAGGCCACAGTCTGAACTAGCAGAGATGGGACTCCAGCTTGGGAATCTGGAAGCCATATAGGCATACTTTAATCCATAATAGCATCCTTCAAGATTTCTTCGGAAAGCATGCGGAATGGGAAGTACCTGAGATTCTCTGTGGACAAACCGTGGAGACCTTGACAGCTCTTATATTAAGTAGGGCTCTAAGACTGACATCTGAGCTGCAGGTGGACACTGAATTTATAATCCTCAGCTGCTGCAAATAGTCTTTAAAAAAAAAAGATTTATTTTATTTATGTGGTTGTATGTCTATGTGAGTATATGTTCACATATGTGAGCATGTGCTCATGTCTCTGTGTGTGTGTGTAAGCCAAAAGAAGGCACAGATCCCCTAGAGCCGGAATTAAAGAAATTTGGGGGTGTCTACCTTGTCACGTGGGTGCTGGGATCAACCCCAGTCTTGTTGGTTGTGCGGCAAACACTCTTAACTGACTAGCCCTCTCTCCATCCCCTGAAAGTATTAAATACATCACAGGCTGGTGATGGAAAGGTGTTTGCTGCAAAGCTTGATGCCTTGAGTTCAATCCAGTCCTCAGGACCTGCATGGTGGAAGGAGAGAGCCAGCTCCTGAAAAATGTCCTCTCTCTCTCTCTCTCTCTCTCTCTCTCTCTCTCTCTCTCTCTCTCTCTCTCTCTCTCATCTGTCTATCTCTCTATCTAGCTGTCTATCTATAACAATTTGAGTGATCACTGTGGACACAGGATTCAGAAGGCAACATGAGCCCACCTACCCCCTCCATGTCAAAGGTTCCTGCATGTCAGGCTAAGTGGGCCCATTTCTACTCCTCCTTTACTGCCTCAGGCTAAGGCCATCTACCAATCTGGCTGGGGCTGTCCCTGGGGCCTACGGTTCTGTCACCCACTTATCACCTTAAATGGAGCTCTTTTGGAGCCTTGGCAAGCTCCTGGAGAGCAGGAAGTGGCCTCGCAGAGAATCTGATATCTTTATCTCACCCACAGAGGCCAGGGCTGGGGCTGGGACACATGCCTCTTTTCCTCTGACAGACCTGCAGTGTCCCTGGACAAAACCAGGGCCTCCTGCACTGGAAATGGCCCCGAGACAAGAACGACCTGGCTCTGCTTCCCTTTGCTGGGACTGTCCCCTCGAAAGATAAGCAGTCATCTGTGGCCAGAGGTCTAGCAGCAGAGCCACATGGCTCCCAGGGAGGGTTTCTCATTTCCCTGCTGGCAGATATTGGTCGGGACACTGCAGGTGCTCTTGTCTCTACCGGTCCCTCCGAGCTTGGAGTCCATCCTGGCCAGGTCCCAGAGGCACGGATTGCTTTCCCTCGGTGGAAAAAGTTGCTCTTTGTGTGTCTGCAGCTGGTCCTGTTGCTGACTCCTGAGTGAGGATAACTCTGGAAGAGCAAGGT
The DNA here is from genome assembly GCF_014885135.2 of Alexandromys fortis. Taxonomy (NCBI): domain Eukaryota; kingdom Metazoa; phylum Chordata; class Mammalia; order Rodentia; family Cricetidae; genus Alexandromys; species Alexandromys fortis. The sequence goes on from NW_026067945.1 coordinate 1,965,103, forward strand.
GGAAGGACAGGGGATGCCTGCCCTGGAGAGGGGCTGCAGGTGGGGCTGGGGATGTGCTTCGAGATCGACGGAGCCGTGTTCAGTGTGGGCGTGGAGATTATCCCTGTTCTGGAGACTGTCCCCTCCATCCCCTTCATCTGTCGCTCCCCTTTCCTCCTCCCCTTCCTTCCTTAGCCAGCTGGGCAAGATGGCTCTGCTTGTCCACCAGGTACATAACCTTCCACTTGCATCCTGCTACAACCCGGCTCAGAATTTCCCATGGCTCACTATCACTCAAAGCGAGACTTCTCATACCGGGGTGGGCTCAGATTTGTCTGCAAGAGCGATCACAGCCCATCCTGCATACAGAGCCAGTGACTGGACCACTGAGGGAGCCCAAAGACTTGCCACTCCACGCAGGATCGTTTTATTCGCATTTACTTTGTAATTGCAGTAAAATATACCCAATATAAACATTACTGCCTGCACTTACTGTGTACTGAATGTCTGTATCCCCACAAAATTCATAAGGTGAAGTCCCAAATGGAACTGCCAAGTACAGTGGTGCATGGAGGTGGGGTGAATGGAAGGTGATTAAGTTTAGATGAGGCGTCTCCATGATTGATTATTGTTTCCATAGAAAGAGAGTGTCTGAAGCGGGAATGTTAAGTTGTTTTCTGGCTTGACAAACCTCTCCACCAGCACAATAATCCAAATCAGACCAAATTAGAAGCCCAGGTTTAATGGATACAGCACTCTCAGGTGGCACCCTTAGAAAACACGAATAGGGAAAAGAGGAGACCATTTGTTTGTTCTCTAGGGGGCAGTTTAAATAGCCTATGGGAGTAGTCTTGACCCTCCCTGGAGAGCTGTCACCATTTGGCAGGCTTTCTTGGTGGAGTCTGCACTGTGGTCACTCCTAGGGGAGAGGGCTTGGAACTTTCCACCAAACATTCCAGACTTCTTGTATATATTGATGCCAGGGGGCTGGGATGATGCTTCCAATCAAACATTCCAGACTCCTTGGATAAAGGGGCACTGGCTCAAGTCTGGTTACTTCCTGCGGGCATGGGATGATGTGGGAGAGGGGGGCATTGGGAGTTGGTGGGCTCATGCTCAGCAGGAGGTGTAGTTGGAGAGGCATCCCGTTTACTACCATCCTGGAGACCTCAGGCAGCTGTTCCTTGAGGGAGATGAGAAGGCAGGTGGCTAGGAGAAAAAAATATTCATATCATTGGCCCTATGAATGGGGCTAGCCATGGGAAGGGTCATTAACTGCCCGAAAGAATGGGACAGAGAAGTGCCAAGGTTGTACAGGTGAGGCTTTGGTGTATAACTGGGACACAAGAGCAGATATGCCCTTTAAAACCAAATTTTAGTTGGTTGGTGTCCTTTTGAGCCAGGAGAGTTGGTACCAATGGTGAATTCCCAGGAGCTGGTGCAGGTGATGGCATTGTCTGGAGGACCCTTTTTATGTTGGCCTTGGCCCAGGCAGCAGGAGTGACCTGTAAAATATGCTCGAAAGTGAATGGGGTTAAAATAGGCTCTGAAGACTGTTAGGTTTTTTTTTTTTTTTTTTTTTTTTTATCAGACCTGATTTTTTGATGCAGCCGTAGAACTTTTTCTAGGAACCTGCAGGTATCTGTAAGACAACTGGAACAGGAACATTTTAGAAGACAATTAAAGGGAATTGGGAACCCTGGATCTCTGAAGATACTCCTGAAACCTTTTAATCCTGGACTATGAAGCCTGTGAAAGAGGCACACCTGTCTGTATTTTTAGCAGGAAGCTTAACAAATGAAGTAATGAGCTACCAGTACCTTAAGTCATCAGATGCCATTAGACAGATCTAAGGGGGATAAATGAGCAGAAGTGAGACAGCTGTTTTAGCTATGCAGGCAATCCCAATGCTCTCCATAGTCTTTGGAGAACACCAGCCTCAGAAGCAGTGCTTGCCATTAGCTGCTGAGTCCAAGAGGCCTGAAGATTTTCCTGTGGGGGGAAGGATTTAGTCTACCTGTCTTGGCAGGATGAGAAGATCGATCCCTGGTGTAGCATCCAGGAAGCTGATGAGGTGGAAGGCCCCCTTTTGCTGTGTGGGTGGCTTTGGCAAGCCTCCAGGTGGAAGGTCCTCTGTAACCATGCATCTTCTTGAAGGAGTTGTAGGATGCTGCAGGAGCTGGCATGTCTCTGTGTTAGAAGGTCTTTTGTTAAATGCCATACTCTCAGATCTGTAAGGGCAGTTGAGAATTGTGTACCATTACCTGTTAGTTATATTTAAATTACACAAATAAGTTAAATTTGGACGTGTCTTTTACCCAATTGGAGGTGGAGTCTGGACTGCGGCCACTCCCAGGAGAAGGAGGAGGCTTGGGACTTTCCACCAAACATTCCAGACTCTTTGTATATATGGATACCAGGGCGCTGGGGTGATGCTTCCAGCCAAACAAGGAGGATCACTGCAAATTCAAGGCCAGGCTGGCTTATACAGTACGTACCAGGCTAGCTAAAATGAAATAGCAAGATTCTATCCAAAAACCAAGATGACACCAAGCTGCCTTTTAAACAGTCATGTTTATACTCACAGATCAGGGCTGTCTTGGCCTGAGCATCTGTCTGCAGTAGCAAATAGTTAACACAGACCAATTAACTGATCAAAGTGTTAAGAGTAAGTGACTGTGGAGTGCTCCTCCTTAAAGAGAACATCTGTGTCCATCCCCGAAGGTCAGGGAACACTGCAGAAAGAAAGGAAGTGGTGGGGAATGAATGGGAGGGTGCTGCGAATGCTGCTTTGGGTGCGTTGTACCCAGGGACTCCCAGTACAAGGTCTGCACAAGGTTGAGCCTTTTGACTGATGTGGAATGTCCTTCTGTATATGTGTTGCTTTTATTGGTTGATGAATAAAGCTGTTTGGGCCAATGGCTTAGCAGAGTAAAGCCAGGTGAGAAATCAGAACAGAGATAGAGAGATTGTAGGCGGAGTCAAAGAGGTGCCATGTAGCTACTAATGGAGAAAGGTGCCAGAATAGAACCTTACCTGGTAAGTTACAGCCTCATGGTGATACACAGATTAATAGAAATGGGTAGTAATTTAAGATATAAGAGTTAGTTAATAAGAAACCTGAGCTAATAGGCCAAACAGTGTTATAATTAATATAGTTCCTGTGTTATTATTCAGGTCTGAGTGGCGGGGAAATGAAATGCAGCCTCTGTCTAGAGTTGACATTCCAACACAGATCGGGCAGAAGCACGCAAATCCCCATTCCTCCTGGAAGGACATCGTTAATGTTGGCAGTTAGTGATTGCAGAGGAAGGAGGGACATGTCATTTTCTTAAGTTGCCCCTTGACCTGTATATAACCTCACAGCCATTCTCATGAAAGAAGGGGTTCAGCAAGAGTAGGAGGATGATAAGGACAGATAATGGGGGCAGAAATAAGTAAAATACATAATATATATTTGTTAAATTGTCAAAAATATAAAAGGTAGCCGGGCGGTGGTGGCACACGCTTTTAATCCCAGCACTTGGGAGGAAGAGGCAGGTGGATCTCTGTGAGTTCGAGGCCAGCCTGGTCTATAAGAGCTAGTTCCGGGACAGGCACCAAAGAAACCCTGTCTCGAAAAACCAAAAATAAAATAAAATAAAATAAAAGGTAAATTCATTGACTGAAAAAAGGAGAGTCAGAGGGTGTAGTGGCTCATGCCTATCATCCCAGAATCAGTAGGACTGCTGTGAGCTCTAGGCTAGCCTTGGCTACCTAATGAACTTTAGGCTATCCTTGGCTACCTAGTGAGCTATAGGCTAGCCTTGGCTACCCAATGAGCTCTAGGCTAGTCTTGGCTACCTAATGAGCTCTAGGCTAGCTTTGGCTACCCAATGAACTCTAGGCTAGCCTTGACCACTGTGAATAATGCTGCATCAGAATGGTTGTGTAAAGATCTCAAATTCCTACTGAAAGGGTCTGGATGTGGGGAGGAAGGAGTTTATTGGAAAAGTTATTCGTGCCATGGACAAAGAGGCAACGGCATGGTATGGGCTTCAAAGAGAGCTCAGACCCCAGCAGCGAAGACAGACATCATGGTGGAGTCTTTAAAGAGTGGAATCAGAACCCCACGTGGCAGAAATCTGAGTCCCAGGTGAGAGATCCTGGTACTGGGAAAGCTGCTAGCTAGGGACCCCGAGACAGTGTCTCCTTGATGTCTGTTTTTTTTTGTTTTGTTTTGTTTTGTTTTTTTGTTTTTTTGTTTTTTTTCGAGACAGGGTTTCTCTGTGGCTTTGGAGCCTGTCCTGGAACTAGCTCTGTAGACCAGGCTGGTCTCGAACTCACAGAGATCCGCCTGCCTCTGCCTCCCGAGTGCTGGGATTAAAGGCGTGCGCCACCACCGCCCGGCTCGATGTCTGTTGATATGGATGAAAGCGGAGGATTGCTGCGAAGCATTGGGCTTGAGTAGCAGCGAGAGGCTGGGTTCTAACAGGACGCTTCACACACAGGCTTCAGTTCCTTCTAGTCTATGCCCGGGAGCTGAACTGCTGGGTCACGTGGCACTGCTGTGTTTAGTCTTTGGGGCAAAGCCACGTGGCAGCTGTCAGTGCACAGCAACTCTGCCTTCTCCACTGGTGCCCCAACCAGCTACCCTGCGTGTTCCACTTCTCCCCTCCCCCCCCCCTCTCTTTCTAGTGAACTGGGAATCACTATGAGTGCCAGCAGCCTGAGATGCAGTTCCTCTTTCGACAGGTTCTCAGCGTGGCCCAGGAACTCAGGAGCCCCCTGCTTCTGCCTGCTGAATGCTGCTGTCATTGTGGGTGTGCGCCACCACCCTGCTTTTCGTGCCAAGTAAAAATTATCCTGTGGGTGTGGGGGGAGTGATTTTGATTTGTTTTCCTCATGATAAGGTGTTAAGCATCTGGTCCTGTCCTTATTGACCGTCTGCTTATCTTTGGAGAGCGACTTTTTTTTTTAATATTTATTTATTTATTATGTATACAATATTCTGTCTGTGTGTATGTCTGCAGGCCAGAAGAGGGCACCAGACCCCATTACAGATGGCTGTGGGCCACCATGTGGTTGCTGGGAATTGAACTCAGGACCTTTGGAAGAGCAGGCAATGCTCTTAACCACTGAGCCATCTCTCCAGCCCCGGAGAGCGACTTCTTTACGTACTTTGTTCATTTTTTTTTAATGTTCTTATCTTTATTTAATGTACATCGGTGTTTTGCTTGCGTGTGTATCTGTGTGAAGACACTGGAGTTACAGACAGTGGTGAACTGCCATGTGGGTGCTGGGAAGTGAACCCGGGTCCTCAGAAAGAATAGCCAGTGCATTTAGCCACTGAGCCATCACTCCAGCTCCTTCTTTGTCCATCCTTAAACCCGGATTTGCTATTGATTTTCAGTTGCGCCTAGCAACTTCTGTTGCTGCTATTGGTTGCTGTTGTTGAGGTATGACCTCGCAATATAACTCAGGTTGGCCTTGACCCTCACCCACCAGTGATTTCGATTGGCAGGCAATGTGAGAAACCACTGGGGAGGAGAATGAGGTTCTCCTGCAGGGATGCCCTGACCCTCTTTCCTTCTCAGTTCAACTGCAAGTTTTTCTCCACATGTATCAAGGGAGGTGTAGCAGCGTGGATGCCACGGCGTGCATATGTGGAGGTCAAAGGACAACTTACAAGAGTCTGTTCTCTCCTTCCACCATGTGGGTTCTGGGGTTCAAACTCAGGCCCTCAAGCTTGGCCGCAAATTCCTTCATCCACTGAGCCATCTCCACGAGTCCTGCTTAGGTTTTTTTTGTATAGCCTGGACTAAAGCAGTAGTCAGACTCTCGGTCTCCAGAAATATATCTGCTGGGACTCTGATCTCTAGTGCCTTGAGGACACGACACAGGCTTGCCCAGAGCTCTTTAGTCTATCTCGTAGAGCCAGTGATTAGCTCAAGGAGGGGCTGTGTCCTCTGGAGTGTAAACTCATCAGACCTCGAACAAACGCCTCAGCTTAGTTGACAAGCTGGCCTGACGTGAGCTTGGACTACTGGTAGTCTCTGCCATAACAGCAAAGTCCATCTACAGAAAGAAATGCCATCACCCGGACGGAAGGCAAGTCAAGAGGAAGTGCTGGCCGGCACTTGTGTCTCTGGATCCAGCCATACCTGAAAGCAGCCACCCCTGGGGTACAAGCTAAGAATGTTTGTTTCTCTCTTTCCTTTCCTCATCCTCTTTTGGAGAACTGGTTTGGACCAGTTTCTGTCCGGGCAACAGAAAACAAGTGACTAATGCAAATCTTCCTCCTTAGCTCTCTGTCCCCACGTGGTCATCTTCCTTTCCTTCCACTTCCAACCCCACTAGACTCCAATTGCCCTCTTCTCTCTCACCTCCCACTTGAAGAACGGCTCCCTCTAGGGACCCAGAAGGCAGAGCAGGGTGGGGGGTGCTGGGGAGGCTTTTTTTCACGTGACCTCATTTCCACAGCTCCTTCTGCTTTTGACCTCACTCTACCTGAACCTGAAGGATGGGGTGACTTTAGGAGACTAGGTGTTCTTTGCCAGTTGGCCTGAGCTGGTGGGGGGGGGGGGCAGCCAGCAGCCCCTTTCCTGCCCAGGCCCCCCAGGGCAGCCCCACGTATCCCTTCAGGCTGCTGAAGCAGAGGCTGAGCAGGCAGAGGAATGACTACAGGATCCCCAGGGGTTTCCTGGGGAGAGTGGGAAAAGGTGAATAGCCAGGGACAATTGATCTGGTGTCTTGGTATTTTGGTGTGGCCTTTTTCTTTTGCAGCTGTGTTCTCCCTGGAGGGTTTCACACCCGGCTCAGGAAGAGGAAGCCGCCTCCAGGTGTCATAGAGGGTCAAACAGTCCCTTGGGAGGCCCTGGTGTGGGTGAGTCAGTCTTGGGTCAGGATGTGGGGGGGCTGTGTCTTTGAAGAGAACTAGCATCTTGGGCCATGGCACTACTTTCAGTGTGGCCAATGGGAGGCAGCGGTAGGTGCTGGAGTCTTCCTCAGGGTCTACGAGGTGAGTCCTTGTAAAATGTTCAGAGTGTAGGCACAGTGGCTCAGTTAGGAGGTGAGGATGGTGGATAAAAAGCCCCTGAGTTCCGCCCTGCAGCAGCCCAGGATGTAATATGTTCCTGGCTCTACCTCATGAGCCCTGGCATTGCATGCCCAAGTCACCAGGGCTGCAGAGTCCCTCATGATCCCACAGCCTCCACGGCTGAGATTGGGGCCTTTGCTACAGAACTGGGGAGTAGGGGGTGAGGCTTGCTTTCCAGGCCTGGCTTTATTATAGCTTGCTTTGCTTGCTCTTGGTCAACGCTAAGATTCACTTTTTAAAATCTGATAGCGGGCTGGAGAGATGGCTAGTGAGCAGGAATGGCTGCTGCATTAGCACCAGGACCTGAGTTCGGATCCCAGCACCTGAATAAAGATCCTGATGTGACTGTGCTTTGTGGGGACAGAGACAGGCAGATGGCTGGGGCTTGTTGGCCACAATGTAGATGCTGGGAATCCAAGTGCCCAGTGCTCTTAACTCCTGAGTCATCACATTAACTGTGTAAATGACACTGTCTCAGGAGAACAAGACAGAGTGATAGAGCAGGGGACACACATGCACACAAACCACACACCACACATACACACACACACAAACCACACTCACACAATGTATACACACACACACAAACCACACACCACACATACACAAACCACACTCACACAATATATACACACACACAAACCACACACCACACACATACACACACAAACCACACACCACACATACACAAACCACACTCACACAATATATACACACACACAAACCACACACCACATACATACACACACAAACCACACATACACACACACAAACCACACTCACACAATATATACACACACAAACCACACACCACACACATACACACAAACCACACACTACACACACACACACACAAA